>NW_027526280.1:0-488959 GCF_048455015.1 Haemaphysalis longicornis | reverse complement strand
CTGCCATTAGGGATGGCCTGCAGGCGCTTGCATCGACTTTGACTTTTGGGCGCAGGCTGCAACTTTGCACGGACTCAACGCAGCGACTCGGGATTTGCGTCGCGTTGCGCGTTGTACAAGCCTGGCCGCACGCATTCACGAGATTATGGACACTTATCCATGACCTGTCCGCGTTTCATGGATTCGCCGGGACACGCTTCCTGCCCACACTGTGGCAGAACGCGCCTGCCACCGAAGAGACCTCCCACGGCCACTGCCACTACTTCGAGTATCTACCCTAGAAGAACTGCTGGTGGACAAAGAGAACCTCCGCCGCGCCACGCGTGCTTTACTTCCACCGCGGGGAACTGACCTCCCCAGTGGGCTCGCTCGCTGGAGAGAGAGAGAGAGATGGAACTTTATTCAGGCATCCGGCGTGCAAAGGACACGATTCCCGGCCACGCAGGGCTCGGTCGCGTCCCCTCTATCTAATCACCCTAAGTCGCAAAAGTCCTAGGGCGTCGGGCTTAGACCCCGAGGCGGTTGGTCTCGGCGTCCGCTCGAGCTACTCGGAGCGCTCCCGGCCGCCACCGTCGGCCCCCGACCCCCACCTCCCGCATGGGAGGGCGGAGTGCCGGGAGGGACGGGCGGGCGCGGGGCCCCCTTTCGCCTTTGCAGAGCCAGAGCCGCCTCGAGCCGCTGGATGGCCCTCCTCTGTTGTTGGGGCTCCGCAGAGCCCACGCATTCGCGCACGTCCGGTGGGTACGGGTCCTGTGGGTCCTGTCTATCCCCCCCACCGTCGCGCACTGCACAGTCACAGCCCCACATGATATGGGTCAGGGTCGCAGTTTCGCGTTCACACACACTGCACCGAGCACTCTCGTAGAGGTCCGGACACACGTGCCGCGCGAGCGCCGGCGTCAGAACAGTCTCTGTCTGTAATTGCCTGAGCTTCACCGCCTCCGCCCGAGACAGGTCCCGGTGCGGGAGCGGAAAAGCACGCCTCTGGTCCCGATGCCAACGAAGCACCCCGCCGTAGTCGGTGAGGGGCTCCGCTTCTTCGTCGTCGTCGATGTCAGTTGTTTCACCGCAGTCCTCGAGGGATGACGACAGCGGACGGGATGTCGCGACCCGGCACGTGGCGAGACCACGGGCCGCAGCGTCCGCCTCCTCGTTGCGGTTGCAGTCCGGGTGCCAGCTCCCGGCCCGCGTGGGCCGGGAACCACTTGATGATCGTAGTCTTCGTGACCCCCTGCGCTGCAGCCCCCGTCGTCCGCCAGGACTCCAGGAGCCGCGCAGTGCCACCACACACCACGCCGCGAGCAAAGTTGCGGATGGCTGTTTTTGAGTCACTGAGCAGGAAGGAGGTCTTGCTGCGGAGGCTTCGAGTTGAGGTGGCGTTATCCCCAGCAGTTACTCACGCTTGGCCTGCCCGATACCACGCCCCATTTCCGGACACCTGCCCCTTCTGTGGGACTCCTGCACCAGAACCTGACGTTGAATACCTCTTGTGGACTTGTTCAAGTCTTAGAAACGCCAGAATCCAACACCTTCGAGGCACAGGGCTCTATCCTGGGGGACCCCCCGATCTTAAGCGTTGGATATGGGGATCCATGTACCGGTCGCTTCTTGGCTTTCTGCGTGCAACTGGTGCAATGTTGTACCTATAAACCTCCCTGTTATGCCATAGGGCAATATATCGCATTAAAAAAAGTTCATGAACGGACACCATATTAGGAGATTGTCCAGTACACGCTGGCTGCCGGGATGCCCGGTAGAAAGATTAGCCACTCTATGGTGCATACCCAGATAGGGACATAAGACGACTTCATTGGGGCCAATGAAATGCCAGCCAAGGGTAAGAACTTGTGTGAGGGACCATCATAGCTGCAATTTCAACTACTGGTATAAACTCTTCAATATATTTTTGTGGCAACAACTAGCAGTAATGTTTGTATTGCTACTAACGTTAAAAGTGGCCACAAAGGCTGATTTAGGTTCCTATTCTAGTTTCGGATGCGTAGGGGGGGGGGGGGGGTTGGCTTTGTTTTCTTTTATTTACCCCAGGTGTGGTCACAGTGACTGGTTGTCATTAAACCTGGAAACACCGTTGCTGAAATCTACGGAACTGCAGTTCCTTGCAGCACTTCCGTGAAACCTTTGCGGCCGTTGGCTTGGGCCTGTCTCCGCTGGTTACTCCTGCCGGAATTCCCTGCCTCGTGTGCTGGTTGGGGGGCCCAGCCATGGAGGGCCACTGGTTGGTCAACGCCTTCCACCAAAGAGGCGTGTCTGGTAGCTTCTCTCAAACTACGGCTTCTTCTTTCCTATGGCAGTGCATCAATAAGGGCTCATAGATGGGTGTTTGATGGAAGAAGTTTTCACGTCACGAGAGACAACGGCGATGTTATTCACTTCAGCAACACAAGACAGCAAACACTGGGGCTTGTGGCTCTTCAAATGTGCAAGGTTTTTTTTTTCTTTTTTTCGGACTTGAGCGCTTGTGCGTGAACTAACCTTGACTGGGGTGGCCGGATTCTTGTTCCAGACAGGCGCATCCTAGCGACCTTCGCGACCTCTTGTGGGGGCGGGACTGTGCGGGTCGGGTGGAACTGATTAGGACTTGAGCTTGTAGTGCGGGGACCTGAAAAGGGGTCAAGTATTCTGAAACTGTTTTTTGCGAACGGTGGACATGGAATTTGTGCGGCACTGAAATCGCGCTGGACGGAGAAACTGATCTTGTTACTGGTGTAGGCGGCTGGGTGTGCGGATCTTTGTGGTTTCTTTGCGAACCTTTTGTGGGGGAAGGGATTTTGTGCGTGTGGGGGAGGACTGATTGCAACTTTGATCTGTGGTTAGAGGGGATGTTATTTAGACATCGTGTGCTCTAGAATTGTGTTTCATGGACATGGACAGGACATTTCTGTGAGCGGAGGAGGAGGAGGAAGTGGTTGGTGGGGGTGGGGGAAGGGGAGATAGAGGCCGGCAACTGTCGCGTTTCGCCGAGACCTCAACCGGCCGAACGGAAGCGAGAGGGGGGACAGTAAAAAGAGTAGAGAAGGAGGGACGGAGGAAGACAGGGAGAATAATAATTCGGCACGCGACTCTTTTTTTTAGCACGCACCCGTCCCTGCAGACAGGGGAAACGCGCGGCACACAGCAACCCGCCCAGGGAACATCACCACGAACCCAGGGGTGCGCCAGGAAGAGATCAGAACCCCGGTAAGTGGGTCACGAGATTAGGTCACTGTGAAGGTGAGCAGACGGTTTGTGAGGGCCTCGAGTGGCGCGAGCGCAAGACCAGATGGTAGCCGAGGGGGTAACTACGCCTGTGCCGCCGCCGCCGCCGCAACAGTCGCTAGGTCTGAACTGTAACTACTGGAGAAGGGGTTACACGCTGGTTGGCGGTTGTGCTAGGTATGCATTATGTAGGGACTTCTTGGGGGAGGAAAGAAGGGTGGGGCGGGGTGGGCTTTTCGGGTGCTTTTGATGGATGTGGTATGAGGCACCGGACTTCCTTTCGCTGTGGAGTGGGGTGTGTGCAGGTTTTGTGTAGTGCTGTTCTCCGGCGACCAAAACAAGAGCATCTTTTTTTGCAACTTTTTGCTTTACTTGTAAAAGCTTTGGAGACTAGCCTCCTGTTCATTTATTTTTAATTACCATAATCCTGCTAAATATTTGCTGGGGCAGATTTGTTTCCGTATTCAATCCATTTTTCTTAATATTAGGGAACATTTATTCCTTAGTTCTTAGTGAATGCCCGGACGCAGCGTGCTGGAAGGCAATGAGTGCGCAGACGCGCTGGCTGCCGACGACCAAGACCTCCCCCTTCGCCCGCGATCGTCCAGGCGGATGGGGACAATGCCCACCTCTTTATCAATCTGCATGTCTGGGCCTCGCACACAGATCCGCTGCTGGCGGATGGAGGGGCCACACCAACCGCTCGGGTCCCAAGGCTACCCCACAGCAGCGTTCGGCCGTCTCTCTGACTAAAGACGGCGGGCTTTCTTGCCGTCTTTAGTTTGCCTTAGACATCTTCAGCGACCTTTTGTTTCATTAGAATGTATGTCTGTTGTACTATTTTTCTAATGATCGGCATTTTCGCTCGCTGTCTTGCGAGTGAGTCAGCTTGGAGTCCCATTTGTTAGGAAGCCTGTGGATGAGTTGATAACGAGGCCACCACACCGCCCATAATTACCTTGCTGTGTCCTACTCTTACAGCAGCTCTCACCCCTAGAGAGTTTGCAATGTTCCAGAATAAGACAAATAATGAACAAAACAATACGGATGTCTTGTAGAGTACGTGGAAGGCAGCGAGAAATTTTTACTTCCGATTTTGGGTAGATATCATGTTTAGCTTCTACTTTTTTAAGCTTTTCTCCTTTCCAACTTCTCCCTGTCCCTATTTGGAGGGAATACACACACCCTCCTATCCAGCGTCCCCCGAAATGACATTGCGTGTACGCCGTTGTTCACGCTACATTACTATACCGAATTAATGTCCTCGGAAATTGCCAATTTGTGCGTGTTTCCAAAGGATAACGTTGGTGTTTCTAGGCATTTCTGTTTCTGTTGTTCGTTTATTACTTTTCATCCCGTAAAGGTGGTAGTGTCGACAGACCTCTGCCATTTTATACCTCACTTTTTGGTTTTCTATTTTTGTTTGATCTTCCTTCAGCACATACTATCCATCTGCAGTACTAAATTGAGTATACGTCATAACTGCCGAATATTCGTTTCCAGACATATACAATGCGTCATCGCAGCTTTCGCAGCAATGTATTTTGAAAATAAAAGCCTACAGTGTAATAGGAGCGAACTAACAAATCTGACATGCATGGCGGAAGACTAGAGCCACCTATGTAACATACCTCGCATGCGAACAGCTCCTGCAGAATACTTTTCTGGTTGAACGCACTCATAAGAACGCACTTACAAGCTTCTGTTCAGGTTACACACACAAAAAGACTCACGCGATGGCCGCTGGCGAAGAGGGAGAGTGCGAAAGCAGTGAACATCAGTAAAGAGGTAAAGCAGAACGCTATCCTTGCGGCCTAGCCTGATAGGAGGGCTCAACTATAGTCGGGCCTAGGTTTCAGCAGCGTAGAGAGCTAGCATGCAAGCCGGGCTCAACTCTACTCGATGAACGCTTGTCATAAAAGATGGTCGACTGGCCAAAGAAAAGAACTAGGGGGGCTCAGCCATCGGGTGACCAGGGGCTCAAAAAGAGGCCCTCTGTATTTGCTTACACCTCCATCAGAAAAGAAGCCACTACGACCGGAATCGAACTTTCATGCGATTGGACACACGAACTCTCACAGAATCTTACGGGAGGATAGCTAGGACTTCGTAGAACCTTGAGGCAGCATTACTACGCATGGACACTTGCCCTCTGGCCGAACAAAATATTTTTGCATGTGGCCTCGCAACAGAAAAAAAAGCCCAGCCGTTAAACCCTCCTTATATTTCTTAGTGACTCCTCTCTGGATTCTCGGCTCTAGGTTGCCACAGAATTTAACAGACTGCGAAATAACGCCTTAATGTTTTTTTTATGGACGATAATCAAGTGCTGAAAAGTGGAGCGTAATCATCTGATGCAGCGCCCCGTTGTATGTAAGACGTTTATTCGTTGTACTGCTTGTGCATAGTTCATTTGCGATGTCATTGTCATTTCCCATTTTTTTATATTCATTCCTTTCTCCTTCCATCCCCAGCATCCTCCCCCCTAAAGGAACTAGCACCCACAAGATCACTTTCTCAGGCCGACCTCTTCTCCTTTTCAGTAAACACTTACTCTCAAAACCCAAACTGACACGAATAAACGAGGCTGTAAAAACATATTTACGCTGCTTTCGACTGGCTAAAGGGTGGTTCTAAGGCTAGGCTGCTAAGACCCATAGCATCGAAAAGAATTCATCACAAACATTTTATGAAAGTGTTCCTTGAAAATTCATGAACGCGTCGTGCCTCAAAACCTAATAGTAGACTCTATAACCTAGTATGTCCAAGTACACTCTACAATGTTTCGTTATTTTTCTTAACCCGATTCTAATATGTAATTGTGTCAAACTATTTGATTTTTAATTTGAATATATTGTGTTTTGCGCCTTGTGATACCGTGCTTTGTGATACCACGTTTTGTGCCATGTCACTGCTTGTTTCGTATTACCTTATCAACAGCTTACTTTTCAAACTACTGTCCCAAGGCAACATTGACCGTGCTGCGAATGAAAAAATTAGTACAGATAATTTGTGCTTTCACGTCTTGTAATATTACAATACTGCGTTTCCAATTGCCTCCATGAACAGTCGACCAAATGAGGCGGCATATAACATAAACATTACGGGCTCCATTTTCATGTATCTAAGCTTATATGTCCGAAACCCGACGTGCCCCATCATACATTTCATCCGAGCCGTTGTCTCCGTGCACATTGAAACTAGGAATACGACGAATCAAAATGCTTACAACAGGCGCCCTTCGAGTCCACCTGTTGGAAGCCACCTGTGTCCCGTAGAAGACAGCTGCACCCTGAACTGCATTGAACTCTTTCAATTTAGGGCATAAGGAACCAAACCCTCCCTATAAAGACGCTAACTTCTATGGGCCCTTTTTTTCTATTTCTGTTTACTTCTGTTTCCGTCCAAAAATAAAACCACTACGTCAGCTCCAGAGGGTATGGGCATTTCATTCAATGCTTCCTTGGGCACAATGAACCCAATTGTTCCGGGAAGCCACTTTGATTCTCATGTGCATATTTTCGTACTGGGTACTGTAAATATCTTTGTGTACTATGCCGTATTGGACGTCAACCGTATTCGAGACATCCCATATTTTGGACATCGGGAATAACCAAATAAATGTTTCCACAATAATATTTTTAATTCTATTTCAAAATGCTTCAAAAACCACGTGTATGGTATGATGAGTATGGTGCCCTTTTTTCCGTGTCTCAAAACTTCTATTTCCGCCGAAAATGGAGCGCATAACGGCAGCTCCAAAGGGAGTGGGCTTTTCATTCAATGCTTCATTGCGCACAATATTATTGTGATAAGCCATGGAGTTTTATTCTTATTTGCGTCATTTCGCAGTGTGTACTTTAAATATCTGTGTTTACTTTGGCTTGTTGAACGCGAACCGTTTTCGAAAAATCTCCTAGAGTGGACATTATGGATACTATATTAAATATTTACACAACAATATTTTTAATTCGATTAGAAGCAGATTTACAAAAATTAGCAGTGGGTTAGCTCGGCTATGCCAAGATATACATAGCGCAAGCTAAAGTTTAGCTGGTTATTCTTAGCCTTAGCTAGTTATCCTTAGCCAAAATTATCATGCTTACTGCTGCTTCAATAACACACACGGTATACGCATTATGTGACACATGTATATTTATCAAGCGTCTCCAGCGCAGCGTCGCCAATCGCCCCAGAGCTAAGCTGGTTCCACAGGCGCACACCGGCGATGCTGCGACGCACGTGCCATCCGTTCCACAACCGGACACCCCTCGCATGATCATGAAGTGGACCCGGCCGCCACGTGCCGCGCTTCCGCAACACGAGTCTCCAAGAGCCACGCGAAACTGTTCAACCTCAGCCAGTGTAGCTCACACTAAAAAAGCGCGACTACGGTGAATCCGCCCCCGAGTGAAACATATTAGGTGAAGACAGCGGCTGTTAGCCCTATATATTTGCGATATGTAGCACTAAGCGAGTAGCGCATTGGTAAAATAGGACAAAAACAATCACTGTACATATATACGCCCCTGCTCTTAGCAACAAAAATTGGGCCCATCTCTCCGCGAGGGGGACTCGAGTAAATGCGTCGCATAGGGGGTGGGTGTATTGCGTTAACGTTTAGTGTTTGGGGAGTTGGTGGTAGTGAATGCGTTGTATCAGCAGCTTCTTGACGTAGTTTGAATGAGTCAAGGATATAAGGCGCGTTCGTAGCCTCCCATTCTGCGTCGGCTTTGTGGCGCAGTGGGTAGAGCACCGTGTACATTGCGTTCCGCCCGCAGGGTCGAGGGATCGAAACCAGGAGCCGGATAGTATTTTTTTTATATAGTGTAGGGGGAGGGGTGCGGACTACGACTACGGACATCAACGCGGGTGACATCGTGAGTTACTGAAATGCTCTGCATTCAAAAGACATCCTGTTCTTGGAGTTGTAAGGCATCATGTGTAGGAGAACATCGACACCTAAAATTTCTTTCGATGTCACGAAGCATCCGCGCGACTCACTGACATAAAACACGAAGAGAAGAAGCGCGTGCCTCCGTTGAGGCGATGGCAGGGAATGCCCAAAAGCTCGTGAGGGAATTCCTCTGGGCACTTAAGTCATCTTACATGCTATCAAGGCGAAAGCTTGACGACACTTATTAAAAACTAGCTTACTGCTACGTCGGATTTGCGTCTTTGTTTTCTCTTTCATTTCTTAGGTTTTTGCGCGGTTTTATCATTCAGGGTGACTATCTGTGACACTTTCTTTGCCTCCCTTTTAGTTATATCGTATCTCCGCCATTTTATAATCGATACAATCGTAATCAATGCATCGGGGTTAGGCAATATAGGATTAAAGCCATAACATAAAATTTATTGCTCAAAGCGATATCGGACATCGCGCTTTAATACAATCCCAAATCAACAGTCAGTTCACGTTGTCTTCGCCAGGATTCTCGTATCGCCTATGTGCAGATTTGTGTCGTTGGAGTATGGCTGCTGTATTCTCGGTAATTGGGGTGTACCGCTCCAAACCCCAAGCGGCCCAGTTACTTCCATCGGGCGGTGTCAACTAAAGAGCTGCAGCACCTTCGGAGGCATTTTTACGTCGCTCCATGTCATCCCCAACATCATTGTCCATTTATAAAAGGGGCATTCCGCCTGGGGCATCGCTCTGCGGAGATTTGATCACATCTCTGAACGAAGAGTCTTCATGGCTATAGTCAATCGGCGTCAAAGTACAGAGGCTTTCATCGACGCTTTCGAAGGGGGGAAAGGGAATTGGAGCAGCATAGTTGTTGGCGGTGTACAGTACGAAGGCGCTTTATGCACTTGTGGCGATAACGGCAGGAACAAGGCAGACATACTGTGCCTTCCTGATGCAGTTCACCCACCGAGTCTGCATTTGTTTTGGAGAGCGCCGCTGCTCAGACAAGCCGAGGTAGCGATCGAGTATGATGAGGGAAGGTGCATGTACCGAATCTTCACCTAAAATGTGTTTTGCGCCATTAGCTATGCATGGTAGGACTCCCCGTGCGCACCACAGCCTTGAATTGAAGACTCATGCTGCCATCCCTGGTAACGAAGCTTCTGCTGTTCAGAGGGATTGGCTGGCAATGGACCGTCAGGGTGCAATGGACCGTCAAAAGCTGTGACGTGGCCTCAAACCACCCCGCTAGGGACGCTAGCATATCGGAGAATTCGCTTGCCTGACCCGCCTGAAAGAGTTCCAGGAGCTGCGCGGGGGAAGTTTGCGGGTCCAACAGGGGCCTGAAGCTCCTCAAACTGGACTGGTACTTTGCGTTTCAAGCAGATGCTGGCAAACTTCGAGCTTCTCTCCCGCAGCGTCACCGAAGATAGGTGGGCGCCTGGTTTGTTCCAGCTCCGTCATCGCGAAACCGGATTTATGCACTTCTCGATCGTCCCCAGGTGTTGCGGCAGCAGGATAGAGAACGCTACTCCGTCATCTTTCGGAGTATCAGGCATCTTTCGTTGCATCTCAATAGTCGACCGTTTTGGCATCGTCTTAGATCGGGCACTCTGCTCCGGTGGTGACAAGGCCAGGGAAAACATCACATGGTCTGGTGCACTTTTCTGCAGGTGTCTTCGCGGCTTGTACGGAGCTCGAATCATTGTTTTCAAATTCCAATGGTTCTTGGGTTTCACTGGTGGTGTGTCGATAGCCACCAACTCGGTATGTCGTTCTGCAGCCGGCCGAATGGCCTCAGCAGGCTTTGGTCGGTGGGCCCAATTGTAATCAGTTTTCTTCCTTCGGAATAGGCGCCAGGTCGTGGCAAAATAGCTGTCTTTCTTTGCCATTAAGTCCATGTCAAAGTAGCCTAGTTGAAGTTCTTTCCCTCTGTCCACCTGGAGCTCTTCAGCGATTCACAAGAGCGACTTCGGGGAACAATAGGCTCTCACTGGATTCACTTTTGCAAGAAATGGATCCGGTTTTTCCTCTTTCCTTACATCATTTGAGTTCTGGTTACCTGCCACGAAAGCTCTTAACAAATACGGGATTTGACAACGCTACGCCCGCCTAAGTGGGATCAGTCAACAAAAAAACAGTTAATGTGTAACAAAATAAACATATGATGAAAAATCCACAATTTAACTTTCTGGCTCTCATTTACATCACAAAACTTTCCGAAGCACGCACATAGGTTGAATTAACGAACAATTCCCCCCCAAATGTGCTTCGCCGACAGCTCGAACAGATGAAAAATTCCTGTGGAGAACACCTAAACGTGTCTCACGTCTTGTCAAGGCAAAAGCTGGACGATACTTATAACACCTTCTTTGGTGAAACTTCTTAACCATGAGTTACTTTATCCGCCTACGTTTATGCTACCCCGTGTGTGCGTCGCTACCATCACTTTCGTTTCTTCACCTTCCTGCCCGAATTTCTTCAACATAGTATTGGTTTGGGCGAGGTGGCACATAGCGAAGTGCAGAAGTGCAGCACAAGATGAGGGACAGAAACACAAGAGACGTACAGAGGGCTTCTTCAGCACGAAAACACACCCCTCAGCCTGCCCACATTCACTTGCCTCCACGGATGGTAAGCACCGCTTCTACTCGTTTGCTGCTGGTGATGGTGGTGATTTATTGAGAAAGAAGGAAAGAGAAAAGAGCTGGGAATAAAAAATTGACGTGTAGATGGGCATTCCCTTGCAGATATGAGGCCAATCAGTGGCTCCAACGTCATGGATATTGTCACGAAGCCAAAAACGACGCAGTTGCGAACCATGTATGGGTTTGTTTATTTATTGTTTGTTTTTACTGCCCCGCCACGCCCGGGTCTGTTATCTGTGTCCCAAGCAGCACGTCTTCCATTTTTTTATTTTTTATGCCGCACGGGCTTCTCATTCAGATAAGCAGAATGTTTCGCCCTAACGTCACTATCTTCTTTGAACTACAATGTTCTGGATGTAAATCGACAGTTCCAGAAACGCTCGCGCCGAAAGATAAAAGCCTACAGAGCAGACACCGCGGCATTCGAATCACCGACGCTCACTTGCGCACGTCACTTTGCTGACTACTGCTTCACGGCATGTGTATTTATTGAGTTGTTAGGGGAGCACAAGTTCGCTCCAATAAACTTGTTTTCCTTGAAGACAACTGCGTCGGTTTTGGCTTCGTGAGATCTGGTGGAGGGGCGGGGTACATGAACCCTAAACCCTCTTCAAGCCGACAAACAAACCCATACATGGTTCGCGGCAATATTATACAGGCCCGTGTCAGCAGGCCATGGCTAAAAATGCAGTTGCGCTCTGGATAGGCGATATTTTTTTATATACCCAGTGGATGTTTAGCAGTAGTTTAAGCTTTTACTTCTATTACCTTGTGTGAGGCACGAGCACGCTTACAAAACCAGCCGTATGTGCAACTATCTAGCGCTTTCCGTTTAGCTACAGCACATGTTCTAGGATATTCGCGCGAATATGTCGTTGCTTCCTGTCTATGCTTCGAATGCGGTAGAGGAGAGACTTGGGTCACCGTGCCTGGACGGTACACAGTAATACCGGACCCGGATATTTGAACTTAAAAGGGCCCCATCGTAGCCGAGAACTCATTGACTGCGTTTAAAAAAGCCACACGTATTAGTTATATTTTGCTACGAGTGAGATGAAACCGAGCATAGTGTTTGAGTAGTTTTTATGGTAACCTGCGTGTGATTTGCTTTAAGGTATACATATTTACAAATGCGCATTACAGACACTCCAAAGGTATATGCTGCACGGGAGTGGAGAAACTCATACGAATATGAAAGTTTCACACGTATCACAACCCCCAAAATTTCTTACAACTTCACTTTCACCTAAGTGCCCATCACAAAGACGTCAAACTCACAATTGTTGTATCATTCCTTAACATATTAGGAGCAGAAATTTCTTCCATGGCAGGAACATCACAACGCTTTTTGCTTGTTTACCCCCACACAGTATTCCTCACCCTAAAGAGTATGAGTTCCAAAACGGATAAACTAGGAATGCTAACATCCTCCCTACGAATTTGTTAAAAACTAAAAAAAGAAAAAGGCCGATCGAAAACATAAAAAAGCAGCAGAAAGGCTGCCGTCAGAAGTACATACGGACAACGTGGGTGTAGTCTGTCATGTGGTTTCCTTCAATGTGCAGAAGTAACAATGAAATTGACGATACATTCTCGACTTGGGAACTGACCACACAGCCGCGTTGCCAAGTGCGCATGCCGGTAAAAACCAAAATGGCGCTTGAAGTTTCAGCGGCTGAGCACTATAAAAAGCTTCCACATTCTATAGAAGAGGTCAGTTACTGGTTACAACGTAAAGTATCAGTTTCATGCCTGGGTCCTTTTGGTTTCGCAACTGCAACATTCAATAGCGGGGTTTTCTAGGGCCTACCAGGCTATTCTGCGAATACGGCTCCGTACGCTTCTGCAACGAATTCCATAACATTGCTTCAAATATGCTATCCCAAGGCTCTCACAACTTGTGTTCTCTGCACAAGGGAAAAAGTGGGGAGCGATTTAGAATCGCGCCATCAATTTTGGCCTTAGTTCCCAGATCAAACTGTTAGCCATTTTATCGCTACAGAGGCCAGAGCATAAACATGTTCATTCCAAAGAACATGCTCGACATTTTTTGACAAGAATAATATTCCAGGCAGCACAAACGACTTCGTGGGGAGGACTCAAAGTAGCAGCGAGTGACAAAGTCTAACAATGATATGATTTTCCTGCGAACCATGCATTGGCTTTGTTTATTTGTGTTTTGCTTTTGCCGCCCGACTGCGCAGGTCTGTGTTATCGATGTTGTGTGTGCCAAGGGAGGCGCGTGTTCCGTTCTTTCTTTCTGTGCCGCATGTGTTATCGCTTATGATAGGGAGAGCGGTCCGATCTAACGCGAACAGCCTAAAATAATCTGATTCATGATTGATTGTAGGGTGAAACACGCCGACGCAACGCAGGCGATGAGGCGCGCCGTAGTGGAGGGCTCCGGATTAATTTTGACCACCTGGGGATCTTTATCGTGCGCCGAAATCTCGTACACACGGGCGTTTTTGCTTTTCGCCTCCATCAGAAAAGCGGCCGCCGCGACCGGGAATCGAACCCGCGACCTCGTGCTCAGCAGCGCAAGTAAAATAATCTTCGTTGATGTACAGTGTCCTGAATACAATTCTACTATTCCAGAAATCCTCGCGCCGAGTAATAAATTCCCGCTGAGCAAATGCCGCGGCATTCGAATCGTCGACACCAGTCTACGCACGTCACTTTGTTGACTGCTGTTTCGCCGCCTGTGTATTCTTTGAGTTGTTAGGGGAGCACAAGTTCATTCCAATAAACTTTTTTTTTCTTCAAGACAGCTGCGCCGTCTTTTGCTACGTGACAATATGAGCTTGATCCTCGGTATTCCACCAACGAGTTCCACCGGATATCTAGCTCACCAAAACTGAAGTCCTAGAGGTCTTCCTCTTAATAGTAAAGTCTGCAAATGATAATCACTCTACGAAGTCCGGGACTATGCCATTACCCGCCCATATGGTTTATTGTAGACTTATAAAACGTCACACACCGAGCGGATAATTAGCCAAGAAACTAACTCGGTTAAACCACCTTACTTCAATGATTTTCCTCTAGTTAAGACAAAACAGAAGAAAAGGGTATTTCAACGACATCTTTATAAATAAAATACGTAGAAAGACGTAATTCGCTATCACTAAATTCTGCCAGTAGCCGCAGAGAAGGGATGGACGGCGGGCACAAAGTCGCTGTAACAAAATAACTCAGGAAGTCTTTCGAAGGAAGATCTCAAGACGACGCGTTCCTGTGTGAGTCGGTTTCAAAGTTCAATATAATATTTGTCTCCCTCTCTCCCTCCCTCAAGACCGTTTACACAACATCCCAACTATACTCGGTGACAACTTAAGAACGGCACCGGGAGTTGCCGCTGTGCCTTATCACCGTAGCCGGATGTTTCTCCGCGCGGCGCAAGTAGGGCGTTACTGGGAATATTTTTAACATGGCGTGAGCCGTTCCCGTGATTTTTTGGACTTTATATGCTTTAAACGACTCCAGTGACGACAAACAAACTGCGTGAGACAAGGCAGACGATATCACGCATTCATAGCAAACCCCTTTCAAAACGCGCGCGCACTGACGTCACGGGTCCGGCGCTTTGGCGGAGTGATACACTACATGAGGTGGTGCCGTTCTTGAGTTGTAACCGAGTATAGTTCTATGTAACATTCGATGCGCCAGTGCCGTAAACGCCAGTGGTAGTTCAGGGACGTTTTTGTGGGCTCTTGAACAATCCTGCATTGCGTGAAATGACAAAGAGCACGCGTACGTTTTAGAGGCAACACACGTAACCCTGTAGCTGGAAGCTCCACCTTCGGATAGCCACGGGAACCATCTTTCCCGAGCTGGGGCTCCACGGTTGCAGGACTTACGCCCTGGGCGTAGATACAACACCACAAGTGGCAACGGTGCCTTTTAGCAGAGAAGCTGTTTAGCAAATCGTAACTTTTCGTGTCCGCAGTTAAAATTACCAAAAAATTGCCGAGCACGCGCACGTGAATGCGGGCCTCGCGGCGGCCGCCCACCGTACGCTGTGCTCGTTTTTCAAGCCAAGCATACCCACTTAGGATGGTTGGCTAAGATTTCGGCGACCATTCGACAGTTAAAAAAAACAAGAAAATGCCGAGCGCTCCTGTGTGTGCGCCTCGACGTGACTGCCCAGCTACTCCGGCGCACGTTTGTCAAGCTAGGCTAACCCACTTACCTAGGCAGACTTGCCAAGATTGTCCGCGGCGGGTTTATTCCGCAAGAAAAACATGGGGAATGTCACCAAAACGTTTGCCTCAAACTGCACGTTTATGCCGCGCTCTGTCAACAGAGGGGGCGACAAAAGGTTGGATAACGAGTCTGGAGTCTGTTTACAATGGTGATATGACCGCAGTGATCACAGAAGTACCGGTTATGGGAAGGGAAAACATGTTGTGTTTACGCACTGCGAACGTCGGTATGTGCCTACCTGACGTTAGCACTTACGTAACGCTTTCAGTTGTAAAGTTATCACCTACTTCATTGCTAAATAACTGCTTCTTACTGCTACCACTACTACTATGCAGCTTGATATACAATACGAATGACCTTGGTTTGCAGAACTTCTCGTTCAAAATTGCGCCTATCCGACGATAAGGCTCTATAGGCCTACCAAGGGCTCTCAGTAGTAGACACGGAGAGAAGAAGCAATAGACGCTAGACATATGTTGTGAACCTTCGTACACAAACAGGTCGGATTTTGCACGTTTGGGGGGGAAATGGGAGAACTGGGCCGAGTTCGTGTTGTCGTAGGCTGAATTGTCGCCTTCGGGAGGGTTCACGCAAGGCTTTCGGCGATCCGTAGATCAACTGCATGGCTCAACAAGCCTACTGAGTCGATGCTCACTAGGTTGCACGGGTGATACGTGATCTAAGCACGCGTCACGCCGAGCTTCGCAATTCGGCTGCTGCCAAACCCTGCGACGAAAGTCACTGGCGAATCAGGACACTATGAAGCCGCGCCCGACGACGACACCAGCCACGGAGAAACAGTTTTTTTAAGAAGTTCCCAATCCAGCGAACAAGCACTCTTGTTATTTTTAGCAGCGGAGTTGTCGTGCAAGCCTTAAGTCAGTGTTGCAGAAAAAAATGCAACGAAATTGCCGATTTCCCGATAGCGTGTGGCTCGCGCCGACCATCTAGTGTTCCTGGCCCACGCAGTGCCTTTAGCGAAAAAAGTAACAAAAACCACGAGGAGCGAGAAAGTTGTTGTTCCAGGTCTTATGGCGCATACCCACGCGGGGGATTGGCCAGGAATCGAGCAAGAAGGGGGGCTAATTCGCCCGCTCAGAGCTTAAAAGTAGATACCTATCCGTTGGCATCCAGTAGCAGCACGAGATTGGGAGGAAGAATTGGCTACAAATTGAAAGTGGTAGTTGAATTTCAGAAAACATACCCGTGATAATAAAGGCTAACAGGGCAGACGCCTGGTCTCGGACACATATGCATGAATTGCTGCAGCCACCCCTCTGTGACAATAACCCAGTGATGTGGCCCCTAGAGACAGTAGTACGGGCATGGAGATAGGAAGTCCAATTCGTTGTAATGGCCTGATGAGGTGACGTTGTCTGATCATTGAGAAACCACGGCAATGTAATAAGAGGTGATCTAGTGTCTCATGTTCACCGCAAATGGCACAAAGGGCGGAGGAGGCGAGACCAGACCTGTGCATATAGAAGTTCAGCTGGGGGACCCTGCATCTTAAGTTGGTTAATGTGACCTCGCATTGACGAGATTCACACAAACGGGGATTTCAATTATGTTTTAAATGGGCATACTCTTCAAAATTAAGGATGACCCCTTCCTGCGTACTCATATAGGCGCTGATATCTACGGAACCATGCTCCTGCTATACTAGCCGGAACAGGGCAAACATCAACCGAAGGGCCATCCAAAGACGATCGCGCCATGGAATCAGCCTCTTCATTAAGGAGTAAACCTTTGTGCCTGGGAACCCAAATGAGGCAGATGTCCTGCAAATGGGAAGGCACCAGAAAATTGAATGCACGGATCAGGGGTGAGTTTTCAGACGATGCCAAAGCGGAACAGACCGATAGAGAGTCTTTAATTATAAGTACATTCAAGTGCTGCGGAGGAACTTCTTTTAAAGCCAGTACTACCGCTAGGAATTCGGCTTGAAATATTGGAGTGAAGTCTGGTAACCGCAGCGAGACTGCCCAGTTCAGCTGTGGACTAAAAATGTCCACGCCTGCCCTCTCCTCACGTTGCGACGCATCAGTTGCCATAATTACGTAACCATTAAATCGTGCCAAATGATCGTTCAGGATTCCTCTGAGTAGTCTAGACGAAATCATTTTAGCGTTATTGGTAAAAATATTATGAAAAGTTAAAGGCGCTAGAGGGACCTCACAGGGCATTTGCATTATTGTCGGAATGTTGATTTTCAATGGAGAAAGTAACGCTTGGGGGTAAACACACTGCGGACGAGAGTGCCGAGGCCACCAAGAGTTGAAAAACAGTGCGGGCCGAGCTACCAGCAACGAAAGAGATCGGCTTTGTGGTGATTCAAAAATCCTCATAATAGTCAGCACAGTTAAGAGTTGAAACCGCGACTCTAGACTAGGCATGCGTGCCTCCAGACACAAGATTTTATTGGCCACGCACCTTGGGAGGCCGAGGCACAATCTTAGGGCACGTCGCTCCAATATACTAATCTGGTTGCGTTTGTAAACGGCTGAGCCAGAAAAGAGTACGCAGCCAAACTCTAATATGACACGCACGTACCCCTTGTAAATGAAAAGTAGTGTGTCCCTTCTCATTCCAAGGCTCCTGTTGCTGATTCTCCGCAGCAATCCAAGTGCCCGTTCTCCTTTGGTCACGATATGATTTATATGTGGGCGCCAATCCAGTGCACTATCATAAATGACACCCAAGTACTTCAAGGAAGCCACCTGAGGGATAGCCTCTTGCCGACACGTCAGGCATAGGCTCACCGGAGCGGATACCAGGAACACAAGGACGGCACACTTATTGACATTGATGCTCAAATTTATGTTTTCCAACCACCTTTCGATTGAATCAAATAGGCTTGTAACGTTTGATACAGGACATGAATGTCTTCAGCCGCAGAAAAAAAGGCTATATCGTCCGCGTAAACGTAGGTACAAATGTCCGGATTTATTGGAATGGAACTCACTAATACATTAAATAGAATGGGGGAGAGGACCGATCCTTGAGGGACACCCCTTGTCTGAAATAGAGTCGATGACTTAAAACCATTTTGTGAGCAAAAGAACTTGCGATCAGTTAAAAATTTCTGAATCCATGAACGGATGTACTGCGGTAACCCACATTCTGCAAGTTTGGCTATCAGGACACTATATTCCACGCTGTCGTACGCTTTCGCAACATCCAAGGTGACAAGGGCGCCTTGTCGAGCGCTCGCGAGCGCGTGCCTCGCGGCGACATCCACGGCTCGCGCAGTGGCTTAAAAAACTCCAGTGCTGTCGTCAATCGCTACCGCGCGTGTAATGTTTCGTATGAGTAACACAACACTGTCGATACATACGACGATGACTACTAGTGCAAAGCAACCAAGGAACAAGTAAATAAACAACTGCGAACTTTTGCTAATGCGTAATGATATGTCCTTCAGGGCTCACGTATAAAGGAATCATACAGCTTCAATATTGTTCAAGCATTGCTCGACTTAGTGCAAGCTTCGACAGTTGAGCTGGCGGAAGTGCACAGTGTTGTGAATGACTTTGCATCTACTACTCGCCTCGAAGAACACGACGACCTCTTCAATGCATATCATGACGATTACTAGCACCCCAACCAAACAATTATACTGAAACTTTACTGTGCGCCCGGCAGCACTCACTAAAACAGCTTCGCCATTCAACTTTTGTGCGCGAGTGCAAGCTTCCTTGAATTTATTATATGAGACGTCTTAAATCGCTCCAAACAGAATGTCTTCTGAGCAATGCATTTGCTTTAAAAGGCGAAGCGGACCTTCAGTTTATTGGTGTAAGCTTTGTTTTTCCAAGCTGGCCTTCCAACATTGCCTGCTCTGCAGTGGAGCATGGTCATCTATGGAGAGAGTATGAATAGCGAAAACGGATCTTACTCTTGTGTTATCTGAAGGATTTAGAAACACATTATGTAAATTACATGTTAAGACACCTCTGAATCCGTAAAACCGAGCTTCTATTTGTTGTTATCGTTGAATAAAACATGTGGGATGCGATGAGGTACAAAGCAGAGTTTCCATGTAGCAGTCCACTGTGCTACTACTGTGCTACCCCCGCGCTTTGTTTGCAGTGGAAAAAAAGTTGTCGTACTTCCTTTCTTCGGGGCAGACAGCCACTCCGAGAATTGGCCGGGAATCGGGAGCTGCGAGGAGCTAAAGTGCCCACTTTACCAAATTCACTATACACAATGAATTGGAAACGCAAATGGACAATAGTACATGCCGTGAAACACTTGAACTTTGCAACAAATGAGAACAAGTTGTCGTGAAATCGATATTCGAAATTGGCGGATTGACCACCAAAAGCGTACGTTGGTCGGGTGGGTGTCCTCCCCCCCACCCATTCCCTTCGGCGGGAAATGACCCGGCGTATACGTAATGACACGGCGGCGAAGTATGCTGCCGCAGGACATAATCTCCTTTCTGCGACCAGACAAGGCCGCCTTAACGAATGCCGACGTTCAGCGGAGGTGCTGGCAAAAGCATCGCAAGGCGCCTCCCATTCAATGTCAAGCTGAGGTTCTCGTGTTCTTCGGCCGGCGTGCCGCGTATCGTCGTCCTGCTCTTTGTGGCGTATCTGACGACACTTAAGATGCCGTCTTCAACAAGCAGCCGGACGCCAAATTACCAGAGAGCAACAGAGACGTCTTCCCGACGCTTCAACATCGGTGGAGGAGGAGGAGAAAAAATGTTTATTGCTCCCATTGAACGGCAAGAAAGGAGCGCGGGGTGGTTGTCTATTTGCTCCTGTGTCGGTGCGATGACTTCAGGTAGTTCGGTGACGCCTTTACACTCCCACACCATGTGGTACAGGGTGTTGGGCGTCCCAGAGCAGAAGTTGCAGTCGTAGCTGAAAAAAAAATTACACCCATCTCCCCGAAGGGAACCATGAGTAGGATGCGGAGCGTCATGGGGGTTCCGTTTGCGTTTCCGTTATGTTTGTTAGCCAAATTTGGTAGAAATTTAGTGAACCCCGTAATGCTCATGTATCCTACTCATGGCTCCCTTCGGGGAGACGGGTGTAATTTTCCTTATTGTATGCGTATATACGCAAGTGAGGCGAGATTGAAAAGGTATCTAAAGGTTTTTATTTAGGTTTGCACGTCTTCTTACTTTGAGTATGACGGCCTTATGGTCGCTGAAGTGCACAGTCAGTGGATCTCGTAGCAGCGGTTGTATGCAGTAATCGCCGTTGCAGTTGGTAAAGACGAGATCGATACACGTTCCGTGGATTGTAGTTGGGTGTAATTGCTGTTAGTGTTTGCGCTGATGCTCTCACTTAATTGCGTCAGCACACTCACTGACGGGGTTGTTGCTTCCATCCTACTTCATCTGAAGAATCACGGAGTCAAGCGCAAGGACAACCGGACTTGCTGCTGTTGTTGTTTTTGTTCCTCTTCTATGGCACGTGCCCACGTGGGGGATTGGCAAAGAAACGGTGGTGTGCGGACACCGGACCACCGCCGACGCCGTGGGACATACCCCCGAGTATAACGGTGGGGGATTGGCCAAGAAACGGTGGTGTGCGGACGCCGGACCACCGCCGACGCCACGGGACATACCCCCGAGCATAAGACGCTCCGCATCTAAAAAAATTCCTCATCTGAGTCAACTGGACATTCACCTGTGGGACGGGGAAACGTGCCCTATCTGTGAGAGAGTCTGGTCGTTGCTCTCAGTGCCATATTTCTTTTGTGATTGGTACGGTCCTGACAGCCGCTCAGAGAAAAGGTGAAAGCAGACGGACCCCGCTTGCTGATTATTTAATCTCGCGTGCAGGGTCACAGTGGCTGTTCACTGAGATCGAGATGTAAATACTTGTACATACAATTTTCTTCTCCAATTTCGTCCTCATGACTGCCCCGACACTACACCAACAACGGTTCACTTCAACCACGCTACTCCGGGGTCACAGCAGGCACACCGGCCGTACATGTCCACGTTTCTAGGCAAACTGTGGCAACTTGCCGACGAAAATCTCACTTGAGGACGAAGAAATGAGAGAGAGAGAGAGAGAGAGAGAGAGAGAGAGGAAACATTTATTAGAGCAGACGGCGGTGGTTGAGCCGTCACTCGGTGGGGTGAGTTCACCTCAGTCCAGGTACCCTTGGGCCTTGGCTGCAGCCCTGGCACGGGTGACCAGAAAGATCTGGTCAGCGTGACGGGAGCTGGTCAGCAGGCCCTCCCACTGCTCTGGGGAAGGTATGGGATTGGGGGTAAGCGATGGGGTGTTTTGACAGGCCTACACCATGTGGTAGGTAGTATTAAGAGAGGGGCAGAATTGGCAGGTGAGGGTGTATTGGGTAGGGGAGATAGCGTGGAGGATGGGTGCGTTGTAATATGTGTTGGTTTGTAATCGACGCCAGATGACTGCTTCCTCCTTGGTTAGTTGAGGGTGAGGTTGAGGCAAAGTGAGGTGAAGGTTGCGATAATGGTGCAGGATGTCGTGGTAGCGTGATGGAACAGCGGGAGTTGGAGGAGGCTGGACCGTAGGTTCTGTTCCTGAGGGAAATGCCCGGTGTGAAAGGGCGCGGGTAGCGGCGTGAGCCGCCTCATTTCCTTCGAGGGACGAGTGGCCAGGGGTCCAGACGATGTACAGGTCGGGGAGGGGATTGATTGATGCGAGTATGCGTAATGCAGGAAGTGAGATGCGTCCACGTTGAATGTTACGGCAGGCTTGCTGGGAATCTGTTATTATTGTAAGGTATTCGGAGCCAAAAGAAATGAAAACTAAGCAATTCACCCGCCACGGTGGCTCAGTGGCTATGGCGTTGTGCTGCTGAGGTAAAGGACGCGGGTTCGATTCCCGGCCGCGGCGGCCGCTTTTCTGATGGAGGCGAGAAGCGAAAAACGCCCGTGTGTTCACGATCTCGGCGCTCGTTAAAAATCCCCAGGTGGTCAAAATTACCCCTCAATACGGCACGCCTCGTCGCTGTGTAGCTGCGGCGCGTTAAACCCTATAATCACTCGTTCAAGGCGATTCGCATAAAAAAAAACATAACAAAGCAAAGAAAGAAATGCAAAGGCGACGCGGCAGTAAGCAAGTTATAATATGCATCGGCAGGCTTTCCGGCCAAAGCACCTAACCAGGCATAAATACACCGAGGACTCTTTTCACGCCATACAGAACAAAAATCAGTGCACTGAAGTAAAGCAGGATATGGGAGCGACCATCCCGTAAAATACGTCCTTTATGGTGGTGCAACAAGGTCTGTTTTTGGAACGTGTGTAAGTTCGGCAATTCTATTACTTAAGGCGGTGCTGCAATATTAGCCTATTTCTTTTACAATTCATGGACAGGAGCCGGCTTACTGTTTTCGGTTTAACCGATCGCTTTAATACACATTAGTTCATTTTACAGACTACACTGGAAAATACACAATGGGATGACGTTTTTCCGGCCCTAAAAGTTCTCTAGTATCTTTCCGTCTTCCGTACTAAAAGTGAGGGGGTGGTCATCCACCACCAACAAGCGGCCGCGCTACTTCATCCGGCAGTTGTTAACTCACGTTCTGCCGTGATTTCGTTAGTAGAATTACGTGGCAGTACGGCACCTCCTGTATCAATCACAATTCCGATAAGATGTCTTGCGCCTACGCCATCTTTATCCGACGATTTCATCACCTCGGTAATGGAACGGTCTTTAGAACTTTCATCGATCGGACTAACAGTGGGTAGGCTTTCATCCTCGCTTTCAGCGAGAGTGTAGGTCGTTGTAGCGTCATATTGGTTGACGGTATAGAGAATTGTGGCGCAGAGTGCAGCCGTGGCGAGGATGGCGAGGGCGAGGCAGACGGTTTTCGCCCGGCTGATGCAGTCCGCCCACTGAGTCCTCACTCCTGATTGGCGGTGGCGCTCGGACAATCCAAGGTAGCGCTCGAGTACGATGAGATAACTGGCTACTGACGGTTGAATCGATAGGTGTTCTGGATCTAGGGGCTGTGAACAGTCAGCCTCTCTCGGTGCGCCATAGATTTGAACCGAATGCGGATCATGCACGCTCTGGTCGTGGACATTCTGCTGGTCTTCCTGGGAGGCTGCCCACCGCTCCTCAAGGCGACCGCACGGATGAAAAGGTACTGCCTGCCTTCGTTGCCTTCGTATCGGTCCCGCCAATGAAGCCAGAAAATGCGAGACTCCGCTTGCCTCCTCGCGCGAGGTTCTCCGTGCTGGCTTGGAGGCTTCAGGAAGCTGCGTGTGGGATGTAGGCGAGCCAATCACAGAGTCAGGACACTCAAATCTGCATTGCATAGCTCGCACTTCAGGCAAATCTTGACGATCTTCCTGGCGCTTCCCCCAGACGTCGCCATCGAGAAATTGTCGTGTGGTTTGTTTCAGCTGCGTCATCGTCAAATCGGGCTTGTCCCCTTCTCGGTCGTTCTCAGCTACGTCGGCTGCGTGGTCGATGACGCTGCTTCGTCGCCCATGCGCAACAAATGACGCCTTCGACTCGGGATCTGCGATGAGCTCTCGTTGTGTCTTACTTCGCCGGGACAGCGCCTTCGGACAGGAACTCTGGTCCGGTGCGGACAGGGCCAGAGGTGGCAACACACGGTGCAAAGCGCTCTTGAGGATAGATCGTCGTTGTTTCTGCAAGGCCCCAAGGGCTCCATTTGTTTTCAAATGGCTGGTGCACCGCTCAGGTGGTACCTTGAGTGAAGTCTTACTAGGTAAACCATTCTCAAGCTGGCCGGGAGGGCTCAGCTGACCCTTGTCGACGTGGCCTCGCGCAGTCAGCTGTTCTTGCGCTGGAAAGGGCTGCAGTTCGCGGACCAGTCTTTTCTTCTGCTTGTGCCCATGTGTGAGCGACCCTTTCGGACCACCTCTGGTCTTTCCACCTGGAACTCTGGACCTGTTTTTGGGATTTACTTCGGGGGACGGCGAGCCTTCCAAAAGCTCACTTTTGTCCGCCATGGCTGTGGTTCTTCTTCCTCCTTTCACAACGGCCAGTCGTGGTTATTTACTTATAGTTCTCTCAACGAGTACGGGATTGACTAAATCTTCGCAGGTCAATCTCATTTTCTCTGATAGCAATATTGTTGGTTGGAGCTAGTTAATGTAAAATAACTATATAGGGAAAGAAAAGTGTACGTTTTCGACCGATTAATAAAGGTCTGTCATAGCAGAAGTTGCAGTCGTAGCTGAAGTGTTTCAGGAGTATGTAATGAAGCTGTGGGGAGTGTGGCATGAGTTCGTTTTTTTTTTTTAAAGGGGCACTGACACAAAATTTTGAAGGCGAGATAACGTCGGAGATAGATTGGTGGGAACACATATACATCATCTGCAAAATATCAGCGGCGAATACAGCCTAGAACATATTTAAAATCAATTTTGAAGTGTGCGAAACGCAACCGAGCAGCCAGCAGAGGACCACGCGCAATTGTAAATAAACAACATCCAAACACGTCACGAGTTTGTGTTTGCCGCTTCCGCACTACCGGCGTTTTACGCGGGCTCGCCCGGCTCGCCGCTCCAATCGGAGGGCCGGAGGGCGGAGCTTCTGCTCTCGAGAACGAACGACCCGATCGTTGGCGGCGGAGGCGCCGTGATTTCGTCATCTAATCGGGCAGCTGGCCGCGACCAAAGTTCTACAGCGATTCCAGGCACTCTGTTTCTATTACTGTTTATTACCATTGGATGCGAAAACGCGCCGGAGGCACGAAAAGCCCACTGAGCTAGCCGCATGGTCGCTGTGCAGGCGGCGGCCACGGCCGCGAAGTGGCCCAGGCCGGCGCAGGTAGCTCGAGTGATAGCTTCTTACCGCTGCACGAAATTGTCCCCAAGTCCCGACCATAGTGGCTTACATGAGAAAGGAGTTAATGATGCGATGGCGGGTTGCATTAAAAATTGTCATCTGCACCGCTTATGAGAGCGGCACTCGAATATCCGCTGCAGTGCTGAGCCGAACACATCTGTAGGCGGACCTGTAGGCAGACCGGCCGGCTGCTCCCAGCGCGCGTCTTGCCACCCACCGTCTCGAGCGTCGCGCGTCGTTCTTTAGCCGCGGTAGCATTTGCACTCGCAGCGCCTGCGTCACATCCACGGTCGCTTTTTAATTAAGCGCCTCACGAGGTCAGTACGTGGGGGCATTCGCAGAAACTGCCGTCGATGCGGATTCGACAGTGCTACGGCGGCTCTGCTCTGTGACATCCCTCCGACGGTCACGTGGTCAGCTTTGTTCACACAAAATCCACAAAATCCATCCTTTCGCGGCACTCGCTGAAACCGAAACTGGTACTGGCCGCATTGAAAATGCCTCTAATTAAACAACCGTCGCACGCTGAAGCAAATGAGGTTTCTACAGGTTATAAGTAGGTCACTAGCTACTTATCGCAACGAAAAAAACAAGATGCTAAATTTTTGTGTCAGTGCCCCTTTAATTGCGAGAGATTGCCCTACGGCATAACAGAAAGTTTTGAAGGTACAACATTGCACTTGTTTCACGCAAAAATCCCAGAGACCCACGCTTAAGATCTGGGGGTCTCCCAGGATGGAGCCCTCACCTCGGAGGCGTTGCGTACGGGCGCTTCCTAGACCTTAGCAAGTCCACAACAGGTGTCCAACGTTATCTTCTGATGCAAGAGTCACGCAGAAGGGGCAGGTGTCCGTGAACGGGGCGTGGCCTAGCTGCCGCGACCTAGCGGCAGAAAAGCTAGCATCGTATCAGGTGGCTGGCCCAAGTGCGCGGCAGTCTTCGAACTGCTTGGCTTCTTCTTTATTTAGACTCGGGTGGAGCGGTGGGTATCTTCGTAAGAGTTAATAATGGTTTAGTTTGTCCCTGCTACAGTTGGGGATGGAAAAATGGTGAGGGCCTATCTGTATTGAAGGCGGCGTGACTGGCATCGGGCTTCGGTATATGCCACTTCATCACGGACTCCCGCGCCGGCGAGCATACGGGGCAGATATATGACGGGTTTATTGTGAATATAAAGTCTTGGATACTATCGCAAGTGCCATTGCTAAAATACGACCCTTTTGAAAGTTACGGCAGGCCGCCTGCGAGTCAGCGGCAACGGTGACCAGTTCTCGGGTATATCCGGTGGTGCAGTGGTGCCAAGCGTGATTGCTGCCTCCTGCGCAGAGCTTAGGGTTGTCACCTTTCCCAGAAAAAAAAACCGGCCCTTCGGGGGGAGGGGGGGGGGGGCGTGGTATATAAAATGTTTAATTTGTGTTGAAAAAAAGACTCCACGTTTTTGACATGCAGTGACATTTATTGTAGCGCTTTCTTAGAGCGGAATCAACATAACCTTTCTACTGAAAGGGATTGAGGTATTGCTCTGTATGGGCTTTACTGAAAAGTAACCGCAATTGCTGACCGCGGCGGCAGCATTTCGTTGTTTTGTTCCTCCCTTTTGTCCCCCTCCATCTCAGGCAGCGTGCTCGCCCGCGTATTTTCCCTGCTTGCGTGTCTTTGCACAGCTTGTCTACAGATATTTATCGTCCTAGTTGTTGAATTGACGCTTATAAATTAAAAAACCGGGCGGGCCGGTCCAAAACCGGGCAGGTGGCAACCCTAGCAGAGCTGGTGTCATCCGTATTGATTGTTGCCGATCACACAAGTCATCTCCTTCATTGTTTGTAAAGTTTACTGCGTGTTCCCTCTTGACTCTTGCCGAATATTTCGCAGGGTCAACTTATCTAGTTGCGTCACCCTTGCTGTAGGCTCCCCTGCGTAGTGAGAAAAACATAGGAATGGAAACGTTCCTAGGGCGGCCAAATAACGTGGTCTATAGGTTAAACTAGCGGCATCTGTCGCGGGAGGAAGGAACTGCAGGGCGGCCGTGATCGGCATTTCACTTCACGGCTACGGAGTGACCTGTGGCCGCTATCATTTTGGTCCATCACAGTGCCGCCACCCTCTCCTTCGCCTTTGTAGTCCGCGTTAGTTTCCATTGCGGCATTAGAGAGTTTTAGCTTACCGTGCGTGCCGTGCTTACCGTGTGTACCGGGACTCGACTGCCCATGCACGTGCGGGCACGGCGTGGCGATTCACTTCTCACTGGAACAAATGCACGACCAAGTGGAAGAGGACCGCCTGTCACTGGCCCAAAGCCACCCAGTCGGAATGAATGCGCACATGAGCAGCAGGATTACGGTACTAGAGAAATCGCGGTAACACGCTCATCTAAAACTTTCCGCTATCTGGTCGCTCGGCCGCGCCCGCGCAGTGGGTGTTTAATCCCCCCCCCCCCCCCCCCCCCAAATATTCTTGCCTTGTGGGCTCTACTCAAGGTCTTTCAGATGGTGAGCTGCGGTAGCGAGGTTAGTAGCAACGGTTTACATGCATCCGGCACTGAACAGAGGCGGTATTCTCGTAACTGTCCCTTTTGAAAACGTCCCTTTTGCGCCCCTTCCCCGTGACGTACTTCCGGTTAAACAATGAGCGATGGCAGTAGGTTTACCACGCTTGCGTTACGTCACTTCCGTTTGTTTGCTTTTAGCCAATCAGGGCTTCCCAAAAGGGACCCTTTTGAAATGGACGCAAAAGGGACAAAACTCGAGAATACCGCCCCAGATGCCGCAGAAAGTGCACAATGTAAGCCTCCGTTGGTTGGGTTGCATCCTCCGATTACCATCCTTTCCCCTTGCGTAGTTTTCCTTGTTTTTTTTTTAGCACTATGCGCTAAGGACTTTGCCATTCTTCCCGGTAAGATCTCTCTTAGTGTACACAAACTTGGCTATATTTGTAATATAGCCTCCTCAAATACTCCTTGTAGGCTGGTATCCTGTGCTGCGATTGTGGCGTCTCAATACCATCGTTATGACATTTTTTTCCTTTGCGTCGGTATGTTTTCTCTTTGCTTTATTTCTTCTCCTTCGGGGTATAGGTATATACACAACGCGGGACATTGTTCTTCGTCTCTTTCTTTCCCGTCTTCTTTGCGCCGGCAAGCCGTGAAAATTCGCTCTATTTACGTGCTTTGCTACTCCTGAAACTACCGTGGTCAAATTACTCCTATAGGCCTCAATAATTGTCTCTTATACCCGTTTTCATCTCTAGGGACACAACGCAATCACAAGGTCCACCTGTTTCCAGGTAAAATCCACGCCGGGGAATCTACAGGGGATGCGTGCTGGTCCCACACTATGTCGTACCCTGCCTCAAAGCCAACACCCAGATATTGTTACCTTTTTCTTGGCTTTTGTTGTTTAAGCTGTCGGCAATTTCGCGAACCACATTCAGGTGGGAACCGCGCTTTCAATGTTGTAATAGTTGAAGCAACATTGCAACACGGAGGAGGTTTAAAAGTGACTACAAGAAAGCTCACTCTTGGCAAAAATATATATGAACTGCGGGACGTCAATAGCAACATCACAAACAATATTGATAATGTACCTAAAATAGCCTTGGAATTGTACACGAAACTGTTCGCTTCTGCCCCTAAATCAATGTCAAGTTTTCCGTAACTGGTGTCGGTCAGGTTCCGCCAATGAGGTTGCAACGGCCCTCCAAGCAATAAAGAAAGACAACGCTGCAGGAGAAGATTGGATTACGGCTGATATATTGTACCTCAGCGGCCACGTTGTGCTAACAAAGCTTGCAGCCCTATACTAGCCGTGCTTGAGGTCTCTAATGGGGCCAAAGGCGGGGAATTATTTAGGTTTCCTACAGAATAAAGGTGATGCGAAAGAGCTTAAAAATTACACGCCCATCAGCCTACTCTCCCTTACCTACTAATTGTTTATCAAGGTAATCCTCCATGGCATAAGTGCCCCTTTGGACTTTCAACAGCCACGAGAACCGGCCACTTTCACGAGGGTTTCTCAATATTCGGCCATATTTGCGCTAACAACCAGCTAATCTAAAAGTGTCCATAGTTTAATGCTCCGCCGTATATGGCATTCATAGATTACGAAATTCTTCTTAGTGCCCAGAAAAGCAGTAAAAACAGCGTTCCGTGAAAATGGAGTAGGGGAGCCGTATACATTGCGCTCTTCCAAGATATATACGACCAGAGTCCTTCAATGCTTTTTAAGGGACTCTGATACGACGGATGCCCCGGAACTATCCAGCTCCATCACACCTGTACGTTTCCCATACAAAAGGGTGTCCGGCAAGGGGACACAATATCCCCCCAATTATTTGCGACCTGTCCGGAGAATGTGTTTACACACCTTAGGGGAAGGAAAAAAGGGGTCAGAGTTAACAGGGCTAGTGTCACTATACTTATTTAGTGACTCTAAACAGGGCATATCTCAGCCACCCAATGTTTGCAGACGACATCTTGCTGTTCAGTCAAAGCAGCTGGGATTTGCAGGGCATGCGTCACCAATTGTACCATTGTACTCGGTAAGTATGGCTTCAGGCTTGAAAATCAACACAAACAAAGTAATGTCCAAATCAGCATGCAAAAACACGGCCTTTGAGGTAGGCAATGAAGTGTTGGAAACAGTTGGCGAGTACGTGTACCTCGTGAAAATGATATCTGCTGACCCAACCATCAAAAAGAAAGTACCCGCGGAATCAGAATCCAGATATTATAACTAGTACGCTTCCTCTGTCCCTCAAAAATGTGGTATTCAACCAGTGCGTGGCAGAAACTTGGGGCCTCACTAAGCAACGTGAGAGGAAACATCTACCCAACGGGATAGGGAAAGGAGATTGCCAGGGGTCACGCTGAGGAATGGGAAACCAGCCGCGTGGATAAGGGAACAAGCTACGTTTGAAGACATTCTAGTTCAAATTAAACGAAGGAAATGGACGTGGGCGGGTCACGTCATCCGCATGGGAAACAACAGGTGGACCATCCGT
This sequence comes from Haemaphysalis longicornis, assembly GCF_048455015.1. Lineage (NCBI taxonomy): Eukaryota > Metazoa > Arthropoda > Arachnida > Ixodida > Ixodidae > Haemaphysalis > Haemaphysalis longicornis. Next base: position 459,209 of record NW_027526280.1, on the reverse strand, counting down.
TTAACAGAGTGACTCGCAATAGGAGGTCGGCCTGCTCGCTTTGTAGGAGCAGGTGGACGGAGCATGCGGCCTCTGTTGATCGAAGACCCCCCCCCCCCCCCCCGGTCGGTTCCCTGCACTGGCGGCCACGGTGAACCTGGAAATCCCAGGCCTGCGCAGCAAGCGGCCGATGCCCCACGGCGGAAAGCTGCAGCTGTCCCTGGCCGTTGCCTGGGGTGACCTGGAGGGCCACACCATGGACTACTCGGACGGCTCCGAGCGACAGGGCTCGGCCGCAGAGGCCGACGTACTGGTGGAGGCCTTCAGGCAGGCCCGGCTGCGCTTCGTCGCGTCCTCAGCCACGGCCTAGATGGTGGGCGTAAGTCTGCGCCTCTAGCTGCTGCTGGACCTAGAGCCAGCCCCTGAGCTCTTCGCCCTGCTGAGAGACTCCCTGGTGCTCCTGCAGCGGAGACAGAAGGGCTACCCGCGCTGGCTGCTGTTGCGGGCGTGCGCGCGAAGGCGGCCCGGCTGGCCGATAGGGGCGCCCGGCTGCGGCAGCAGTGGATGCCCTGACACATCGGGCTGAAGGGCAACGAGCGGGCAGACGAGCTGGCCGCCGACGAACACGAGCTGCCGCCTTCTTTCACGGTGGCCCAGGCGGCTGGGGACGACGCCCGCCTCCTTATACAGCTGCACGCGCGGGCTCGGCAGCCAAATCAGCGGCTGGAGAATGGAGAGGCCCCACCACTCATGCGGGCCCCAAGTCTGCCCCCAACAGGGTTGCCCCCACTGAGTTTTGGGTCAATATCGCCAGACGGCCAGCAAAAAGTCGCCGAATGTCGCCATTTTTGCTTTAGAATTCGCCAACAGTGTCGCCACACTAAATATCTACGGCAACGCCTAAAAATAAAAGCTCCTAATTTTGTACAACCCCATAAAAATCAGCAACATTCAAAACACTTATATTGTATTGATGTTTTTCAATGCCAGTCGTATGGTACGCTTCATAATGCCTGGTTCTTCGACTAGCCGTTAGCCGGCGCCGCAGGAAAAGCCCACTCTGGAGTAAGCAGCGGCTGTAGTATTGATGGAAAAAAAATCAGAGAAGTCGATAAAGTGTCATCCCAAGCAGGGGTAGCGGCAGGGCAGAATTAGAAAGAAATCTCAGTTGAGGGTTAACTAAATTTAAATTACTAAGATAGGCTAGATGGCGCATGCCGTTACGTCGATTCAAAGGGGAGGCCTTTGATCATCATCATCATCATCATCATCACTTTGGCGGGAAAAGCCCACTTTGGCGGCGGTTTGCGCGCAGGCGGCCGCGGCCGCGGTGCAGCAATCCTCCCTGTTCTGTGAGACTGTGGCACAACCAGCACAACCACAGCTTGGGGAGCGCCCTGCTCTTCGAGGCTCGAGCGGAAGCTCTCCGTACTCTTGTGCGCTCCGTACTCGCCACTATCGGGGCGCGCGGTGGCCCCGCGCCGTTTCACACCGGCTACGTCGCCGCTGAAGGCCTGGGTCGCACTAGAGAGGCTTGCTTGTCGCACAGGCCACCCGTTTTCGCGAGCAACGCGGCAGTAGACCATGTACGCTGTCGTAGCATGGCGGGGGCAGCGGAGGCTCGGTAAGCGCCACTCGCCAACACCAGCGGGCTGGGCGCACGAAATCTCCGGACAATCCGGCCGCCGAGCCACCGAACGACCAGCGAGAATTTTCTCGCCCCGCCGCAGACCCCTCGCCGCGCACGCAGTCGTTCCTAACGTAGATGCTCCCCGAGATGCAACCTCGTTGTTGCAGCAAGCCAGTAGCTTGATCGAGTCCCTTTCAGGCGCTCTAAAGGTTTCCCTGGAGGCACCGAAGCTGTCAAGGCCACTGGTGAGGCTGGAAATACCAGTTTACCGCGGTTACGAGGATACCATCAGCGTGACCGCGACTTCACTGGGACTCAGCGACAGCGATATGCTCGCTCGTGTCGTGCCAGTCGTGCTTACGAAGCGAGCAGCGCAGTGGTACCAGCTTGCCGGTCACCGATCCGCCACGTTCACTGAACTCAAGGCGGCAATCCGTCGCTAATTTCTTCCAGTGGACTGCCATCGGAGGACGCGGCGTGAACTGGAGCTGCGCACACAAGCTCCCTAGGAATCCCTCCTAGTGTTTGTGCGGAGTATGGAGAAGCTATATCAAATCGCCGAACCGACAGCCCTGAACGAGGAACACGTCGAGAGGGTTAACTATCAGGCAGGCGCAACCCACTTTTGCGGCGTACCTGCGCGGCGCTCGGTTCCGCGACCTGGAGGAGCGAGCCGCTGAGGCGAAGCGGATACAGGGCCGCATACTTGCTTCCCTAGCGTATCGCCCTCTTCCTCCGGCAAGCGAGGCTCTTGAGCCCCGCTGCGCGTGGAAGGGAGCTTCCTCTTTTTCTCGCCACCCGCCGGACGCCGCCCACGCAGTCGGAGCGGAAGACAAAGGTCTGTTGGAAATTAGCGAACGAGCTTTGGACCCATACACTTACGGACGCCACACGGCCAATGCCAGGAAAAAGCCTGCAACAACCGCCCTGAACTCCCAGGTCCGGCGGCAGGCGGAGACACTCCAAGGGATGCCAATCGCGGGAAAACCCGTGGTGGGCTGCGCTGTTTTCGTTGCAGAAGAGAGGGCCTCATGAAGCGCAACTGCTCCCAGCCGCCGGCGCAGTTGGGAAACGCAGGTGCCGGCCGAGCGGGAAAGCCCGTTCGACCGAAGTAATTCTGGCCCCTCCCTAGGCCGCCCGGGTTACCACGTCGGAGGGCCTGCTCCGTTCATCAGTGTCGTCATTGGACACGAGAGCTAGCGCTTTGTTCGGAGACGAAATGTTGTACGTCTTGCAACAGCGTTCTGTTCGCCTCAGGGAGTGCCGAGCTGCGTTCAGCCTTGCCAGCGGTGTTGCGCGTGCCGGCGGCTCCGCAAGGTTGACAGTTCGATGGTACGGGCAGAGGAGTCGGTGTCGTTTTATCCGCTTGCAAAGCCAGAGTGTCCCCGTGATTTTGGGCCGCGACTTTCTTCGGAAGTCCAGAATTACGATCGACATTACGATCCCGCTTTCTGACCCCCGATGCCAACCCCCACGCCGGCGCCTCGACATGCCCACGCCTCGGGCGAAATAAGACACTGAACAGAGACGACTGAAACTTTCGAACACCGCATGACCGCATCACGCGCAGAGGTATTGCGGCAGTGTCAAAGCAACACCGACTAGGCAGAGCAACGCCACCTAGACTGGAAATAATTTCCTCTAGGTGGCGTTGGGCAGAGCCGTCGGGACGGACGGAGAAAGAGAAGTGGGGGAGCGAGAGTCCCAAGCCGAAATTCGCCATAAAATCGCCATGTCGCCATTTGTGATTTTCGGTCGCCACGGGCCTCTCAAAGTCGCCAATTTGGCGAAAAGCCGCCACCAGTGGCAACCCTGGCCCCCAAAGCAGCGCTTTAGCGTTTTTCTGACCAAAGACGGCGCGCCTTCTTGCCGTCTTTTTTTGCCCTGGACATATTTAGTGACTTTTCGTTTCGTTTGGGTATATTTTTGTTGCACCATTTTTCGAATGGTCTGCATTTACCCTCACGGTCTTGCGTTAGAGGCAGCCGCGGCCTCCCATTTATTAGGGGGCCTGTGGAGCAGTTCATAACGAGGCCACCTGAGTGCCCCTAATTGTCTTGCTGAGTCCGACCATCCACGGCTTCGAGAGCAGCTCTCACTACTACCCAGTTTGCAGCGTTCGAGAATAAGAGAAATAAAAAAAACCAAACAATAAGGATGCTTTGTACAGTACGCTGAAGGCAGCCAGAAATTGTTTAGCCCTCCTTGCTGCGGGCTCTCTTCAAGGTCTTGACCCTGGCTTCCCTTCGTCAATTGTGGTAAGCTTGATGCATGTATCGTGGGACATTTCCAACCATGATGTGTCAGCTCAAGGTGTGGAGGAAGCGTCATTTTTGGTTTTGGGCTCTCACTTGGCCCAAAAAGGTGCAGGGTAGCTTGGCATGTATTGGTAAGCTCGAGTCTATTGATTTGGCTGGCTTTCTGCACCTCATTGAGCTCCTGCTGCTCATAGTGCACCCCCTTATGGGAGAAGCTTTTCTGTGAAGGCCTTGGCTGGTAGTCCCAATGCTAATCTATAAGATCGACGATGTATAATGTCAAGTTTCTTCATTTCAGTGATATTTAGCCCCAGGTACACTGTGCCGTAGGTTATTCTAATTACCAGGGCGAGTATCATTCTGTTCCTTGCTCGTCACTCTCTTGATTAGGTGGGCTACCTGGGTGAGTGTTCCAGTTTTTCGAGGGAGTGTCTTTGATACGTCAGACCCAGCACTCGGAATTGTACTCAGCAAGCATGAACAAACAATAAAAAAACCTACCTCTGTCACTAAAAAAAAAATAGTACACAACCAATGCATTCTGACGGTGATGACTAGAGGCCGGATTTTTAGGCACTAAAAAAGCACGTTTTAGGTGCCAAAAATAGGCGGAAAAAACGTTTTAGGCACTAAAAAAATAAAATAGGCGCAATAAAGTTTTAGATAAATGCTAATAATTTCAAGTGAAGACGTGAGCGAACTGTAAGCACGACAGGAAATCCAAAAATGTCATTGCTATGAGGCCACAATGGCAATAAGAGTTCAATTCAATTCAATTCTTTATTTTTCTCTCATAACAAATTCTATACATTGACCTTAGACGTGGAATTGCCCCGTAATACCTCTGGGCTAATGGCGATCGATTGGCTTAATTTCACAAGCGCATTGCTTACATACATGTTCAGATGCGAAAGTCACTCAAACGTCGCATATTGTGAAACAGGCAGGAGAAACAGTACTTGAAATATGGTAATACTGATTTATAAAAGCGCAAAGATATGGCTGCCTGACGCAATTAAATTACAATAAAGCAAGAAAATAATAAATGCAAGATAGACAAGGTTTGTTAAGAAATTAACATGTTGTTACGTGAGAACTGACGTACAAACTTTAGCAATTTTCTACAGGTACCTTAATTATACAGGCAAGACCTTTCAACACTGCCAAATACACATAAGCTCATTCCAAATATAAATATTAGGAATTGTGTTGGGACAGAACGTGGAACCTAGTTTAAGAATCACTATGAAAATTATAGAAACAATAGGCAACTACAGCATCTCCAGATTTCCGGGTTCAAAATTGTGCCTCTTGTCGCTGAGAATGAGTTTGTACGCGGAGAACGAACGCTCGACGTCGACAGATGTGATTGGTGCGTACTTATACTTGGGAAGATTCGATGGGTTAATTGACACTGGGATCCTACAGTGCTCACCAGCAAGGACTTCTGAAGCTTCTTTAAGGACAGAAAACCCCTTGTTTTTGTCCAAGACCGATTGCAGCTTCGCACGTGCCTTTTCAGCGACGGGTTCTTCGGGAACGGTGGCGATTCTTTCCTGTGCGTGGAGAATTAGCGCAACGTTCGTAACAAGAGTTTCTCCCGCACTTTCAAGTTTTTTGATAGAATCCGCTAAGAACGTGAAGTTGGCGCAAAGGTACGCGAGGTCTCCTGGAAGGCTATTCACGGAGAGGACAGGTTGGGCCTTTGTGACTGCAACACTCTCGTCAATTGGAAGGCCGTTGATCACGGCCTTGATGTCCGAAAAGTAGCAGTTGTAGTACTCAGCAGCTTCTAGCCACGTTCCCCATCATGTGACGACGGGTTCTGGCGGAAGGGGCACATCAGGCAGCATCTCCTAGAAGACGCGCACGCGAGAGGGTGCCTTAAGGAACACGGCCTTGGCTGAACCAAAAGCTCGTTGACATCAGTGAAGTGCTTCCTCAGTTCCTCGCAAACACGATGAAGCGCATGCGCTAGGCAGGTGACAGGGAGCATCTGCGGGTAGAAGGCCTTCAGGAGATGAGCGGCCTTGTGCATGTAGGCTGCAGCGTCTGTGTAGAGCAACATAACCTTGGTGGTCTCGACTCCTGTAGAGTAAAGAACCTTTAGGGATTCGTTTACAAAGAATGCTACAGACTCCCCATTTGTTCTCTCCAAAGGTTTCGAACACACGAGGAAAGCCCTTGTCTTCTCGTGCGCCGCAAGCTTCCCAGCAAGAAAGTGAGCGACAAAGCGCCCTTTGACGTCTGTTGTTTCGTCTACGGAAATCCAAATGCAGGAGTCGCCAAGCTCTTCTCTGATTCTTGCTAATGTCTGTTCATACAAAGGCCGGAGGTAGTTCTTCCTCAAAGTAGACTCAGACGGAACGTTGTGATTGCACTATTTCTGTAGAAATTGTTTCAGCACGGGATTTTCAATTTTGGTCCAAGGGATGTTTGCGGCCACCAGGGCCTCGCACAAATCAACGTTGAAAGCGTTCGCCCTGTCGTCCTTGAAGGCTGTTGTCAAAAAAGACTGTTTGGATGTTGAGGGCTTGTCCCGCTTAAGGTTTGCCAGGTGACCTGCCGTCTTCTGATGCTGAGCCAGGTGGTGCTTCTTCTCGCAAGGAATCTGCGCAAATGCGTTAGGATTTCTTAAATACGAAGCGTATATTCAACATCACAGCGCAGATAAACATGCTAGCATACTAAGCGTCTTGACATGCTAACAGAAGACAAATAAATACGATAAGCATAAATAAACATTCTAACTTCCGCAGAGAAGCGCTCGAACACCCTTGCTGCGTCCTATTTGATGGTATAACTGGTATAACTGCACTTGATCGCCGCGCTGCTACGCGTGTCATACCACCAAAACGTACTTGAAAAACAAGAAGGTGAGATTCCATTGACGTTGTTTAACCGATGCGGCGCGCGCCATCAATACCCTAAATTTCACGGTGGCATGTCGGGGAAGTAAGATACCAGATTCAATTGCGTGTTAACTTAGCGTGGCGTACTTCGGTAATTCTAGCTAGCGTCTGCATGTAATTAACCGAGTAGCTACGAGGTGGACTTCGATTTAACGGATGTCCAGTGCATATCTTAAAAACACGCTCCGTTCATCAGCGCTAGTTTTGAAACATCATCCTTAAGTACTAACCGATCAATTGCTCGTTTGATTAAGAAATTTCTGGATTTTCACCTAACGCAGCACACAGGGACGGTACATAAAAATGTGAATCTCCTTCTCAAGGTATCTAAAATATTTCATTTCAATAATCTCAATGGTATTGAAAGTTTAGAACTTATAAACAACGCTAGCAATCAAAATAACCAACGTTTGAAAAAATGCAGGCACCGAAAGGAATGCTGCCTGCCGTATTCAAAATACACAGGTGCCTCCTTTCTTTTCTCAGAAGAAGGGGCAGTATAAACAAAAAGCAATAACTGCGAATTGCGGCCATGACGCCCAGGCGCCAACCAAGGCGGCACAATGGACAAACTTTGCACAGTTTCGAGTTGGACCACGGCCCCTGGATCAAGCGCACTTGATCGAGGGGCCGTGGTTCCGAATAACACATGAAACACTCCCGCCAGGTAAAAACTCGTCGGCTCACCCTTTTTCGCACGGTTGGCAGAACACGGTCTCTCCGTCTATTCTGTAGCATGGTTAGTTAAGTGTCCACTGTCGGATCAACGCACTTCTGGGCGTCTTCCGAACCAGACCGTGCACGTTGAAAGACCGGACCAGAAGGGAAGGGTGCCTCCTATTGGTCGGGTCCAATCGCCTTGAGCCAATTTCTCCCGTGGTGGTGAACCTTTCAACTAGTAAATTACAAATAAGATAAGGGCGTGTACGTCACAGTGTTTTTAGATACGTCACAGTGTGTTTTTGCTTGGGGCTATGTCATTCCTGCGTCTGTCCGGCGGCGGCGTCCGTCTCTCCTCCACTCTCCTCTCTCCGATAGCGAACGCTTTCGCCTAACAGCGGCGGTGGCGTCGGCACAGGTGCGTCTCTCCTCCACTCTCCTCTCTCCGATAGCGAACGCGGTCTCAGTCGACGGTCGTCCGTGCTCTTTTTGTACTCTCTCGCAGTACTCGACGATTGCTTGATGCGCCGGTTCCTTTAGAGAATCAACCCAACGGAAACACCAATGGAACCACCCAGATGCGTTGCATCACACCAGGGTTCCCGCGAGAGGAGGTGGGCGTAATTTTCCCCCATCACTTTCTTTGCCCCTGACGGTGTCATAGTTCCCCTGGGGAGTAGAGTTGTGCGTCCACCACCAAGTCCTGCGGGAAAGCCACCCGTAAAGCATGCAGAAGCCGCCGCTCCGGTTGCACCGGCGCAAAGGGAGGGGGGGGGGCAGTGTTAAAATAAGGACCAGGTTCAAACCCATAGAATTCAGAACAGTAAATATTTCCTGGTAGAATGAATAAATGTATCAAATTGCACTCGAAAGCGAAACTTGACGCTACATAGTGCTGATTTAGGCGCCAATTTGAGAAAAAAGGCATTTATAGGCATTTATTGGAGTTTAGGCACCAACACCCAAAATAGGCATTTATAGGCACTATAAAACCACCATAAAAGCCATCCTTGACCTCCAATTCATGCTCATATAACGAAATGGGGCGATAGGAACGCAAGCAAAAAAATAGGCATTTGCCTAAAATCCGGTCTCTAGTGATGACATGTGGAGCGGACGCCGCTTCGCACCTCGGCCACCAAGTGAAAAGCGAACCGAGGTCGGCGTAACGGGCGATGCATGGAACAAAGAATGATAGGCGTCACGCAGCTCAAACTCCGTGCCACACAGTGCTTCATCGTCGGCGTAGGTCCCCTGGATCCTGCTTGTTGAGAGAGCGGTAGCAACAAGGACGGCACGTGGCTACCTGTAAGAAGGCTCCACTCCCGGAAGGCTCTGCCAAATAAAAAAGTTTTTTCTCTCTCTCTCCCCTGGAGCGATGGACCAGTGTCCACTTCTACTTTGGTTCACTTCTGTTACCTTTGGTGGAGGGTGCGGTTTTCATCCCCAAACTGGTTCCCCAGCTTTACCCCGTCTTGGCTCCTGAAGAGCTCACCTCGAAGCTCTTGGATTGTGTCGGTCGCCCCAGCCGCCTGTGAGCCATGGACGCACTCATTCCCCGGCCCCATGTCTTCAGCCAATGACCCGCCGAGATCAGACGAGACGGGATCAGCCACAATGTGACAAAGATGCCGTTCCCCTGCCCTGTTTCCCGGCGTGTCTCCAGGGGGCATAGGTGGGCATTGCTGTTCCGGGCCCAATGTTAATCTCCTCACCGTTGCACCCACTCAAGTGCTGTGACCTCGACCTGGCCGGTCCCATTCGACGAGGGAGAACTTTTACAGGAAGCAGAAGTGGACACTGGCATATAGCTCCAGGGGACCCTGTGTGGCACGCACTCGGCTCGAGCCGTCATGGCTGCGTTGTAAATAGATGCCTTCTTGTTGTAAATAGATCACTCCACACTAACCATCGATTGTCTTTTAGTCCTGCCGCCATGTAACAATATCATATTAGTTTGAATTAAGAAAAAAAAATTGGTTTCCATCCCTCCTTGCAAAAGTGGACATCCAGTAAAACTGTTGCAAGCCACCGCAAATGGTGATGGAGGAGGATTGGAAATGTTTCTCGTCTTGGCGGGCTTGTCGCTTGCACTCTGCTAGTGTTGCTCTATTGTTACGTGCCACCGTGTAGGTCATTGGTCAGTTCGCATTACGTGACATTTGTTTACACTGCGACGGTTCATGGGCTGTTGTTTATGTTTGTTGTTTATGCATTTAGTCTGTCAACTTTGGCAGGCTTATTGTTGCCAGCGTTCGTTCTGGCTGCTTACTTAAGGCTGGGTAGATCCAAAAATTCTGCTTTCAAACGTTCTAGGGACCCATCAGACAAAGTGTTTCAGTTCAAGGTGTATTAAGACATGCTCTTTCATTTGGGATAGAGAGCATATACTCCGCAAAACTTGGTTGCGTGTGCCTTTCATCTATCCAAGTACTTTGCTAGGAAATCCCTTTTCTGCCTGTGGTCAAGGTGGGTCCAGGCAGGGGCTGGTCTGATGCTCAGGGCCCATCTTGGTGCGATCCTGTTATGACTGAATGTGCATGTGTCATTCAGGTCATTAAGCGGTATGCATTCACAAAGCCATTTGGTGTGTGCCGCCATGCTAACCATCATTAGCACAAATTAGAACACTACAGGCTAGCGAAATGTGTTGGCGCTGTAACCTACTGTATTGTTGTAACCTACTGTATTTTTGTGCGTATAACCCGCCCCTGGATATAATCCGCACCCCCACTTTCAGCCCGCCGGAGAAGAAAAAAAAATCCTCGCATATTGCCCGCACACTTGATACAGAAAAGGCTGCACCAAAGCTACTGCTCAAGCAACACATCACATACTATGTAGACAGAAAAAGCATATATTTATAGCAAGTAGAATACACTGACTGCAAGGCGAAAGTCACGATTCAAAAATAAAATTCAGTTAGAGTGCACCCATCTTGGTTTTTTCTTCCTTGTCCTTGTATGTTTTGCGCAATCGCTGCCATGGAAGGCTTAGTCGGTGTCACTGCGTAGGAGCTTCACAGCACAACGCGCAATTGCCGTGAGGCTGCACTAAAGGAAAAACACCGCGTAATATCCGCACCCATACTTTGCCACTGAAATTTTCACATTTTTGGTGCGGGTAATGCGCGTGAAAGTACGGTAACTCAATCACTGATCTGATATTCAACTTCGACGGACAAGGAAGTTTTATGTGTATGGTGTACAAAATATGGCAGCCCACTCAGAATAGCTCTAGTGGGGCTCCAACTCCTGTGGATGTCATTTCACTGCAAAGTCACAAGTATATCTTGCGAAAAAGTAGTCTTGTACTCACCTCTGGTACTTCATTTTCAACGCATGACACCTCTGCTGTGACAATTAAAGAAACAGGTCCGGCAAAACGTCAAACTTTTATTTACTCTACCACTTTTCCACAAAAAAAAGAAAGAAAAAAAAAAGACGCCAACAAAACAAAGGCACTAATATTAATGAAGTTAGAGCCCTCTGCTAATAATGATACTCATCAATTTGCAAAATAAGCACCCCACAGCTCTGAAATCTGTCCCCACAGGGAACAGGCAGCTTATATCAAAGCAGGCTATGTTCTCAAACCTTCCTCAACTGCAATGCACCGGCAAGGTCACATAACCTGGCAACCCCCTTCAGCTAAATGCATTCCATAAACTCGCAGGGCACACATCTCGTTCTACTCTCACTCTACACAACTACAATAGATAGTAAGAACAGGTCATTCCAGTGCATTCAGCATCATTTGCACATTCACACTTTTTTCCAAAACTTCTCGTGACTTGGTCATCTTGCGACAGACTGGCGAAACCTTGTTTGCACACGTCTGCAGACATGCATTCACAAAATGTGGCGGCCCAACGCTACCGGAAAACATGCGACACATAAAGAGACTACCTTGATCCAGCTATGCAGTATCAACTTGTGCAAGATGGCCGACAGATTTCCCTTACTGCTCACCGAGACGAGAAGATCCGTGAGACAAATGGAGTAAAATCCTTCGTCACACGGGTGGACAAGCACACCTAAGGAAGTTACACCGTTCGTTGATGGCCTGAAAAAGTCCCGGGAACGTTCCTTTCTTGTTTGCTTGACAGGTAAGCTTCACACAATCCATTCCAGTGTTTTGCACAAACGAACAAAAGGGGACAACGGATTGCAAGAGGAACCCAGGTACACAGGGCAGAGTGTTTGGTGCAGCACGAAATGTCGCGGGAACAAATACACAATTATAGTATACACCACAGTGCTGCAAATTAACCTCGCGTCCTTAAAGAGGCGACACTGGTGCTGAAGACTGAAAACTTGCCAAAAAATAATTTTTCTGCACTAATTTTATTTGAAGTCCACAGGCCCCAAACAACGTACCTCCCAAAGATTATATCGTAAGTATTAACAAAGCTGTTACACTTAAGTCCCATTTTTTGCCTATGTTTCCATGTTTCCAAACATCTTGCCTTGTTTCTTCAGATCCAATAATTTTTTTTTAACAAGGTGAACTCTTAAAACGATATCTTAGAATTCACAGGTAGCGTCCGCATAATTCTTGTTCCATTAAAACGCTTCTGAACTTGACAGTGCAATACAACGACAAAGACAAACAATTTCTTTTCGCTACCACAAAATGTCATGCAGTCTGCTTTACAAAATATCTGTGTTTGCTGACCTGGTATTTATTTACGGTTATAGCTTTTGCTGTAGCAACGTTAAAATTACTGCTCTCGTATAGTAGTCGGACTCTCTAGTCCTTGTATAGCGTTCACACATCTGGGCAGGCTAAAAAATTTGGGCGAGAAAAAAATTGCTCAACATGCTGCACAACTCCAAGCTTGGACCTCATAGGTGAAAACTGACAGCACAATTACGGCAAGGGCATTGAAATTCACTAAATAAGAAAATTTCAATGCATATGTCACAAAAAACAAACAAAAAAAAAAAACAAAAAAAAACGTCTTCAAGACCAGTGCCCCTGTTTGAGACTTGATGAGTTTGGTGTCATTCCCCGGTATTTTCAAATGATTCAAGCTCTTCAGGAAAGACGCACTGTATTCAACTATGAAGTTCTCCCCCGCCCTTGATTCAAGTCATCAATAGAATGAAAAGGATCGCCGCAGAGTCCTCGATGCACCAGCATACGTCCACTGTCAACATGTGAGAATATCACTGAGCTTCAGGTAGCGTGCTACGGCCCGCCAGCAGTCGACGTTGAGGGCGTCGAGCTGTGTGCTGCCATCGCCCAGCCCACACGTGACAGATGCGTAGACCACGCCGGCGATGACGAGATAGTTCTCTTGAAGGAACCGCTTCGCCTTGTTTACATCGAGCAGCACCTGTGCAGCAAAATGTACACCACTCGTGGGGGAACAGAAATTGTGGGCTGACCTCTCGTTCCAATAAAAGTACACGCAGATGCACACACCAAATGTTCAAATTCGAATTCAAATGTTTGGAGTTTAACGCACCGAAGCTGCTCCTGGGCTATGACACGCGTTATCACATCGCTATCACCACCAAACAATGGTGTCCATTTGTGACGGAGTTTGTTTCATGGCTTGTTTTAAGGGTGGTGCTGAGGGTGCACCTCTTCGGTGAAACTAAGTGATGCGGATATTTAAAAAATGTCTGGCGTTATGCTTATTTTATAGTAAAATAAATGTTCAAACCCAGCTCCCTGGGGTGAAAAGTTTATTGAAGCAAAAACAAGCCTGAGAAATGGTTCGATGTGGTGAGGACTTCGTTCCACTGACTTGTACGGCTAGCTGACAGGGAATAGGAACTATTTCGCTGAAGCAGAGTTTGTTGCAGCGGGGTTCGACTGTACGATCAAACGGAACTAGAGGCCCCTCTGCAATCGCCCAGTCATGTTTCTTTGCAGTGGCTTTGGTCAGAGGCCACTAATCCCACAAACAAGATTCTGTGACGCATTGGAAAATCACCGGAAATTGATTAGAAGTCACCACTGCTTAACTCTTTCGTTACCACGCCTATTCAAATCGATCACCGGTGATCGATGATTTATATTGCCTATTTCGACATGTTGTAGTCGTTTCTCGTACACCTGATGCAGCCAGTGATTAGTCTAGGCATTGCCCTTTTAGAATCAGTTTACATTTTCCCGCTCCGGCGACATTGAGATTTTTGGCGGCGTTTTTTGCGAGCTGAGGTGCGCGTGTTTTTGACGAAGGGGGCGTGGCTGCTGCACTTGAGAAAAAAGGATGCAGGTCGTGGTTAGGCTGCATTACCATAATATTTTTTTTGTCAAAAGGCTCCTGGCAAGTCAAATACCAAATAATGGGGTCAGCTTTGTAATCCGACAGCGTTGAGACGTGATAATTACTTAAAAATGGCCCCAGCTATTCACTAATGATCTTTGGTTCGCACAAAGGGCAGCTTTATTCTCCCAAAGCTTATTTCTGATGGTCCCCCGCATGTCTAGCAAGTGTGCCTGACATTTTCAACCAGTTTCCAGCAGTTTCGGTTTCGTTTTCGCATTGCGAAATTCATATTTCGCGCTACTACGCAGTTGCCCAACTACAAGCTCATTTGCCATGGCGCCTCCATTGCCCGCTACTGCTCCTCAAAACAAGCATGTCGCTCGCGCTTCCACTTTATCTACGCCTTGCTTCTGCGATAACAGCTTCCGCTGAAAGTCAAATGATAACACCAAGTCATTGGGTATCAGTTCAGACGAGGAGAACGCTTCCAATTGGCCTTGAACACCGCCAGCTGTTCACCGGCCAGTTTCAGTTTCATACGAGGGTATTTCCGGAAGTCTAGTGTCGCTTCTTAGTAGTACTGTTTATTCTGACAAAGTCTCCAACCTTGTATTTGTTTCTTTTCGAAATTGTTAGGTGGCGCTGCAATGTAGTAGGCTCGTAGTGTTGAACTCGCTTCACAGCCCGACGGCGGCTTGGTGAAAGCTTGCTGGGCATGATTCTAGTGCATCGTACCTTATTCCTGCAAGCAGGGCTACCATAGTGAGTCAGAACATGATAATAAAACGCAAATGAAAGTTCTGACTGATGAGCGATCATCAGAACGTCAACAAGCATCCACCAAAGAGTTTGGTTCTCAACTCCAAGCGGATTTTTTCACATCGCTTGCTTGCCTTCAATATTGTGCCGGTCATAATCATTGACAAGGTGTTTTTACATCACGTGGAGGCTAATTTGGGCCTTTAATAATGTCAAACCACCAGATTTCTTCTAGAGAACTATCCAAAATAGCAAAACTTGCAATAGAGGTTGGGCTTCACCACATGGCATGGGCACCACGTGGGCTAACATTTTTGTTTATATCCGACAAATTGTACTGCGCAACTCAATTTTTTTTCTAGGACGGGTTTTTGAAATGTCTACCTACAAAATGTATATTCTAAATTTTTTCTACTACACGTGGTTTATTATACACAACTTACTTTTTTCCTTTTTCTTCAACGCGCGGACAAAAATTTCAAATTCGATAATTTTTTTCGGAATCATTATTTAGGAAAACATTAATAAAACTGGTGTCGTTGGAAAGCGCGTGGAATAATCTGCATTGTATGTCTCGGCAATGTGTGCCTAACCAATATGTATAGCACAAAAAAATGTTTTGTTAAACCCTTCAAAATTGGTCAATTTCCCGCGGTAACGAAAGAGTTAATCTGTTTTCTGTAATAATCCTTGTTCTTTCTGCGCACTTTGTGATAAAATCAGTAGCGTTGTTATTGGGACCAAGCAGTCTTTCTAATGAACCAAACTTGTATTTGTCTTCGGGGCCCCTTTAACTAAGTTCTTTACTGGTCATGAAAAACATGAGACGTAACTGTTCTGAATGCTTCTCATTGGCGTTTATAGGTACGTGGCGTAACACACAAAAATGGCTTGTGAAGCACATTGGTGCAAACCGTGTTTTCAAGGATGGTGAAACATTCAAAATTCACAATCTGAGTCAGTAATCTCGAGTTTGAATGGAACGGCACTATTTTACCTTGAATACTCCGTAGTTCAGAAAACTAACATAGCCACAAGCTCACGCGTACAACACCTTGATGTATTGTGCTTTCCCTTTTCGTGCATGGACAGAAGCCTAGAACATTCGGAGCCGGCGCAGACACACACAAAACAAGAAAGGAAAATGCTGAAATATTCAATGTTCCAAAAGTTGGATCCTGATTAAAGGACACTAAAGGCTGAATGCAATTTTGTTTTAACTGAAAGATCGTACATTTCATAGAACTCTATGCGTTTGTTCGACAAGCAACGATGCATTCTTTGCTGAAAAAAAAAAAACTTACGCACCCCTCTGTCTAACGATAACGATGGTTGAACGTGAAGCTTTCTCGTGATGGATTGTTTGGTTGTCCAATCCCACAATGCGAGTATGTGCTCCTCTGGAGGTACACGCCACTTTTCAAGAGTACCCACAGCAGCTCTCGCTTGTGCACTCCGTAGTCCTAGCGTTTGGGTTTGGGCTGTTCGGCGCGAATTGGTATCTCCTGCTTGGCGTTCACTTTGACCATGTCAAAATGAAGCAACTGAATAGGCACCAGCTTCATAACGCGAGGGCCCCAGGCACGATTGCGGTCACGGGAACCACTTTTAGTGCACAAGTACTCTGGCGGCCGCTACAGTGGTTGTAACCGAGTAAGCGAAGCCAGAAAGAAAACGTTGGAAGAAAGTGTAGCGAAAGGGTGAGGGGCAGTATGCTGAGCCTGCACGAGATGCACGTCGGAGTGTCTTGCGAAAGTGTGAAGGGGAGGGCGGCACGCGCTGCTATGGCGTCATCTCTTTCACGGCCTTCCCCTCACAGTTTCGCCAGACGCTACACTCCTCCGTGCGTGGCTCGTGTGAACCCCATTTGTGCGGGAGGTTTAAACACGATTTGCAACAACCTGGTCGCCGGAGGCTGCGATGCGCTGTGAGATAACAGCACAGTAGCATGCGCCGCCATGTGTTCGCTGATCACGCGATCACTTCCTGAGACGCAGCAGATATGCGCCATGACTGAAAAGACTACAGTTTGCGCTGCACACAAATTTCGCATCAGGGAGTATAGTAACCATCATTGCATTTTTCTTCCACTTCACCAACGATCATTCCTCATCATCGTCAGAGAAAGTTGGCTTTCCTGCAGGGCGTGCTGGCGTAGAATGGCACCAGTGAGGGCCCTAAAGCTTCGCATTAATAAGTACATAAAGCTGGCATTTCTTTCTCCTGTTCCCTTTCATTTTTTTGCGACGCAACCATCGTGTCACCAAGTAGGAGCGAGGCACCGGTGTGGTCTCGAGCGTAAACAGTTGGCACTAGGCGCTCTCACGCTGGCAACAGTAGCTTTTACATCTCCAAGTTGTGGCCAACCACCGAGAATGTTTCTGGCTGGGGAGCTGGCTTGGACTTGGACCAAAGGAACGAGAAATCCTTTTGAACACCCCAGCGCCCGGTGTGCCCACCTACAACACACACCCAGACCCCATCAAGCTGGCCGCCAGCGAAGCCCCCTTCAAAAGCGACAAGCGCTGTTTCAAATATAGAGAAAACGCGGCTTTCCGGCTGGGCCACCGTATAAACACTGGGCTAGGCGTCACTCAGGTGGGCGGGCACCTTCATCTCACGTCATCTGGAGAACATGCCCATCTCGTATTCTCTTTTCTCATGCCAACCTGATGCCAGCGTAAACAATTAAGCTCTGACAGAAACAGTGCGCCAGCCGTGTCATGCGGCACGTCTTCGTTCACACGATTTTAACCGCGAATTTGAATGTAGCGAAATTTAAATGTAACCAACTTCGTTACATCGAGGTTTGACTGCAATGTTTTTTTGGCGGTGGCTTAGGTCGGTGGCCCCCAGACTGCCGAACAAGATTCTGTGACGTCGTAGAGAAATCACCAGAAAGTGGCTGGGAAGTCACCATTACTTCGTATGTTTTCAGTAATATCTTCGTTATTTGTTTGAAGTTGGCAAAATCGGTATCAGTGCTATTGGGACGAAGCCGTCGTGTTAACAAACCAAACGTGTATGTTGTCTTCAGGGCTCTTTAAAAGTAACCCTTCAGTTCCCCCAAACTAACAAAGGCACCACAGTAGTGCCTCATCCCCCACGGCCTCAACACAACGCCACCACCACTGGAGGTGGAGCGAGCATGATGATTTAGGGTTTTATGGCGCAAGGCCGACGAGGGCAAAGAGTGCCGTGACAATGGTGGGATGCTATGAGACGATATTAAAATGGAATCTGTAAAAAATCCACTACATTAAAATTAAACTATGGAAGAGCAGCTTACCTCTGGCTGCGGCTTCTTGGAGAGCCTGGCGAGGTGCTCCAGCAGGGAAGCGGTCCCGCAGAGCTCGTCAAAGGCTGCTGCCCAGCGACGCTCGACCCCCGTGGCGGCAGTGCCCGCATTGACGCTGAACACGAAGCGGGTCGCCTTGTTCAGCAGGCCCACGTTGCGCTCGACAGCGTCGTCGATGGTGGCACTCGCCCGCGCAATGTCGTCCCACGCAGAGGACCTGCGAGAGAACGGTGGCACGCGTGCAACGGATTTATTACTTGCCAATTCAACAGAGGTCCTTGAAATGAAGAAAGTTGTGTAACAACAGATCCTGCCGTTGCGCAGCTTCACTGGCAAGCACCACAACCATGCATGTGCTGAAAACGGCGCCATCCAACAAGCTCAATGCACACGGAACTGACAAAGCCACCCCTTTTGCTATCCTATCGTAGAGTCAACTATTCTGTTCATTGATTGATTGTGGGGTTTAACACATTGAAGCAACACCTGGCTTACGAGGCGTGCCGTAGTGGAGGGCTACGGATTAATTTTGAACACCTGGGGATCTTTAACGTGAGCCAACATCTTCACCAGGGTGTCTGGAAAATTATTATTTTAAAACTCCCTCACTTTTCCAGGTTTTCCTAGACTGCTGCAGAGGTGGCAACATATGTAAGACAATTAGTGTAGAACACAAAGCACTGTTTTATTTACACAGCGCAAGCATAAATTATTTTCCCCAAATTAGAGCTGCTGACTAGGCTGTCTATTATTGCACAAGGTCTGTGCATACGCAAATCTGCTCTAGCTGTTTATTAACAGTGTCAGCCACTGCATAACCATTCTCAAAGCACACCTCTTACTTAAGAGCGTCTATTTTTTCTTGCAAGAGGAGGACACCAAGCAGCCTTCACTTCTTTTCTTCTAGTTCTTTGACACCACTTTTGTTGTTCTTCTGAACATCTGACTCCCTATGTCTTTCTGTCTTCTTTTTCTGCAATTCCTCCCTAAAGACCCTGAAGGAATTGCAAACCATCAGCACTATCTTGTCAGTAATTTCATTGATTGATTGATTGTAGGGTTTAACGCGCCGACGCAACGCAGGCGATGAGGCGCGCCGTAGTGGAGGGCTCCGGATTAATTTTGACCACCTGGGGATCTTTAACGTGCGCCGAAATCTCGTACACACGGGCGTTTTTGCTTTTCGCCTCCATCAGAAAAGCGGCCGCCGCGGCCGGGAATCGAACCCGCGACCTCGTGCTCAGCAGCGCAACGCCTTAGCCACTGAGCCACCGCGGCGGGTTGTCAGTAATTTCAACTTTGTCCCTACGGACTGCTGCCAACACAGCATCGCACACTAGTCGCCGTGCTAGGAGTGAGTCTTCTTTCAATTTTTCCACAAGGCATTCTGAGTTGACTGAGAAGCCTTTCTTGATTGATTGATTGATTGATTGATTGATTGATTGATTGATTGATTGATTGTAGGGTTTAACGCGCCGACACAACGCAGGTGATGAGGCTTGCCATAGTGGAGGGCTCCGGATTATTTTGCACACCTGGGGATCTTTAACATGCGCCGAAATCAGGTGCGCACGGGCGTTTTTGCTTTTCGCCTCCATCAGAAAAGCGGCCACCATGGCCGGGAATCGAACCTGCGTCCTCGTGCTCAGCAGCACAACGCCTTAGCCAGAGAAGCCTCTTCCTACAGCAGCACTGCTGTCAGACAAGCAAAGGATGATCTTGATAAAAGACGGCAGCTCTTTGTGATCATACGAGCAGAGATCTAGCCACAGAACGTCCAGCTTATGTTCTTTCCTGTAAAAATTTTTCAGTTTTCTCCGGTGAGGCTCAGTTAACAGATCTGTGTGCACGAACGATGGGCCCATCCTGCTTGTAAACCAGTCAGCCACTGGTGCTCTGAAAGCACTTCAAGTGCGAGGGTCAATCATTTTGGACCAGGCTCCGGAGACAGGCACCCCTAGTTAGTTCATACTTCAATAATGACCTCTCCACCACCTTTTGACCGCACACTAACAAAGGAAACACAGCCTTTCTTGAATTGGAGCAAGGCAAGCTGTGGCAGTTTAAGTACCTTGCAGAGCTCGTTCTTTGCAGCAAACCCAATGTTAAAGGCAGCTACAAGTACACAGTTCTCGGGTTTTCCCAGGTAAACCTTCAGTAACTTTTTTCTTTCTTGAAAATTCTTGCAAGCAGCGACTGTAGGATTGTCTTCAGTACCGTTGAAAGGAAGGTAACCACTGGCTTGTTGGTCTGGAATTCTGCCAAAAATGGTTCCAGTTCCTCATAAATCGACAGCACGAAGGCTACCTCTGCTGGCAACAGCTGATCACCAACTGCATTCACAACGGCGCTGTAGCTGAAGCACATCTTCCACTTGTTTGCCTTCACAGAGCACTCTACGAACTTCGCAAGTTTTGAAGCCCTGGTGATCATCCTCCCATTTTCGAGCTACCCGACTCCACAGAACTTGAGAGAAAGTAATACACTCCCAGTAAAGTTGACGTAGTCGGCACAACAAGCAGGCACACATTTGAACAGGCCGTAGCTGCTGTGAAGAAATGCCATCACATTCAAGCCAGTTACAGCGTGGCCTGCTTTGTACACCCCATTCATTGCATGCAACCCACCACTTCCAATATCTAGGATAGTGTGACTCTCATCTGATTCCTTCAGTTCCTTCTTCAGTGACCTTACGAGCTTCATGTTCACATTCGGCCCATCCATTGAAACTTGTAGTATCTTGGCTTGCTTGCTAGATCTCTTCTGGGGCCTTCCTGAATGCAGCTGCCCGATTGTCCACACAGTTGTGCCTGAACAAGCATGAAGTGAGGTACTGCATTCTCAGTGTCATCAGTAGTGTCATCTCAATATTGGACAAGCACATCCATCTAATGCTTCTGGGTCACTCTGTCTTGCACCATGTCAAACGAAACGACTACGAATGGCACACAGGCCAGGCTTGATAGTAGCTTATTCTGAAAGTAAGGCTGGTATTGCAAGTTGTATACCTCACCCTTTCCTTCCCAGCTGAAGTTCTGGAGCAACTTCACATCCCGGAAACATAAGAGGGAGGAGTGAGGCCGCCGCCACTGTTGACTGAAGGAATCCATGAGTCGCAGCCACGTTTAAGCACCATCTCGACCTTTGTCACAGCACTCTTCAAAAAAAAAAAAAAAAAGCGTCCATTGATGTCTTTGCACTTGTGGTGGCTGCAGGCTCCTCGGGTGCACAGGTGCAGTCTCCACTACATTGGGCCAAAAAATGTTTGTTGCTGCCGTAAAAAAGGATAACATTCCAGTTTGCGAAGCGCTTGATTGAGACTTCAAAGCAGCAAGATGCTCTCTGCTGGACGTGTGACTGGAAACTGCCGTGTTTCCCATGTTGCTCAAATAAAATGTTTTGCAGCAGCACATTGTGCACCAAGCACTGTGAGGATCACTCTACACGGGCTTAATCCAGCTTGCATGTTCCAAAATGTCCGGGTCCGTCCAGTCCGGAGGAGCAACTTCTTGCCGCCAACATCGTCCCTGAAAAGACTTCACTCGTGAGAACACGATGCAAACACAACGTCAACGAAAGGTTCCATCATTCCAGAAAGACGACTGGGGGCAAAAACAACAAAAACGCATACCGAGCACACCCAGCGTGCACTGCTCAAGGTTGCCAGGTCCCCGGAGAGAAGAGGCCAAACTTGTCAACCCTGGCACTGCTAGCAGCCCCACAGGCTTGGATTGGATTTGTCCGCGTTGGCTGTTCTCTTTGCAACAATTCGGGTGAGCCGAGTCCGCACTCCACTCTACACAAAATTTATTCTTTTTTCACTTTATGACGTTTACGGGTCATTTTCCCTGACTGGGGGTTAGCTTTTTGACAATATTCCCCGACTATTCCCCAATTTTTCTCGGTAGATAACATTCCCCAGACAAGTCCCGCTTTTCCCAGCTGCTAGACACCTTGTTGGCACATGGGCGTTTCCGCTTTCTGTCTCCCCTAGAAAAGCAGCCACTGTGGCCAGGTTCGAACCCACATCCTTGGGTTCAGCAGCACAACACCTTAGCCACTGAGCCACATCAGCAGGTGCAGATACAACATGTTCAATGCACACGAAATTGACACAGCTGCCCCCTTTGCTATCCTATCACAGAGTCAACTGTTTGGAGACCGCTACCAGCTATAACTCCAAACGAGAAATGCCAGACATGTGCACATGGATTTTCTTTTTTTCTCCTAATCTCTCTAGGCAAGCCACTGGTTTCCAGTTGGAAAGTGTCACCTGGTAGGCAAGGTGTGAGAAACAACGTGTTCAAGTACTACCAGAGTACAGAGCGGAACACCCGCTCAAGATTTGGAGACACATACGAAAACATATCAGGTGCTTGCTTCTTCGAAATAGACAGGTCTTGCTCACTAGACCACAGAAATAAAAACGGCAGCAGCTTTGCACTGTCAGCAAATGGTCCGTGATGTTTCTTTACAGAATTCAGGAAATACATTTGCATTACCCTGCCCACTTACCATTTGCCACTGACAGACAGACAATATAAAAGCGTTCAAAGGAAAATCACCCTAGTGCACGGCAAGGGACGGAAAACTAACATTGACACACTCTGCTCTCACGGCAAACAAGTAGCGGAAATAAAAAAAAAAAAAAAAAATGTCGTGAGACTTGTTTTAAGGGGCCATGAAGACAAAATACAACTTTGTTCATTTTGAAAAGAAAAGAAAAAAAAAAGCCTTGGGAAACTCGTTCAGCTCATTCCAAATATGACAGATGCCTTCTTAAACAAAAAAAACCAAAACGCAAGAAATATAGAAACACTTTCAAATTTCATGCTACAGCAACGTAACATGGGCAGGAGTGACATCCCGATTTTTTGCAATTGTAAGTCGACTTGAATGTAGGTCAACCCCCCTAAAATTGCATCCCTTTCAAAAAAAAAAAAAAAAAACCATATGAGCACAGAAAGCAGCCCATTTGAACGCTGCTGTGAATGAGCACCGAGAGAGTTCTTGAAGCCCAGGGCACTCATGACAGACGGGACGATTCAGCACAACATAGAAGTGACACAAGCACGCGGCAACGCAGCCGCCTAGAAAATCGTATCGCAAAGAGAAGCTCTTCCGTCAACTATCAATACCTTCCATATGGCGGCTCTTTCATCAATGATCGATGCTCGCACAAGAGCCGTACGCTCGTGGTACGCGTAGTAGATGTTAAAAAAGAAAAGATTTTGTATAAGCACACGGAATAACCATGCATTGTGGGTTGAACGGGAAACTTTATTCCCAGTCACGAGAACACATTCACTGCGAGATGACAACCATCGAAGCTACTGGCAGCAGCCACTCCCGCGCGATATCGAAACAAACAACATGGCGGCTGACAGAAGCGGCCGCTCGCGATTTTCTTTTATTCGTGAGTACGTTACTCACATTCAAGAAGCGTTTTGCACGCCTCTAATAAACAAAAGGAGTATTACCGAATTTTTTGAGTCAATGCACGGCTCTGACGTAGGCACAATCATATCACATTCGGTACACTTCCGAACGCGCTGGTGGAAGGTTAGCCACTCTAGGTACGGTGGACAAAGGGCATAGACTGGGAACGCCAACTTTCAAAGTAGGCATCACCTTTATTGACGCCAGAATGTATGCAATGGTAAACACTACGCTTCGACCGTAACCACTGAAACAAGGGTGTTACGCTTTCTCCAGTTCGTAGCACACCTGATTTCTTATTTTTCTTGGCGTTACAAGTGGCCCAAAGTTCGATTTCAATTCTACCCCCAACATTGGATTGTAAAATTTCAAAAAAAAAAAAATAATAATAATAATAAAAAAAATGAAAGGGTTGAACTACAATATTATTATCCAATGGTGCGGTGCAAATACGGTATTGTGTGCCAGCACTATAAAACACAGTTACCAGTGTGCTAAATGCATGTTACTACATTCAAGTGATACGATCAAATGCAACTAGAGGCACCACTACAATCCCGCAGTCATGTTTCTTGGCAATGACTTGCATTGGAAGCCAAAAATCACACAAGATTTTGTGACGTCATATAGAAACTGCCGAAGTGGATGGTGAGTCACCACCACTTCAACTGTTTTTCTTTATATCCCCACTGCTTCTTTGAAGTCTGTGATAGAATTGGCATCATTGTTCTTGGGACAAAGCAGCCTTCTTAACAAAGTAAACTGGTATGCTATTTTCACACCACACGATCTATCACTGCAAACATGCACCGCGGTCTTCACTAACAGAGATGGGCTTTCCCGCACCGCACTGGTGACATGTGGCCAAACGGCAAAAGAAACCACAGCTCCATTCAGTGCAAAAAGCTGACAAAGAAAAGAGAGAGAGAAAGGGGGGGGAGATGACAGTTCCTGCTTTTCGTGCTGAACGAAGCCATGGATCACCAGCATCAACTAGCCCAAACCCACACCACAATAGGCAAGCGGAAGGTGTTTTTGGGGAGCACCTCTTTTTTGGCATAGGGCCCCATCCGTTCTCCTGCTTCTCTTTTCGCATTCCAATAACGTGGTCCCACTCAAACTGCCCTGTTCCACACTCTAAATAAGAAAGCCTAACTGCATACTTACACAGTCATCAAATTTCAAATCAGATGATGCACCACACGTCTTTTTTACGCTCGTAATGCCCCTTTATTTTCCATATAAGGCACCGGCAAGACACAACCCGTGTTTTTTTTTTTATTTATTTATTTATTTAGATAAGTGCCCACAAACAGCATGACGCCTTCAGCGTGGTGCACAGATGAAACAAGGGAAAGGATAGAAAAGGGAGATGTGTACAATGGGGAAAAAAAGAGTATAGTAAAAATAACATCAATGGATCAAACATTATGAGGCTGACTCATACGATTCTACAACGCAAAAGAAGACACACAGAACACACTCAGAAGATGTGTACCATAGCGAAAAAAGAGCATGAGAAATGAAAATAACCTGAATGGAACAAGCATTACATGGCTGACTCGCCTGATTTTACAACACATAAGTACACACTCAGGCTTTAGATGAATTTTTAACAGCTTGCACAAAAGTGCTGTAACGATCAAAGATACTCAGATCAGGCACTTCAAGTGAGTTGTAAAGGAGTTGCATTCTCTGGACAGGACTTTTATGATTGACGTCAGGATAAAATAGCGGCGAGGAACGGCATCGTGTGGGGACATGAAAATTGATGGAAGTTAGCAAATCAGCAGAGTCAACAGCTCCATGAATGAGCTTGTGAAGAAAGCACATATCGAGGAGTGTTCTTCTGTCACTCAGTCTGCTTAATCCAGTGTGGTCAAGTATTCTGTCATACGTGTAATATATTTTCCTAAAAAGGTAACGATCACAATAGATTCTAACAAATCTCATCTGGACTCGTTCCAGAGACAGTGACAAGTATTGAGGAACAGAGTTCCATACAACCGAGCAGTACTCTAGCCGGGAACGTACAATAGCCCGAAACAGGGACAAATAGCAGGTAGGATCAGTGAACTCTTTCGTGACACGTGTTACGAGTCCAAGGGATTTCATTGCATCGCTGGCTGTTTTTTCAATGTGGTGTTTAAAACTTAGTGATGAGTCAATGTGCACACCCAAGTCCCGCACTGTTGACGCTCGAGTAATGGAACCCCCATGCAGCTTATACAAAAATTGAATCGGCACCTGTCGACGATGGTATGATATCACATTGGTCTTTGATGGGTTGATGCAAAGCATATTTGCTGAACACCATGCTGACACGGTGTTGATGTCATCTTGTAGAAGAGAGCACTCGCTAGCCCTGTCTATAGGCCGAAAGATCTTAATGTCATCAGCAAAGAGGAGCATTTCAGAGTGTTGCATGCGCTCAGCCAAGTCATTGATAAAAATCAAGAACAACAAGGGGCCCAGGTTGCTTCCCTGAGGCACTCCAGAAGTTGAGCGAAATTCACCAGAGAAACAGCCCGAAACTCGTACAACGTTTGTACGGTTAGACAAGTAGCTTTCAAAAAGCATCAAGTACATCTTACATATTCCATAGTTGTCCAGTTTCTGTAACAGCAAGGAGTGTGACACAGTGTCGAATGCCTTTGACAAATCAAAGTAGATTACATCAATTTGGTGTCTTGAATGCACTGCAGGGACCACTTTGCTAAGAAAAGCACACAGATTTGTCACAGGTGAACGATGAGGAATAAAGCCATGTTGTTGTGTACACAGCTTCTGGGAGAAGTAAGAGTAGAGACGGCTGTACAAAATAAGCTCCAGAACTTCGGACAGAGAGCAAATCAGTGACACAGGTCGATAATTGACCACAAGGGAAGGGTCGCCAGACTTAAATATGGGTGCAACAATTGAGTGTTTCCAAGTGGTTGGAAAGACTCCAGATTGTATACAGAGGTTGAAGATGTGTCTCAATAAGGGTGTAAGTATCGGTCCGCAGCCCTTAACAATGAAGCTAGGGATGCCGTCGTGGCCACGTGATTTTTTGGCCTTCATTTTTCTAAGGGCTTCACGAATTTCCGTCTCTGTCACTGGCGTTGCCGCCAGGCAGTCTGCCTGTAAGGTCTTATCTGCATAGTCAGTGTTGCCAGTATTACCAGCTGAAAAACTGGAGCTGAAGTGGCTAGCCAACAGGTTGGCAATTTCTGTTGCGTTGGTACATGCCTTGCCTGCAGCTGTGTGGATCGTTGAAATTTTAGATGATCGTGAGCCATAACTGTGCATGAACCTCCAGAACTGTTTGGGGTCCTGCCTCAAAGATGTTTCAACTCTGTCAATGTAGGCTTGCCTGTCCCGTTTCAACAGCTGCTTGGCCTGTCTTCTACAATCGCTGAACATTTCATACGCTGTTGGGCAGCCTGATACTTTATGAAGGTGGTGCAGGTGTGCCTTTCGCTCGAGACACTGTCGCAGCTCTTGAGAGAACCAAGCCGGATACACGGATGGACGGGAAGTGCGTTGCGGGATGAACCTGGCCATTGCGTCTTGTAGTGCAGCAGTCAATTTGGCCGTGGCCGATTCTGCACAGTGGTCGCTGAGCACGTCTGACCAGTCGTAGTCCCTTAGGAACACATACAGGCCGAGGTAGTCCCCACGGTCAAATTGAAACTTAGTTTGTGCACGAGGAACGTGCCTCACCACTTTCAATGAAAACACTATCTCTAAACTATCTACCCGTGTTAGTGGAGCACATGCCCTCTGGACACAATCATCAGGAGAGGATGTTAGTATGACGTCAAGAAATTTTCCCTGGTGGTTTGGGCAAGTGTTTTTTTGATATAGGCCATGAAACATGATGAAGTCTAACATAAAAGATGCTTTCGGGCGTGACGCAGCAGCAACCTCGTGAACACCTGTAGCTGCCCAATCCATCCCAGGCAGGTTAAAATCACCACAAATGCGGACATTATATTTTGAAAAGTCTACAATTTGCTCAAGGCTCTGAAAATGGTTGATGAATTTGGTAGCATCATAAAGAGGTGGAAAATAATAATTTCCCAGTAAATAGCTGGCGCCATTTCTGGCGGATACCTCAATCCAAACACTTTCCTCGTAAAGCTCTAGATCACCTCTACGGTGCACGTTAAGCGAGCTGTCCACCGCGATTAGCACACCCCCTCCTCTTTTTTGCTTAGTCGCGGCATAATTGCGGTCACGGCGGAAGACTGTGTATCCAGGTGTGAAAAATTGAGCACATGCGCAGGAATCGTCCAGCCACGTTTCCGTGAGGCATATAATGGGATAGTTGGTGGTGGCTACATTAGAGTAAAATGCGTCGGCCTTCGTTCGTAGGCCGCGGACATTCTAGTAATAGATGGTGCAAGTAGGGTCCGACATGCTTATTTAGAAGTGTCTTTCTGCTGTACATCCTGCCGGCCATGCAGCGTTCCGAAGAAAGGGCGAAAGAGACAGCCTTCGGGCCATGCCTCGGGCGTGTTGATGCCGTCGAAATGTTGCTCCTCGATCGCAACATGAAACGAAGAGTAGCTGGGATGCCGAGATGGTAGCTGAGTGCACGTCACTTCAACGCCGTTTAAGAGGTCTTTCAACGACGAAGTCAAGTCCACTGTCGTGGTGCCGGGAGCCAGGCGCGTCACGAAGAGTGCACGTTGTCGCGGGGGTCGCACGACCGCCGCGAGAGTCGACTTTGAGCTGTGGCCGACATTAGGCCTAGCACGTCTTCGGCGCTGAAGCCGGAAGCCGTCGTCGTCTTCGGGGGCCTCAGCTGACTCTGGCGGAGGTGCCTCGTGTTTAGAGGCCGTTCGATTAGCACCTGGAAACTGCGAGGGCCTCGTCAACAAGGGAGGCGCCGCGCCTTCCCTCTTGTCAGTCGCCGCATACTTTCGTGGGGCGGTTGGCACGCTTTGTTTGTCATCCGACTTCAGCACGGTCGAATAAAATTGTGTGCCGGCTAGACCCTGTGGGTCCACACGATTCACGCTCACCGCTGTGCGTAGAAGCTCCGAGTTTCGAGAAAGATGGAGCTGCAATGAGGCAAAGTTGGCTGCGGAGTTCACTTGTAGCTTGCGTAGCAGCTCGGTCGTTCGCTCAGTTTGTTGCCGGAGCGACGCGTTGTCGGCTCGCAATTCACCGACCTCGGCCGTAAGGCTGTCAATCTTCAAACACAACTGTTGTATCATCGACGCAAATTCGCCGTTCGGCAATACGGGTGCAGCGTCGTCGCCGGTGTTGGGTCGCGCCACTTCGAAGCTGGCGGTACGTTTGGTGGCCATCGAGGCGGCGTCTCGTTCGCACGCTTTGCACACATATGCACTCACGCCGGTCGTCATCAACTGATCGTAGGCGTTGCAGACGACGTTAACGCATTTGCAGTGGAAGTGCATGTTGCATTTGCAGCACTCGATATATTGTTGGCGGCCGACAATCGACTCGGAGCATTTTCCGCACACACACTCCGGCGGCGCCATCTTGAATGGTTCATACTCTTAGGCAACACCGCAATAATGCTGTCTTAACAAAAGTGCATTGACACTGCACACTGGCAAAGGTAGTTTGCCTGCCATGCACGTTTACCATGTTCCCGTCTGGGTCAATTCTGGTTATGGCCTCAAGTAATTTCATACATATACATTAGTCATGAAATTCCCTATGCAGAAAGGATTTTGTGGGGGACGCAAGTGTCTTTTTGAAAGTAAAATTCCCACGCTGTTAGTGCGGGGAAAGGGATACATGAGCAAAAGGTGGAAGATATGTCATGAGGGCATGCTGAGAGGGTTCACGAATCAGGCTAGATGAGGCTAAGTGGTTTGCCCTATGCACCAATCTTCTTTTCCTAGAGCTGACAGGAAGGCACATGAAACTGCCATGTACATCTTGTTCATCACGGAATTGTGCTGGTCATTTAGCTTGCCAGAATATGCAGCTATACCCTAACTACAGTAATACACTGGCGAACGTGTGATGACGATCTACACATGAGATGCAAGGCGCCCAGTATAAAATTTAATGCCATAAAAAAAGCTAGCAGTAGCAGGGAACCTTCTCTAAGTATGTTCTATGCCATAGGAAAATTCTGCAAACCCTCTTCAACAACCGTTTTATTTTTCTAGATGTTAGTTACTGAAACATGGCTGAGAAACTCAATTTGAGTTTTCTGATTAAATTTGCTAAATATTAGCTTCGATTCGCACCTATTCAAACAAAATCGTTCTTCACTTTGTATTGGCTTCGAAAGCAGAAATCCTTATTCGCACACCCCCAGTATACTTGCTATTCATATTTGACATTTGTACATGACCACATTATTTTTTTCTTTCCTCTCATTATGCCTGTTCTTTTTTCCACTTCTTTTCTTCACTTGTTAGTTGCTCCTAGCATAATTGTTACTTGCTTTCACTCTTTAACTCTTTCATTACCGCGGGCAATTTGCCAATTTTGAGGGGTCTAACAAAACATTTTTTTTGCGCTATACTTATTGGTTAGGCACACATTGCAGTGTCATAAAATGCTGATGATTCCACACGCCTTCCAACGACAGCAGTTTTAATTATGTTTTCATAAATAATCATTGCAAAAAATATTATCGAATTCGAAATTTTTGGCCAGGTGTCGAAGAAGATAAAAAAAGGTAAGTTGTGTACAATAAACCACCAGTAGTAGAAAAATTTAGAATATACATTTTGTAGGTAAACATTTCAAAAACCCGTCCTTGAAAAAAAAATTGAGTTGTGCGGCACAATTTGTCAGATATAAAAAAAATGTTACCCCGCGTGGTGCCCATGCCTTGTGGTGAAGCCCAACCACTATTTTAAATTTTGCTATCTTGGTTGATTCTCTAGACGAAATCTGGTGGTTTGACATTATTAAGGCCCCCAATTAGCCTCCACGTGATGTAAAAACACCTTGTCAATGATTATGACCAGCACAACATTGAAGACAAGCAAGCGATGCGAAAAAATCCGCTTGGTGTTGAAAACCAAACTCTTTGGTGGATGCTTCTTGATGTTCTGATGATCACTTACCAGTCAGAACTTTCATTTGCAGTTCATCATCATTTTCTGATTCGCTATGGTAGCCCTGCTTGCAGGAATAAGGTACGATGCGCTAAAATCGTGCCCAGCAAGTTTTCACCAAGCCGCCGTCGTGCTATGAAGTGAGTTCAGCACTACGAGCCTTCTACATTGCAGCACCATCTAACAATTTTGAAAAGAAACAAATACAAGGCTGTTGGAGACTGTCAGAATAAACAGTTTTACTAAGCAGCAACACTAGACCTCCGGAAATACCCTCGTATGAAACAAACTGGCCGGTGAACAGCTGGCGCTGTTCAAGGCTAATTGGAAGCGTTCTCCTCGTCTGTACTGATACCCGACGACTTGGTGTTATCTTTTGACTTTCAGCAGAAGCTGCTATCACAGAAGTAAAGCGTAGATAAAGTGGAAGCACGAGTGGCATGCTTGTTTCGAGGAACAGTAGCGGGCAACGGAGGCGCCACGGCAAATGAGCTTGTAGTTGGGTAACTGCGTATTAGCGTCAAATATGAATTTCACAATGCAAAAACGAAATCAAAACTGGGAAACTAGTTGAAAATGCCAGGCACACTTGCTAGACATGCGGGGACCATCAGAAATAACCTTTGGCAGAATAAAGCTGCCCTTTCTCCGAACCAAAGACCACTAGAGAATAGCTGGTGTCATTTTCAAGTAATTATCACCTCTCAGCGCTGTTGGATTACTAAGCTGACAACACTTGCCAGAACCCTTTTGACAAAAAAATATTATGGTAATGCAGCCTAACCACAATCTGCACCCTTTTTTGTCAAGTGCAACAGCCACGCCCCCTTCCTCAAAAACACACGCAGCTCAGCTCGCGAAAAACACCGTCAAAAATTGTAATGTCGTCAAAGTGGGAAAATTTAAACTGATTCTAAAAGTGCAGTGCCTAGACTAACCACTGGATGCATTAGGTGTAGAAGAAACGACTACAACATGTCGAAATAGACAACATAAATCATCGATCACCAGTGATCGATTTGAATAGGTGTGGTAACAAAAGAGCTAAAGGGTTCAGCATAGTGTCTGAACCTACCACTCCTGTTTGGACCACCCAAGGCCTACAGTACTGTACAGATAAATTCTGGTAACCTGATGCATTTGCTGGTAACGTATGAAAAACAGTTTTCCAAATATACAGCGTGTTTCCTGCCTAACAGCACTTCTTGTTTCCATGTTGCCCAATCCCTACACACAGCGAGCAATGGCAGCCGTACCACGATTAACACTTTCCTGCCCACGAGAAAAGCAGTGGTTTTGGGTAGTCTACAAAATTTTTTTTACCGATCGCTAAAAGAATGTAACACGTAAGTGTATGGTATTGAAATGTAGGAGGGTAAAATTTCCTTTGGAATGGTAATTGTTTCAAACAGGAATATTTAGGTGAATAAAAAAAAAAGCTGCGTGGGAAAATTTTGTGACAAACAAAAAATAAGCAAAAACAGCGCACAGAAAAAAAAACACAAAAATACGAAGATATACATTTTGTGTGCATACTGGCAATTCAAAACTCCTGCATATCTCACTGTACACGCAGACTATTAAGAAACTCAAGCAACAGAGCAGAGAACTTGAAGAGAGCACCCTCGTGAACAATTTCGAATCCCTGCCACCGAAGCAGAGACTTGCCGTAATCTCACCGCAAATCAGTCAAAGGAATGTGGTATAACCAGAATTGGTTGTTGGAATGCTTGATAATGCAAACGAAAAGCCTAAGACTATACGAGCATGTTCAACAGGAAGGCATACTGATGCTTTCAAGGTGAAGTCGTTTGAAGGTGTACATGCGCAGGTACAAAAATAGGTTTGGATTCAAGTGTGCTATCCTCGCAGGCATTGCAAGGAAAACAAACAAAATCCATGGATGAATTCAAATGTCACAGTGGTTTCATTGTCGACAAAATGAAGCCGTCTGAGTGCCTAAACATTCCCGAAGGAGGGAAAGTGAATGGGCTGGTCGATTTGGGAAAATTCACATCGAAAAGCGACAAGCATGTCCCCCGCGACCATGCTCTCATGATCATGTTTCAGCCTGTTGCTGGTTCTTGGCATAAAATACTTGGAGTTTTCGCTTCTAGAGGAAATGTGAAGGCTGCACTTCTGTCAAAGATATCGCTAGAAGCTGTGTTGGTGGCAGAGAAAGCTGGGCTGAAGGTCGACTACACCATGGCCGATGGGGCTCCATGGAATCGCTCTATGTGGCACTTCGGGAAATCCGGCTCCGTGGCATCCATAAAGCCACGTGTGTACCCCACCCCAAAGAAACGGGAAGAGGCCTCTTCATCTCTGATTTCCCGCACTTGGTGAAATGTGTTCAAAATGGCCTTTTCAGCGGAACATACGATACGCCTGAAGACGTTGATTTCGAGCACATAAGAACGGAGCACAATGAAGATAAAAGTGCAGCCACGCTTAAAGTGATGCCAAAAATTACAGCTGCTCACATGAATCTCAACAACTTCGAAAGGATGAAAGTAAATCTGGCTTTTCCCCTTTTCAGTCTGCAAGTGCTTCAAGGCCTGTTCTACAAGAGCGAAATAATGAAGCATGGCAGTGACCCTGCACCAACCGAAGCCTTTGTCCTACTCATGTGGAAGCTAATACAACCCATGACAGCAAATGTGCCATTGGAAGGGCTTAAACCTGGTTCTACACAAGAGAGCCACATTAAGGATGTGCTGGAGTATCTTAACCAGTGAGAGGCTCATGCGGCAACTTCACAAGTGCAATTTCTTTCAACACGCACTGCCGAGGGTTCAAGGGTCACCCTTGAAGCTACACTTGACCTCTTGAAGTACCTTCATGACAACTGCAGATTTATGTACCTTCTCACATGCTGGCTCAGCCAGGACTGCCTGGAGAAACTGTTTGGCATCATCAGGCAATTTTCTGGGTGCAACGACCATCCTACTGCTGCCCAGTTTTTGCTGACGGTGGACTGCCTCAGCTTTGATGACTTGGTTAAAGCTCCTCCCAGTGGAAACCGTGAAGGGGTGAACTGACATTTCTGCTGAGCAGTGAGAATGCAGTTCTTGAACTAGACGCCCTTTTGGACAGCGGAAAGATTGACAAAGCATCGGACTTACTAAAGAAGTCCGCAACACTCCTCGACCATGACTACCCGAAAAAGATGAGTGACTCCCGCCTCGTCTATTATATGGTGGGCTACGTTGCACGCAAAACGGTTTTGAAGAATGCCTGCAAAGACTGCTTTGATGAGCTCCTCGCTTCTGCTGACCAAGCCGACAAACAGTTGGCCCCCGTCTCCTACATAACGCCCGACGCAGTGGCCGTCAGCTTTGTTCGGAAGCGGTGCACTGACTGCGCACAGGTATGTATGCTCTTGCAACACATTCCCATTTTTGTACCGCTGCTGAACAGAGTTGTGTCTGTTTTGCCTAGTGTGATTCGTTGTGCTGGGTACCTTCACTGCAATGCGAGGAAGATGAGTACTCGCGGGGCGAAAAAGGTAGCTGATGGTGGCGAAGTTAACCTTAAGCAAGAGTTTGATGATTTCTGAAAGGAGATGATTGATCAGTCTCGTGAGCTGAGAGATAGCGTAAAATATTGCAGTGACACTTGCAATGAGGTGACAAGGACGAACAAAGATGTGCAAGCTATGGTGAAGGAAATAAAGGAACTAATAGCCAGCAATCAAGCATTAAAAAAAAAGAGAACCGCAGGCTTACGCAGCGAGTGGAAGAACTCTAGCAGCACAGCAGAGCTAACAATTTGGAAGTAAAAGGTATACCAGCCGACCAGGATGCCCAAGAAATGGTTCTGAAAATGCCTTAAATAGTCAGCGAGCCAGTCACTAAAGACGACATTGGGCCTCTTCGATTTTCCACTTCTGGCTCCCCGCGGGCTGCCCGCGGGTAGTCCGAGGATTCCCCGAAGCCATAGGGATACACGGGAAAATCGAATGTTGGACTGCTTCTCGGGGAGTCCGCGGTGAGCCCGAGACTGTAAATCGAAGAGGCCCATTGATGTGTGCCTCAGGGTTCCTACCGCGAAACAAAACGAGTCAAATATAACTACGCTTTGTGCGTCAAGAGAAGCACAACTCTTTTCTTTCCAAGGCCAAAAAAATGTGGATCACAACAACTGAACTCGGCTGCACCGAAAAGGCTCCCATTTACATAAATGAACACTTGACGAGGCAAAACAAACAGCTTCTCGGTGCAACGGTTGCAGAGAAGAAACAAGCCGGGTGGAAGTACGCATAGGCAAAAGACGGCAAAATCTTCGCACGCAGAGAAGATAAGACGCCGATGCTCCGGATTCATGCCCTAAGATGTCGAAAAGATTACTTTGACCTCATGAGCCCCTGGCTTTTTCTTTATAGGGCAGTGGGACCTTCTGATCTGCAAACTAATGAAGTGCAGTAAAGCTTGATGTTGGGCTAGTTGGCGTAACATGCTTTTGAAGGTACGTTGCGCTTGTTGTGAACACAGTAACGGACACTGGAAAGTACGTTTTTTTTCCCGTGTCTGTCTCTGTGTTCACAACAAGTGCAACGTACCTGCAAATGCAATCCAATAATGCAAAAAAGAGTATTTGCATTCTTCATGTCAATGCGCGTTCATTAGAAAACAAGCACGAAAGTCTCGATCTACCGTATTTACTCGCATAATCCTCGCACTTTTTTTTTGGAAAAGTCAATGCTAAGTTAGGGGTGCGAGAATTATGCGGGGAAAAAAAAATAATCCGGTGCACAGTGTTGCCAATCTGCCTCCTGCCAATCCCGCTAAATGTAGCGGTCGTTTTTTGTACATGTAAGCTCAGTGTTGTCAACAGCAGCTATTTCTTTTTATTTTATTATTTGCAACGTAAACAGTCTCCCGTCGATCAGCGATCATGAAATTGCCGCCTTTGCTTTCTGGCGCGCACCCTATCTCGTCGTCGTCATGTGCGTGCCCAACCCCAGTAACGCACATAGAAGCCGCGGTGACGCCGAAGTGCCTGCCTGCGGCGCGGTTGCCGTGTTCGATCGCGTACTCTATCGCTTTCAATTTGAAAGCGGCACCAAGCACAAAACAAAAAGATCAAAAAGTTCTCAAAATGGCAGCGAGCTATCCACCGTTGACGCGACCTGACGCGACTGCTGCTCAACGACGGGCCCACGACGGCGACACGACAGCGGGCTGCGCGAACGCCGTCTAGTTGCGCGTACGCGAAACCGGCTCAAGAACAGTGTGAGCGGCGTGTTAGGGCGCCTGTTAGATCCTCCCTGTTCTGTGCTGTTAGGGAGTAGCCATGCAGGTTATTAGGGCGCCTGGGTGGCCTTGGATACACAGCGCTCTCCGCCGAACGGAGACGCGGCGGGGGAGGGCGCGCGTTGGAGAGCGCGTGCACCATGCGGGTTTCGCGAGCAGGCAACTTTTGCCGCTGCAAAGTTGGGGGTGCGAGGATTATGCGAGGAACCAAAAAATCCAAGTTTTGGTGGCTCACATTAGGGGTGCGAGGATTACGCGAGTGCGAGGATTACGCGAGTAAATACGGTATTAATTGAAAGTTCTGGCATCCCATTTGATACAATTATGGTTTCCGAAACTTGGTATACTAACCATTCCATTCCTTATTCCTACCCTAACTACAAATGTTTTGTTTTGAGTCATCCAGATCAGCGTGGCGGTGGTTTACTGTTATTAATCAAGAAGATGCAGACCCCTCAGATTGTCGAGGAATTTACCGTTTCCAGCATAAATTATGAAATGTTAACGGTTCTAGACGGTTCAAAAATGCTTTCAGTGATTTATCGCCCACCAAATGCAGATCCGCAAGCTTTTTTTTTTTAAACGTTTCTAGATTTTGCATCTATTAACAAATACTCGCTTTTTCTTGGAGGTGATTTTAACATCGACCAGATAAAAACATCCAAACTGGGAAACAAATTCTTATCTATACTTGAATCGTATGGTTTTAAGAATGTAATTACTGTCCCTACTCGCATAACACCATCATGTGAAAGTCTTGTCGACCTCATTATCACACTGGTAATTTCGTTGGGAACAGTGGTACTCTAGCATATGAAATTAGCGACCACCTATCTTTGCGATGATTCATGACGATAAAGAAAAGATAGCGGAAGGAAGGCCTTCAGCACATTATCAAAGCATAACTAGTGTAACACTGAACTCATTTCGTAGGGATATCCTGAATCATAACTGGAATGACGTGATATTAAAAACCGACGCAGACTCAATGTACAATGCTTTATTGTCCGATATTATTAAGATTTATAAAATGCACTTTCCATACGTAACTGCCCCTAAGCTCAAGAAATGTCGCAATCCTTGGATAACGAACTCAGTTTTTCATGAAATAAAGGTCAAGAAGCAATCATACGCTGCATTTGTATGCACAAAGGACTCAGAAAAATGGCATGTTTTTAAACAGGGCTGACGCAAACTGAATGCTGAACTAAGAGCAGCAAAACGCAAGCACTTTTCTGCCTTTTTGACTGTGTATCAAACAACACAGACAAGTTATGGAAGAGGGTTAACTTACTTATACGACCGAACGTTGAGACACCTGTTCAAAGTACAACAGTAAATAATCACATTGTTAAAGGCAAGGAGCTTTCATGTCTACTAAACACATATTTTGCTTCAGTAGGCGACCCAGGCAGCTGTCACATAAGCAATTATCTGCATCTGCATAGAACAGCAAACTTCACTAGCAGTATGTTATTTTTGCCCACCAACGAGACTGAAATTATAAATGCTTTTAAGGGATTTAAAAATTCCAAATCAAAAGATCTCAACGCAGATGGGCCCAGTTAAGTGTGTTATTGACCTTCTAGCTCCGATTCTGAAAATATTGTACAATTTAGCTCTAGAAACTGGCTTCTTCCCCTCTGAAATGCAAAAGGCAAAAGTTATAGCAATATATAAAGGTGGCAAAATAAATAACGTGAGTAACCTTAGACCGATATCTATTTTGCCTATACTGTCCAAAGGTTTCGAAAAAATAACACATTCTCGTTTGAGCGAGTTTTTTATGAAGCATTCACTTCTTTCCACTGATCAATACGGTTTTCAAGGAGGCAAATCTACCAAACTAGCTCTGCTAACAAAAAAAAAGGGCATTTGGGTACATTTGAACGAGAGGCTGTCGTACTGGGGTTGTATATTGATTTCTCTAAAGCATTTGATTGCGTGAATCATAAAATACTACTATACAAATTAGACCAATATGGTGTACGTGGAAAGGCAAACGAACTTCTGGAGTCCTATGTAAAATATCGGAACCAGTATGTTAGTCTGTTAGTTAGTATGTTAATCTGACAAGAAACGTGTAACCACCAGTGTACCTCTGGGGAGCACTCTTGGCCCTCTTCTATTCCTGATACTATACCTAAACGACATTTTTCAACCTTCAGATGACACCCTTTGGATAGGCTATGCAGGTGATACATCAATTCTGTTGTGTGGGGTAGATCAAGATAGCTTAATATGCAGGGCCAATAAAATTCTAGAACGAATCTCCAAATGATGTGAAGAAAACTTTTTGAAAATAATACCAAAAAAACACAGGCAATACTGTGCCAAGCAAAGAATACAGCCTTAAACATAAGATCATGGATATATTTAAATACAGATAATATTGAAATTGTTGATTATGTTAAAATCCTTGGTGTTATATTTTCTGAAAATTTAACTTGGGATTTGCACATTGAACACGTACGCAGCACATTAAAGTTTCTGGAATGTTAATCAGAATTGCGACGTTTTTCCTTTGGCCATAAAACGAGTTTTATATAATGGACTATTTTTACCCACGCTCAATTACTGTCATTTAGTCTGGGCAACTATATCTAAAACAAACAAATAAACTAACAGTGTGTCAAAAACGAGTGATACGAATTATTGTTAACGCCCCCTACAATTCTCATTCACTATTTTTTTCCACTATACAATATTACCAGTAGACTATTTTTACGAATTTTGTCTCACCTGTACATATCGAACATGCATTCGAATGCAAAATAGGCTGTTCACAAATTTATTTAATCTTGTCGAACGCCACTATGAATACAATACCCGAGAACAATACCCATGGATTCAGCGTTCGTCACACATCCTACGCATTGCAGTTGTTATAACATTGCACTGCTTTCAAACAACTTTTCGCCAACGGATATTGATATTCCCACGCTGTTGACTCATTCGCTACTTATGCATTTTCTTTCTGTTTACTTATCTCAGAATAGGTATTGCATAGTTTTTCTTGTTGCAGTTTTGTTGTACTGTTTTTTTTGTTATCTTGTCTTATTTTTCGTCTCTAATTCTTTTTCAACAAAATGTGTGAAATGATGGTACATTATGTGCATGAAATACCCATTATTTACTCCATAACACAAGCTGACCTAATTCTTTGAGCTATGTTAAGCATACTTTTCTCCTTTATCCTATTTTGTAAATAAGCATATGTGTATAGATGCGGATATGTATATGTATGTGTGTTTGTATTGCATTGCCCATAGTTTTTTGAAAATCTGTAATGATGTGTTTTACTTTATATTCACCAAAACTTCCACTTTTTTTTTTTTTTCATTGTTTTCCCAAGTTGTAAAATACTTGTTTGTACAAAATTGCGTGTACTCAAGACGCTACGCAAGAACTATTGCATATTACAAAACCGTACGGGACAAAACAAAATGGGGGGTCTTGGGCTCCGGCAAGCTGCAAATGCGCAGCTTTTTCCCTTTTGCTCCCCCTCTCTCTCAAGAGAAAAATAAAGATTTGATTTCATTTGGTCGGAATGGAATGGATTCTAGCAAGAAGGCTTGAATCCAGGCTAGAATCCCTGTTGTGGGAAATGAGAGTCAGGGTGAGACGATTCAGATAAAGCCTTTTCCCGGCACCTCTTGCATTCATATGTGCCCGTGCGGTCTGGTTACGCCCATAAGAGTTCCTCACGCACGCTGGTAAAAAAGGCACTCTGAAGTGATGAGATGATGATTCATCAGAGCTACCGCACATCTGTGCTCAAAGACGTGGCTACAAAGGGCCCCAGCTGGGCAGAGGAGGGCGCACCTGATGGTCATCTTGGAGAGGAAGGGGTTCCGGGCGAGCATGTTCTGCAGCACGCTGATGGAGCTCTCCGGGATGGCGTCCGAGCTCTTGATGTGCACCTCCACCAGGCTGCGGCGGCACTGGCCCACCAGGATGGCCAGCAGCTGCGCCGTCAGGTGGTCCAGCCGGGGAACACTCAGCGTCACCTGCCTGCACGACACCAGGGGGGAAGGCGTCGAGGCTCGAGCACCCACCTTTCAATCACAGTATACTGCCGTGAGCCACACCTTCTGTTTTGTTCCCTTATGCGTCTTGTTGCCAGCGAATGGCTATGCCCAGCTGTCTTACCTGTTTTCAAAGGCAAGCGCGTCTTTCCTTCCTTTACTTCTGTATGCCACGCGTAGCAGGCTATTTGATTTGATAGGGAGTTTCACCCTGTTGTGACTGGACTAGGATATTCTTTGATTGCCACCGTTCTCAATCTAATTTGATAGTTCTGAAAATAGTAACGAGGAGAGATAAATGCTTGAAGGGAAAGCGAGACGACTTTTGATTGGCCAACACTCAACTAGTGTGTGCGCTGCTCCTTCGCCGCTCCTTTGCCACTTGTATTTATTTCTGGATTGTTGTGGAGCACAAGTTTACTCCAGTAAACCTTGTTCACTGGAGCGAACTTGGCCCTGTATCGTTCTTGGCTATGTGACAATACGATGGCATGATGCCTGGTTGGTAATTGCTCTGCACAGTCCTTCCCGCAGGCCGTTCGTATCAAAACCCACAATTCTATCCCTAGGCTAGCGAGGCCGAAGAGCGGAATCATTTTAGCAGTTGGTAAAAAGAATAGGAGGGGTGTTCAAAGTGAACCCCTAGATTGCACTGGGTGCATACAGGAATGCCACGATTGTAAATACCTGGCA
This sequence comes from Haemaphysalis longicornis, assembly GCF_048455015.1. Taxonomy (NCBI): domain Eukaryota; kingdom Metazoa; phylum Arthropoda; class Arachnida; order Ixodida; family Ixodidae; genus Haemaphysalis; species Haemaphysalis longicornis. Next base: position 419,032 of record NW_027526280.1, on the reverse strand, counting down.
CTAGAGGTCGATGTACCAATGGTTGGACAGTTGACGTGTCCAACTGCTGCTGGCCATGTTTCTTACGTCTCCCACTTATGCTACAAGTGCAAGTAAAACCACCATATGACAAACCTCGCAATCTAACAAATCTTTTCATTTCTGGATCTTTGTCCCCACTGAAAACCATGTGTATTTTTTCACAGTGTCTGGAGTGCCATCTGACGGCACCTGAACATTTAATGCTAAGGTGGGAGCAAGACGGGACATCTGCCGTTGTGCTCAATTTTTTTTTTCCATCTTCAGTTTAAATTTTAGTTTTTATGGCTTAGGTTAGTTTTCGGAATTTCAAATGATTGCTTTTTCGTGTTTTAGTTATGTTATCTTAGGTTACATTAGGTTCGGGAGACTGAAATGGTGCAGCATTTTGTTTACAAAACGCCAGTGAACATCGCTTTAACATTCTTGTATTACAGCGCACTACAAACAGGACACAGGGAAGGACGCAGACACAGCCCTGACTAACAACTGAGGGGTTTATTGGGAAAGTGAACATATATACGATGCAATCAAACACAAAACCAATATCAAGTGTGAACAAAGTATGCACTCTCATCTCATTGACGGTTGGCCAGAAATTTTAGTTCTTTTTCTGATAGGGCTACAGAAGGCATGCTGATGCACTTGTCACTCTGCCGATGAATTTCGAAGGCCTCGATGATTTCTCGGGTGATCTTATGAATTCCTCTTCCTATCAGCTTGCACTTATCGTACTGTGGTTTGCACCCGCACTGCTTACAGTGGGCGGCTAGGTGCCCTTCCGCGACAAGCTTTTCTACTTTGCTGTGATGCTCCCGAAGCCGGTCGTTGATACATCTTCCAGTTTGTCCTATGTAGCTCCTCTTGCAGTCCAAGGGCAATGAGTATACTACTTCCTCCTTGCATGCCACAAACTGATTGTGGTGCCTCGTGCCACATTCCCGACGCTTCCTCTCCCTTGTGTTTACTTTTCAGCACAACCGGATAAGTTTTTCCGGTGCCGAGAACACTACATTCACGCCTGCGCGCTTGCCCGTCTTTTTTAGGTTGTGCGCAACTGCGTGGATGTACAGCACTACAACTACATTTTTTCTTTTCTCTTTTTCTTGATTTGCAGCTTGAGTATCATCTGAAACCTGCCTGCAAGCTGCTTTGAGCATGGCCTTTGCAACTGTCAATAAAAGATGCGAGGGGTACCCTGCTGAGCGAAGGCGGGTGCCCTGTTGTTGAAACGCCACTTCCGTGCGATGAGCACAAGTCTTCCGCAAAGCACTTTCGAAAGATGACTTAACAATGCCTCTCTTGACAAGCTTTGAGTGCGCAGATGAAAAGGGGAGGATCGGTTTCATGCTTCGTGGCTCATAGCACCAGCAAGTATGTGACTCAGAAAAATGTAACCTGAGGTCAAGAAACCTTATCGAATCCCCTTCCGGTCACATGTGAATCCCCTGAGTCACATACTTGCTGGTGCTATGAGCGCCAGGAAACTGGCTATCCGAATGGATTGCGGAAACGCTGGAGAGTCCCAGTTGCATCAGTCCCACTTGGGCGTACGCTTAGCACACCACTTGCTTCGTTTGTTTAGACAGCGAAGCTTCTTAAAAATCCTATGTGGAGAATGAAATGGTGAGCTGCCAAAGCAGCCGACAAAGACGCCATTTTTTGTTTGTTTGTTTTTTTCTGGAAGGGAACCATTGCGACCCTAGTGGCAACAGCCGCGACCAAAAAAATCTAGAAATTTAAAAATATTGCTCTTGGCTTCACATATTCTGGCTAATAATTTGGTGGCATTATCAACCCAAGGCTAAAACATAAGAACTACATGTTTTTGAATTGCCTATGTTGCCGCCAAGCAATTACTTTTGTTGAACTACTTCCAGGTGTGCAGTGAAAAGGCGTAAGGGGGGGGGGGGGGATGCGAAAATGTACCGGTACGTCAGTGACAGCAAAAGGGTTAAAGGGATAGAGAGCCAAATTTTGTGGAGTATCCCAAACGAAAGGGCAGCACTTGAAGCACCGTGAATTCAAAAACGGTTTTCCTGACAGGGCCCTGAAACGTTTGAAAGCGGAATTTTTAGACCCACCAGACTTGCGTATGCTGCCAAGACAAAATCTGTCAACGACGACAGTGAGCTGTGTGGCAACATACTTTTAAGTGTACGCGAGATGTAAAGAGGTATTTAAAAACTTGTCCCCAACTAAAACAACAATGAAGTGCAGTCTTCTTTCCCATTCCTTTATAGGGTTTCGAATCACCGAAAAGTGCCAATATCTTGACAAAAAGGCGTCAAAATTCTTCCCTCTATCAGAAAAACAGCTGTCGCAACTGGGACCGAACCCACGTCCTTAAGATCCCGGCACAACGCCTCAGCCACTGAGCCACTACAGCAGGTAACAGCCGTTTTTTTCCCTGTGGTGATATTCGGTTCCCAGACGGGTGCAAACCTGGTACTTGCGGTGTGACCAAAAAAGCAAATTAAACACACCGATAGACCATTCACTGCCCCAATGCTAACCTAATAGATAGAAAACAATCATTATTTGTAAAAAGTATGCAAGGAGATGACCTTACAAGACATTTCACAGTAAAAAAAATTACTGTCCTTGGCAAAACAAAAAAAAAACATTACCAATGCTGGGGCTCAGGCCATTCGCATAAGATCAGCAATTCTATCCCCAGGCTACTGACGCAACACAGTGGAGTTGTTTCAGAAGTTGGCGAAAAGGAATAGGAGTGTCCCAAGTGAACCAGTAGTCTGTACAGAAGTGCCGAGATTGCAGCTATCTGGGAACAGACTGTCACTTTGTCTCTCACGCTGGCCACAGAGGTCAGTTAAATCGCTGCTTTATATAATCTCCTCATCCACTCCTGCCTACTACAGAAGAAGGATGATGATGATGGTTGGGTGTTAATGGCGCAATGCCGACTGGGGCAAAGAGCACCAAAACAGTTGTTAGTATATATGAGAGATAAAGACGTAAACACTAAAATTGCTCAACAATAACAAAAGTAAGATCAGTGAAAGACAATGAGGATGGCTGGTGTAGAAGGCCAGTTTGCAATTATGTGTGGTATGAAATTAGGTGTAAAAATTTTACTTCCGCTAAATAGTTAAAAATGCGCTTGACAGAATACATGGGACCATCAGACAGGAAAAACGCTGGGTGACCACAGAAGAAGGACAAAGCAGAATAAGGGAGGCAAGGATGACGCACCTGAGGCAGGGGCCCGAGGCGAGCGCCGCGAAGATCTCAGACAGCGGCACGGAGTCCTCAGAGTCGTCGTACGCCCGGCGCACGTCGAGGCGGAAGCGGCGCAGTCCCTGGCTCGCCTTGAGGGCCGCACAGAGCGCATCACCCAGCTCGGTCACGTTGGCCACCTCGTCCTCCATGTCGTCCTCAAGGCCGCCAGGGCCCCCGCCGCCAAAACTGGCGCCCCCGCCCACGTACTCGACGGTGAGCGAGCGCAGCGCCCGGTTTGAGGCCAGTGTGGCGTACACCGACCGCAGCGCCTCCCCGACGAGCCCCCAGTGGCACACCTGCACGTCGGTGGCGCACGACAGGCCGCACGCCAGCGAGGGCGACACCGATGCCGGCAGGTGCAGTGACAGAGGGAACTGGGCGCGTGGCTCCAGCTTCAGCGTCTCCAGCAGCACCTGGTCATCCCTGGAAAGGGGAGAGGGGGAACCGAACACTGATTGCGGTGTTTAACGTGCCAAAGCTACACAGCCGATGAGGCACGCCGTAGTGCAGGGCTGCGGATTAATTTTGACCACCTAGGGATCGTTAAAGTGTGCTGAAATCTTGACACATCGTGCTTTCGCTTTTCAACTCCGTCAGAAAAGCAGCCACCGCAGCAGGGGTTGAACCTGCGTCCTCGGGCTCAGCAGAACAACATCTTAGCAACTGAGCCCCCACAGCAGGTACAAAGCAGTCAGACCGCAGTCAGCTCAGTTTGCTTTGTGCCGCATAACACACTGTTTACGCCAACCACAGTGTTCAGAGCATTCCCTCAATGCAAAAGGAGTAGTCTGTAACTGTACATACATGCACGTCTCTCTGAAACTCTTTGCCTCAATAAATCCCAAGATCCAAATTCAACAGCAGTGGCCAAAATTTCGTATTAGGAAGAATTGCAACCGTCAGTGAATTTTTAGATGCAACGCATCTCATTCACCCGCCTTGTCCCTGCATCTGCATCCGTCGACGTCCGCCCCTCCCCCATTCTCCTCGCCGCGCCAGCTGCGTTATCCGCCGCTCACCCCCTCTCCTCTCCGATAGCAAACACTCTCTCGCGAGGGGCATTGGATTGGATTCGATTGGATTTGGATTGGATTGGATTAAAGTGGATTGTGTTGCGTCATAGCTGCGGCAGACGCCCTGGCGCCGGCGCGTCCCCTCACCGTTATGCGCGCTATAGAACGCGGTGCCTGCGCCACTCCGCTCCATCGTCCCAGCGCCGTTCCTCCGCTGTCCAACGCTGCAACGTGAACCCCCTATGCGTCGCATCTACACAGGGGTTCCCGCGAGGGGAGGTGGGAGTTTTTTTTTATGTTCATTCTTTAAATTGTCCAGCCTGCCCTTTGACACTAACTAGGAGTCGCCGACAACACATGTTCTTCGAATGCCATCGTTTTACACGTTCCTCATGGAAGTATACCTGAGGGTGGAAGTACCATTTGCCACTGTAAATGATACGTTGTGAATACTTGATCTCTGCTGAAAAATTGGCTACACGTCTGCTCGCGTTGCTGCAAATGTCGTTGAAAGATGATAGTCGTATGCCGCCCCTGCCATGTAACTGGCTCAATCCATCAATGCAAGGCATGGAGAGTTCAATTTTGCTGCGTCTGCAGAGCTGTCACGCTATCTGTTGGGACTTGGCACTCGGGCAACAAGCGTGAGCCTTGGGCACCGGTGTTGTTTGCACTTTGTGGTTAAAACATTGCCTTCAACGCATCTTTTTTTTTACGCGCTATCGCAAAAATTAGAAACATTTACTGTTAATCAAAAGAACACTGCAAAAACCAGTTGCGTATTGACATTCTTCCTCAAATAAGCCCAATAGCCCATTTTTGCTGAGCAGGGTTGACAAGTATGGAGCATTTTTCTAGATATATTACTAAGTGTTTTGCTTACATAAATGTCTCACTCAGGAATTATTTCAACATTAACCGTGCGGCTAAACCGAGGGACAAACAGACAGATCAAAATTCTGCCACTTCAATGGCCCAAGAAAGACTATTCTTTACAACTATCCCAGCTGTGCAAACAACTGAGCGTTTGCACTTACAGCCCTTGTTACAGTTACAGCATAGTGCGACTACTAGGTAGTGTAGCCTTCATCGTATCCATCAGCACACGCTAATCATCGTCCCACTGTTAAGACCACTGCCTCACAAGAGCCGCAGGCAAGGTGCTGTTTACTCTCGGGTAAAATGTTCGGTACAAAATTCAGGTTGCCCAACCAGAAGTCTGCCAGAAAACAATTCAGCGTCTCCAGAAGGTCTAAAATAACTCTTCAAGCAGCCGGACTCGTGCAATATAAATATTTTCCAGTTAAAGAAAATGGTCTCTCTCATGCTCCATTATATATTTTTTTTTCGCTCATCTCAGACGTATCATCTGTTTCGTATAGAGCTCTCTTTGGAATCATTGGTCACAATACTGCTGCTTTAGATGTCCGCAGCGCACGTAAAGAATCCCAAGGTAAAAAGCAAGAAATACGGAACTAATGGATTCTAGAGTTAATAACAACATGCAAACTGCACATGATTGATGAGATAATTTTAAAAAATGAGTCCACAGGGTACTGCATTCAAGGGACCTTATTCTTGAAAAAAAAAAAAAAAGAGACAAAAAGATGGATCAGTTTATTCACAACATATAAGAATGCAGCGCAAGGTGCTGACTTCTGGTGCATTGACAAAGACGACTATGACATTCAGCTTCTAAGCAATTCTGCTACATCCACAGCTGTTTCGGCATTACTACTACTACTATGTATATTTTATTGGCGCAAGGGCGTCTGAGGCCAAAGAGCGCCAAGACAAGCTGTTTCGACATTGCTGTACAACCAGAGGTGTAGGCAAGTTCACAGCTTTCTGCATAAAATTCAAATCCTTGTGTCTGATAGCAGCCATGGCGGTGAAGTGACTACGTTTTGTTTTTGCCGACACGATTCAGCAGACGAAGTGCCTGAGCTCAATTAAGTACCTGAATGCACAAATTAAGCGAGTAAGCGATTACGTGCAAACAGGGTTCTCCCCACGGCGGACGGCAGTGTTTTCGCCGCCCACCACTGAGGCCAATCGCCCACATCTATTACCACCCGGCAACCACCGCCCGCCTCTCAGGCTTCAAGTCTGCTGCACTAGCGGACAGCTTTCTGTGGCTATGCAGTGGAAGCTACGAGCGTGAGGGGCCCACTTCCACAAGCGCACTGTTACAAGAAAGCACGGACGCCGGAGGGAAGCGGCCACACATCGTCATGAGTCACAAACACAGGCCGTGAATCTGGCGGGAATTACAGACGACATGACCTCGGTAGACTGTGAGAGACTTTCCAGCTCTAAAACTCATCTAAACACAACAGAGGAATCACCTCAAAGAGAAGACACTAAACTGTGTCATTCGCTTTGCCGTTGAAGGGCCTGATGTTGAGAGCTTCGTACAGGAAGCTGAGCCAAACTGAAAAATTGGAGGCTTTAGGATGTCGGGAAAACAGAAATAAACTCTCTCGCAGTGTTTCCTGGGTACAATTGCGCTCGAAGGGCTATTATCTAGTCATTTATCAACTGCCCCCCCCCTCCCTCCCCTTGTGTCTTGATATGTCCACCTCTGAAAATATTCTGGAGAGAACCGTGTGTGCATTGTGGACACCAGACACAACGCTTAAAAGCTGCAAAACGGCACGCATCTGTGACAATCTTGAACCACTGCTGCTCGCTATTTGCGATCTCAAGGCGTGCAAATCACAAGTTTAGCGGCAACGTTATGAAGACACCGAGGCACCGACCATGACCGCCCTGGAGCCATCACCATAACTGCCCCGTTATGCAAAAGACCGAGTTGGAAAGGTACAGCTGTCACTAAAAGAGTTTGGGAATATTTGCAATCGATTTCACTGCAAAGCAGTATACCTCTACCAGCCAAGAAAATTTTCCTGCCTGCATCAGGAGAAAACTCCCAGGCTAAATAAAAAACTACCTGCACCGCCAGGGATCAAATCAGGGCCCAAATACAGAAGGTACTCACTACAGTGACGGGGCCCCGTCACTTTAAAATCTGCACTACAGTGACGGGGCCCCCTAAAGTTCCGTCCAGAGGAAACGCAACTCACGTTGAGAGCAGTCTCTCTTGATTTTTACCCAACCGGCCGAACCGCTACCGCTCACTGACTAGCCAGAATCACTGATAATTATTAATCATGATTAATAATTACAGATGCTCGGACTAACTCTAGCTCTATCCAAACGGATCTCCAGCCACCCGAACGCCCGCTTCACAATATTTCAGCGAGAGCAGTCGGTCTTGATTTTTACCTAACCGGCCAAACCGATTCCGCTCACTGACTAGCCAGAGTCACTGTTAATTATTAATCACTGGTAATAATTACAGGAGATCGGGCGTAACTGGCGATGGCTACGTCGGCCTTGGCTCCAGTGAGCGGGAGCGGTTCGGCCGCTTGAGTAAAAAACCAAGACCGACTGCTCTCACCGCGTGAATTGTTTTGCTGTTACAAAACGCTAACCACGCGGCCACACACACACACACACACACGCGCGCGAAAAAAAAAAATCAACAAACACGATGCGAGAATCGAACCACGGACTACAACGTCCGTAGTCAGCAGCTGAACCACTACACCAAATCCCTAAACGAGAAACGGCGCACGCAAAAAAAAAATCAACAAACACGATGTGAGAATCGAACCACGGACTACAACGTCCGTAGTCAGCGGCTGAACCACTACACCTAAACGAGAAACGGCGGCTAATCGGCTGGTTTTGACTTTGTTATATTGAGGGGGCCCCGTCACTGTAGTGCAGATTTTAAAATGACGGGGCCCCGTCACTGTAGTGCAGATTTTAAAGCGACGGGCCCCGTCACTGTAGTCAGTACCAATACAGAAACGAAGCAAAAACCCGACGTCTTATCAATTAAGCTGCGCCCACACGAGGAGACAGACGGTGTACTCAACAAGCACAACAGCGGGTCTCTACCCCCTGTGCTCATTAAAAGCCCTCATGTAAAGTGCACACCGCATAACGTATCATGACAGCATTCACACGGTTTCAATTAGTGGAAAACTGAACTGCATCTGGGGAAATTATCAAGGCCTTGGCAGAGACGCATGAAACAACAGTGAGGGGGTGGCAGTTGGAGATATGACGCCATAGCCGCACGTGCCGCCCTCCTCCTCACCCTTTGCCTGGCACTTCTCTCCATTTTCTTTCCTCGGTCACTGCTGCATTCAAAATTCCGCCCTAGCGAAACCCAGGTAATGGTAGCCAGAGTCTCTGGTTTCACTATTTGTAGAGTCACAAGTGTGAATTCAAGTGGCACCGCATGTATAATCGTTGCGGGTGTCGTTTACAGCTCCACCATCCAACCACCTTGACAGCATGGATTGCAGCCAAATCTTTTTTCTACACCTGAAACATTCCGAAGCTTTACTGAAATGTTTCAGGGCTTCCTTGACACGGCAGGGCGAAATTTCGATGTGCTATTCGCATTCATCTCCAGATAAAATGATAGGACTCTGTATGTGTAGGTGGTCACTAAATAAAATGGACCAAGCAAGCAGTGTGCAAAAACTGTTGGTGGAAAACCTTCTCACCTGCACCTTCTGTCGAAACAGCTGAGTGCAGGTGCACCTTTCATTAGTCATTGCATATCAATTTTCTCGGTTTTGCCCACAGCGGATTTCGACTGATTGTGGCCTTGTGCAGAGCGAGCAGCTTGCATACTGCGGCATGTGCCGATTACGTTTAATGATTTACATTCAGCATCGAGATATGTGCACCGGGAGCTTGTTTATTGCCGTTTTATTGGTGCCATTGGAGCAAGCAGACAATGCAAAATATAAGGGCTGCCGGTTTATATATTGGCTGTGTGTTCGTTGCATAAACGCTAGCAAGGGCTCTATCATGTGTGAATCTTCCTCGGCGACTAACTTTACAGTCAACAGATGGTATTCACTGAAAAGTTGAGCGGGCGATTTCTTTGCTTGGCAACACTGGAAAAACCACTATGTCTGTGCCAGCTGTGCCTGCGCTTGCACTTAGCGCCCGCATCTCGCAGAAAAAAACACCGGTGTGCGTCATCTGCCCCGTTTCAACCAGATTCTCAGCCGTAGTGCCAACAGATATATTATTGCTCACACTCGCATTACGCGGTGGCGTTCTCCATGCCCTCAAGAACTCCACAACACCGGAGAACGAAACCGCGGCTATGAACGAAAGCGACACGGTGTACAAGAGGCCGACGATTCAGTTTCCTACGCCCATAGATGTTGATATAAATGCCCTTTCATTAATGCGTGCTTGAGTGCAAGTACCAAATAATGGTTTTGAGAAAATGTTTCGTGCGTACGCCGATTTAGATACGACAATAGCGTACCGGCTGGTACATGCAACGACGTGTCCCGAGCCGTGCTCATCAGTCAGCACAAGTGCTGGCGAATTGCAAGTGCCCCGTGAACAAATCGCTCGAGTCTGGCATCCACACGGCAAAATTTTCAGTCCCAATATTTCCGTTTTTGTAGGGGCGATCGGCTTTCACTATACTCGGTGACAACTTAAGAACGGCACCAGGAAGTTGCCGCTGTGCCTTATCACCGTAGCCGGATGTTTCTCCGCGCGGCACAAGTGGGGCGTTACTGGGAATATTTTGAACAAGGCGTGAGCCGTTCCCGTGATTTTTTGGACTTAATATGCTTATAAACGACTCCAGTGACGACAAACAAACTGCGTGAGACAAGACAGGCGATATCGCGCATTCATAGCAAACCCCTTTCAAAACGCGCGCACTGACGTCACGGGTCCGGCGCTTTGGCGGAGCGATAAACTACATGAGGTGGTGCTGTTCTTGAGTTGTAACCGAGTATAGCATATGCGCGCAACTCGGTACATTTCGACGCATTTGTACGCATACGTACGATCTGAAGTTTTTACCACTCTGCCTAGTCATGCGACGATTTCAACCATTTCTGGCGATAGGTAAATCACAGGGCGCTGCATGGAACAGTGGTTTACGTTGAACTATTACTTTGCATTCGGTGGGGCACAGTTTAAGACATCATCAAACAGCTCTTGCCATTGTGTGCCGTGCCTTATCGGGAGCCAACACGGACAAGTACCGTCATCTTGTAGCGCCCCTGACGTAATCAGCGACACGTGATTTGGCAGCGTCGCCTTAGCAACACAGACGCTGGTGGCGCACACACATGGTATCCCGCATGCGTGCCACACCAGTGAATACAACCTATAAAATAAGAACATCATGAACATGCTATGCCGAATTTGAACGTCACGGTTACACAGCTTCACTGCATGCCAGCCACTGTAAAGGATTAACTCTTTTGTGACCGCTCCCATAGGCCATCGATCACATATGATCGATGGTTTCGCACGCCTGCAGAATACAAATTTTCACTCAATTTTCAATCGAACACCTAGCGACATCTAGGAGATAGTTTGAAAACTGGAGTTTTTTCTTTTGTGAAGTTTCTTCTTTTATTGCCAGGCGGCAACGCATCATATTTTACTCTGACGGGCAGTGGTTTCGAATGCAAACAAACATGGTGTCATACCCGCGCGCGAGCACGATAAGAAATTCGCGTCATCTCGTCTCGCGTATCTTCGCCTTCTACTGTGGATTTTAACGATGAGAGTGGCAGTGAAGAGTCGGAACACAACTTTAGAGATCGGATTTCAGCTCGAGTGAGGATTCGAGTGTCGATCAACCTGGAACAGCAGATCGGGCTCAAAGGTGGGTGTTGGTTTCGGTTTCAATTGACTCTGGAGTAGGCATGTGCGCTCGAAATATGTTCTCGCTGGTTTATATCTGTTCGCTAGAGTGTTAAATACCTATGGTGGTGATCTCCTGCACACCAACCCAGAAACGGATAGAGTTTTCGCCGAGACGAGAGCCCTACGTGTAGCTGGGCAACGACTTAGCCATGGCCCTAGTGCCAAAGAGATCACACACAAACAAAAAACCAGTTACGCCTAGCTGCATCAAACGTTTGCGATGAAGAAACAAAGCATTGTGTCAGATTTTGTATACCCTGAAATAATTTTATTCTTTTTGAATATTTTTATATTTATGCTTTTTTCTATCTCTTTCTGTACTTTTTTAACTAAGTTCTTACTTTCGGATTTTTTCATGGTGTTATCATCAGTGTTGAAGTAAAACATGGTATTGTATGTCAAAGAACACATAATTAGATGCATTTTGGTATATGCTGAAGCAGGATGGTGCCTTTGCTTTATGTAATAAAAAATTTGTGCCGAGACCTCCCTTTTTCATCCCTTATTCTGGCGATCCCGAAAGAGTATTATGCTCGCAGTCTAGAAAAACGAATCGCTGTGGCCGAAATCAAAAACCGATATTCATTAGCTAATGAAAGATTCGCAAGCACGTTCAGCTGTGTAGACAGCAGGTGTTGGGTCAGGAAGTGTGACGCCAATAGCTTTCAAACACCGCTTGCTCGGTCTGTTTTATTTTGTGGCCGCCTGTACATGCCCACATTGACGTAAAACGTTAGGCCAAAAGTATATGTCAAAACAAAAACTCCAACCACTCTCACTAGCAAAAACATTTCCCTTTCCAATGTGTGTTGCACAATTTAAATTTCGCATACTCACTCAGCATTATGCGATGAGCCGAGTACCTCTGGCAACACAAGGGTCTTCAGCGTTGCATTCGAACTGAGAGCATGGCACAACCTTGCAACGACGTCGCCTTCAAAGGACGAGTCCAGCAAGCTGAGCGACTCCAACGTGCAGTTTGTGAGGAGAGCTTCAGCTATGTGCGTCGCACCTTCACCATCAATGCTGCAGTTCTTAAGCGCCAGCGTTTCGAGGGGATGATGCCTCATCAAGAAGTGCGCCAGGGCTTCCCCGATTGTCCGCCCTACGTTCGTGGACTCCAATGTCAGGTGCTGGAAGGACAGGTTGCCCTCCAGAGCCGCAAACAGGTCGGTGACACAGTGGAGGCAGACGTGGCGGGAAGTGGCGTGCCCCCGGAGAGCGGAGTGCTTGCAGGTCGTTCCAGCCTTGCAGAGCCCGAACAGAGCGACCTTGCGGATCACCCGGTTGCTGCGAAAAACCTCCGCCATGGCGTCGCACGCCGAAGACCTCACGCTGTCCTGCAGGCTCAGCTCCGTCAGCCGACGACACGCTACAAGCGCGAGCAGCAGCGTCGCGGCAGATTCGGGCGACAACTGATTGCCGACGAGTTTGACCGTGGCCAGGGAGGCAGCGTTGGCCCTCAGCACCTCGGCCACCTTGGGAGCGAGAGAGTCGCCGATGTGCACGTAGGAGAGCTCGAGGTCGCGCAGGCACTGCGGGGGACCGAAGGCGTCCAGGAGTCCGCACTCGGGCTCCAGCCGGTACCGGGGTCGCACTACGACACGCTGCAGGTTGGGGGCGGGACCCACGATGAACGACGCCACGAACGACAGCCGCTCGACGTGCACTCGGTCGTGCACGCGCACCTCGTGGATGCACAGGTGCTGCCTCGGCAGCCAGGCCATGAGGAACGCGCCGTCGTTCTCGTTGCCGCCGTTTCGAAACCGAGCCCCGAAGTCGTCGCGGTCGTCGTAGGAGCGCAGGCATAGCTTGCCGGGCTCGAATTCCGTCAGCACTAACCTCGCCGGACGTAGGGCCTGGTTCCAGGACGCGAGGTCGTCGATGAGCCAGCACTCCGTCGAAGTGTCCGCCGAACAGGCCCGCTCCGTGTTCAGGCCCCGAAGGAGACGTTCGAGGCTCCATCGCCACGGGTAACGGCTCGACTCGGTGGCTCCGGCACGTTGCCTGAGCTGTAGCGGCCGCAGTAGGGCGTCCATGCCGGTGGCAGAGAGGTGGTTGAAAAAACGGCGACGACTTTGCGCTGCAAATAGACGCTAGATCTTACGAACGTGCGCTAGAAAAACGCACATTCAATGAGCGCATATGCGAGGGTCCAATTGAATGGAAGCCGCGGTACTCGCCGCACCGCACCAACCCTAGCAGCCCGGCCTAGGGCCATGGCGATCTCATTCGCGCCATTTTCACGGCAGATTACACCCGATCACACCACGCTGCTACTAGCTGGCTAATGTTTACACTACAGGCGCGTTATCTCGTGGGCACAGGTCGAAGAGTCTGCTCAACACACAAAGGCTTATACGGGCACAACGAACTAACGCCGCCTCAGCGAGTTGGCCATTTCACAGCTTCGCAACCGGCTAGGCTAGCTTTGCCTTGGCTTGGCTAGTCACTGGTTGTTTGTTGTTTTGGTTTGCCTGTTTGTTTTCTCCAATGTGCTTCTAACCCATGGAGGAAAAAAAAGCTCCATGTTCTAACCCATAGACCCTGGTTATATTCCTGATGTCAGCCGGAATATCTTCTTGCTTGTTGAGGTGCCGAGCGTTTGATACCGTTTGCAGCCGAGCACCGAGCTCTAGGAGCTTCTCGGTGTTTGCCAGATCGACGACACCGATAACTGCTTTGTATGTCTTTCGTATGGCAGCGTTCAGACGTTTGGTTACGTTCTTGAGGAAAGCCGCGGCGTGAGCAATGTGGCTGATTGCGAAGGACTGGATCAGCCGTTGCAGGCTAACCTCTCGCACACCAGATCTTCTATTTGCTACTCGCTTAATGAGCAGCGTAGCCGCCGCGAATTTACCAATAAGACGGGTAACTGTTCATGGTTTCTACGGTTCCTCTCAGTCAAGGAAGCCCAGAACTCTGATCTTTGTGACCACAGGGATCGTTTGCCCGTTGCTAGGTCGTAGCACAATTGATGTTGCTCTCTTGCTTGAGCCGTTTTGTCGGTTGAATGATCAGTAGTTCTGATTTACTCGGGGAGTAGACCAGGCCCGTGCCATATTACAGAAAAAAGATTTTGCGCAGCGAAAGACACGGAGAGGGAACGGACGGGACGGGCGCTAACTGGCAACTGGATTTTTTTTTTAATTTTCTTGATGTTTGTTGATGTGTACCGTCACCGGATGCCTGTTAGTTTTTTGTACACGTGTGTGATTCCCCCGAAAGTATATATGCGTACCATTTTTTCAAAATCCACTTGCGAATTGGCGCCCGCCCCGTCCGCCCACTGTTCGTGTCTTTCGCTGCGCTAAATCTTTTCGTAAACAGTCTGGATATTCTTTGAGTAAATGCGGCATGTGTTCTTTGCAGCGAATTCTAAAAGGCGTCAAGTCTGAAGAAGGGCGAGAGGGTAAGGCGTAAGGAGGGGGCTCTGTTTTTTATCCGTACCCTCGGCACTTAATGTGTACAGTCCTCCGCAACACCCGCTTAAGGACATATATATCTGTACAAAAAGGCTGCCGTAACCCTCTTCTGATTGGGGATTTCAATGCCCCCACCACTCATGGGGTTATAACGAAGCTATACAAGAAAATGTACTGCCCTCCTTCACGCAACGCAACACCATGCATTAACGCTGTGTAACGGCTTAACCCTCACTACCCGTACAAGAAACAGTGCTCCCGGGACACCGACCCGGACCTGACTTTCGCACGAAATGCCCCGCATCTCGAACAGCAGAGACTACCCGATACTTTGGGGAGCGACCATCACAGTCTGGCACTCTCTCTTCGCCGCTTTCCTCTCAAGCGTAAAGTCGGTACCCTACCGATTAGCGTCGCTACCCTCACCGATTGGTCCTCGTTTCGCAAGGATCCCACCTCCCTGCCTGATGACATCACGGATCTTGAAGAATGGACATCGCAGCTCCTCTCCTTGGTCCAGAAGCCCACGACCATTATTCCCCTCACTACCAACAATTCCCCTGTGGATTCCCATCTCTCACATCTGTGGGCGGCCCGACGAGGCCTAGTAAACCTCTAGAAGACGCGCAAGCACAATCGCTCGATAAAGCGCCGCGTAGCTGAAGTCACCCACTGCAGCGTGCAGCGCAATATGCTCATACCCTAGAAACTCAAAAGTGGCGCTCATTTTGGGATGAGCTGCAGGGTACGCTTAGCACCAAGCGCGCGTGGCGTATTCTGAAACACCTGCTGGGCTCAAAACCCTCCAAGACTGCCACGAATCACCACATTCAACGTATGATTCATAACTTCCCCCATCCCCCAACCCGTCTTCTAGACACCATACGCATGAATTTCGGGCCCGCAAACTCCACCACCCGTTCCATCAGACGACTACAGGGGTGCTGCGAGTCCTGCGCTCGATTCCCCCTTCACGATTCAAGAATTGCTGCAGGCCTTCTCCCGCATTACCCGCAATACCAGCCCCTGAAAGGATCGAATAACCAACAAGGTCCTACGCAACCTCGACGAAGACACCCTCAACTCCCTCCTTATACCTCTTCAACAAGCAATGGTCGGCCGGCACGCTTCCTCCTCAATGGCGCCATGCCGACATCCCCCTCATCCCGAAGCCGCGCAAACCCATCTCGATTGATAACCTTGGACCTATTTCCCTCACCTCATGCCTAGGTAAACTCTTGGAGAACCTCGTTCACTCCCAGCCTTCTTGGGAGACAATACCTTGACCCTCCCACCATGTTTGGGCTTCAGGCACACCTGTCTACCCAAAATGTGCTTTTATAACTTAAAGAGCAAATTATTGACCGTTTAAGCAAAACACACCCCAGTTCCGTACACTTGCATTAGATGTAAAAGGAGCCTTTGACAACATGTCATGCATGCGGCAATGCTCCAAGGCCTCCAAACAAGAAACTGCGGGGCGGCCACATACAACTTCGTCCGGGCCTCCCTCAAGAACCGCACCGCAACCCTTCGCATAGGTCCCCTCCAATCTGACCATTTCCCGACTCCGCCTAAAATGATACCACAAAGTTCCGCGATCTTCCCTCTACTATTTAACGTAGCCTTTCTTCAAACCCCAGCCCAGCTTTCTGCCATCCCCAATCTTCAGCACGCTTTCTATGCAGACGACGTTACGTTGGGGACAAACACTGGATCCCCCGGAGAGCAACAAGACATTCTCCAACAGGCCATTGATTGTACACTCAAGTAGCTGCAAGAGAGTGGCCTGTCATGTGCTCCACATAAATCCGCACTCATCGTTCTTCGAATCCGCACCCGAGGCCGACCCGCAAACCTCACTTCGGGCCCGACCGCTACGATCGATTCCACGCCCGTTCCCGAAGTGCCCTTGCTTCGTATTCTTGGTGTGACGTTCCAAGCAGACGGCTCTGGGGCGGCAATGCTCCCACAACTTCATGTCACAGTCACTCAGCTCACACATCTCATCAGAAGAATCTGCAACCAGCGCCATGGCCTAATAGAACCAGACACCTGCCGTCTTGTCCAAGCCCTGCTGCTCAACCGCAGCACACACGACACTCCGTACGTCAACCTCAAACCAAAGAAACATGCCAAATTGGACACCCTTATCAGGAAATACTGCAAAATCGCCCTCGGCCTCCCGCCCACTGCTCGGCTTCTGCAATTAGGCATTCACAATCTCCTTTCTGAGCTCCTTGAAACACAACTCACTCGCCTTGCCATCACCCCTACGGGCCGCACGGTTCTGCACAGACTTGCTACCCCACTCCTTCGCCTTTCGACGCCCCCCAGCGTATACCTCCCTCACTCCCCCCTCATCTCTTCGTGTCCCCCATCCCCAAGCACATGCACTGTTCCTTCAATCAAGGCAGAAGACAGGCCCGCGTCAGCTGACTCAGAGCAAAATATCGCAACAAACCGGACACCCGACCCGGTATACGGACGTCGCTCCGTACCCATCCGTCCCGCTCACGCACTAATTGTCGTCGACTCCTAATCGGCCACCATTGCCCTTCTTCATTCACGCACCGCGACGGCTAAAGAGACAGCCATCGTTCTGGAGGCAACCACGGCTTCTTCCAACTACGCGGAAATCCTCACAGATTCGCAACAGGCTTGCCGCGACTACTGTATCGACCGCATCTCGCCTTCAGCTCTCAAGACTCTGTCCCGAATTAAGGATACGCCCCCCCCCCCCCCACCCAGATTGCGTGGACCGCAGGCCATTCTTCCCTCTAGGGAAACGAGGCTACACAAGGCACACGGCAGACAAACGAGGTGGACCGGACTTTCCCGCACCCTCCGTTTACTCCCAAGTCCCTTACCAGTACAGAAAAATTCTATATCGTTATCACCAACTACGTTTTCAGTACCCCCATCCAGTGGCGTAACTAGATAGGATGGCGCCCATGGCAAACATATTTTTTGGGCCCCTGATGATAATAATGATAGTGATTATTATTTTTGAAATATTATTATTATTATTATTATTATTATTATTATTATTATTATTATTATTATTATTATTATTATTATTATTATTATCGTCGTCATCTATGTTGAAAAATGCCATCTTGTGGTTTTGGGAACGCGAATGAGTGACTTTATTGCGTTTGATTCAAAGCCATCGGCGACTTTTGCATCTTACGTGTACGGGCCGGAAAGATGAACCAGATTTTCTAAGAGCTGCGGTTGGCTAAACCAGTTGACTACTCTCAGTTACTGCTGTTTGACTGTGGGGTTTTTGGGAGTAAGGATTCAGTTTGAAACATTTAGAAAGGTAGTTTTTTTTCCTTCTTTTCAGCTGCGAATTACAGCCAGAAGGGTGCAAGCGTCGAGACCAGGTAGCCTGTTCTCTACAATGATCTGGACTTGTTCTAAAGTCATGGCCGAATTGTTTATGTGCAGTTAAAATTGTGCGATATTTAATAATAAACATAATCGTGTTTGCTGTGTGCTTATTTGTCATCTTCACTGTCTATTGTATTCTTACATACGTTGTGGCTAACGGCCAGAAATTTCTGTTGCGTGCCTAAAATGTATCTCTATGTTCAAAGTGCAGCGTTTCATTACAGTTTTTGTGGGGGGCGACTGGTGAGAGGCGGCCGACAACAATAAAAAGAAAAAACTGCAATAAGGGAATTAGTTCTTGATGCACTGCTTGGAACTAAGTTTACAGCTCATTAAACTTTGGTGGCACCAGCGGCAAGGAATAATTTTGAATGCCAATTTCAAACACTAAAGTTTAACAAGCCGTAAAATTAGTTCCGAGCAGTGCAGCAAAAAAAAAAAAAACGGATTCTCTTAACTGCACTCACCAGTGTTGAAAGTATTGGGAAATCTAAAGATTACACTAGTAGGACTAACACTCTTTTGTCTATTTGTTCCTATAAAAATGGTTATTGGTACCTCTAATTATCTTGGTAACTAATTGAGTAACTCAAAAAATAATGTCATATTTGAAATCAGTGGGAAATAGAGCAGCAAGACTGACCAGTTTCAATGAGTTTACTTACAAATTAAAAAAATTGTACAAAGTGGCATTCCGGTCAGCTATGCTAGCTCCGATCACCTAAGATTGTCATCCTTGCTTGTGCCAGCATGCAAACCCTTTAGCCTGTTTC
This sequence comes from Haemaphysalis longicornis, assembly GCF_048455015.1. Taxonomy (NCBI): domain Eukaryota; kingdom Metazoa; phylum Arthropoda; class Arachnida; order Ixodida; family Ixodidae; genus Haemaphysalis; species Haemaphysalis longicornis. The sequence continues at coordinate 400,384 of NW_027526280.1, read as the reverse complement.
CTTTTTAGGTACGAAGGCTCGGGCTGTTGGCATCTCATGTAGTCACGGTACTAAAACACCAGGACACTTGTCCTCCAATGCCTTGTGCTAAAACACCTCGTGCTTCAAAGACACGAGACTTTTACACTTTTACAGCAAAGCTGTATACCTTTACCCCCCCCCCCCCCATTTCATATCCGTGGGCAAAGTTGATTGATCGTGGGCTTTAACAATCCGACGCTATACAGGCGATGAGGCACGCCGTAGTGGAGGGCTCCGGATTAATTTTGACCACCTGGGAATGTTTTACGTGCGCCAATATCGCGAACACTAGCGTGTTTGCTTTTTGCCTCCATCGTAAAAGCGGCCGCTGCGGCCGGGAACTTATCCCGCGTTTTTGGGCTCGGTAGCACAACGTCATAGCCACTGAACCACCGCGGCGGGCTCTTCGTGGGCATAGAGTTTTCGTAGGCAAAAATGCCAAGGCCTAAGATGCCGAGCTCCCAAAATCGAAACCACATTACAGTTGAACCAGGTTATAACGGACACTGATAAAGCAAATTATCGGATATAGCGAACTAAATACAGACTTTTGATGAGGAGGCTGAGAAGCTAAATGGAAAACCCCCCGTAGTCATAAACGGCAGAAGTATAAAGGCCCTTTTGTTCGTAGGCGCGGGGGAAACTTCATCCTGCTCAGCGTTGTGAGTAGCCAGCAGGCGAAGATCACATCATCAAATAAATAGGGACGCAGTCCTGTTTCGTCAAGTAAACTTTGTTCTGTTGTAGTTTCACATAAAGCCACATAAAATGACTGTTCCCCCAACAGTATGCTCTTTGCGGTCACAATAATAAAAAAAATTGGCACTTTGCAGCGGCCACCTGCAAAGTGCCGGAAGGAGAGCTGGTCTTGTGATCTACAGGCAACGCAAGCCTAGTTAGCTACGCTCCCCAGTGGCGGACGGCGTCGGTGTTACATTCCACCAGAATGAGCCAGCCATTAGAAGGGGATGTTAGTTGCCGCACGATTTCACCCGTTGCCGGTTGTCCTCAGTGCCTTGGTGTACTCCCCCAATTGACAGGAACACGGCCCCTGCAGGAGAGGGAACTCCTGGTTGTGCCAGGTTCTGAGTCCACCAAACGGTGTGCCTAGTGGCTGCGCCTCCCCACAGCTCCTCCTGTTTGAACCAGCAGGGGTACCCGTTGGCACTAGCGGTTTGCCGTTGTGCCACTCAACCATCTGACCGGATGGCCTGGTGCGCAAACGCCCCTTAACTGATCTTAACAGAATGGACCTGTGGGGAGACACATCCCAGCCCGCCACAGTCAGGAGCTTCGATGTACAAGTTCCCCTGCCCTCTCTATTCTGAAGAAGCAACCGCTCTGCAGGAGCCGTATACCCCGCCAAAGGTAGCCCGCGGACACAAGGCCTAACCACGCACCGCGGCGAACTCAACCTTCTCGGCCAGCTCATTTCCAGGGGACGGCGCCTGCAACACTTGCGGCGGCCCCGTCACTGGAAGATAGCTGCAAATGCCCCGCTCTCCTGCACAAATCCGCAAGACCAGCTCTCCTTCCAGGAAGCACCGCATTAGGGGACTTTTGCCCGCGAGACCACTCAGAGGACTTGCCCAAGAGTGGCCAAGCGGGACTTTTGCCCGAAGTGCCACGTAGAGGACCTGCCCATATGCGGCACTGCGGGACTTCTGCCTGAGCTCCATCCAGAGGACTTGCCCAAGGATGGAGCAACAGGACTTTCGCCCAAGACACCACTCAGAGGGCTTGCCCAAGAGTGGCGTAATGGGACTTTTGCCCGAACGCCGGCCAGAGGACCTCCCCAAGGCCAGCGAAGCGGGACTTTTGCCCCTAATGCGGGCAGTTCGGAGGACTTGCCCAAGAACTGCTCTGTGCTTCCATAGTTGTACACGGTGTTAGGTACGTTATATATTTTTCGCGGATGTTGTGGCGGAGCATCTGACGGCTTAACACCCATTGCAAACTCGGCCTATTTCAGAAGTACACTCAGCCACACCAACCGACGAGTGGCGTTTGGCGGCAATTTAGGAAGACCAGCCACAGGATGCATGTTCGCATCAATGCAGAGAGAACTGACATAGGACGCAATGTCGTGCAGGCTTGAAAGCATGTATATCTCTTCACGCTCTTATAAAGCAGCCTGACCTTTCAAGAGGGGTTCAAAGGGAACGCATTGGCACTTCTTGCTGATGACGGGTGTTAACTCCTAGAAGTTTCTTTTCATTGGAGCTCAAATGCACGTCTCTTTGACAGCGAAACGTATAGGCATGGGGTCGCCTCGTTAACAATCACGTTTAGGGGGTCCGCTGTTACAGTGTTTGCTATTGGTAAAACTGTCCGTGAATTTTGTATAATACGTCAGTGTGGATCGTCTTGGGCATCATTTTTAGTTATGAAACCTCGTGGTTATTAACACTTTATCTGTATTGCCATAATAGCCGTGCCATAATTCTCTCTGGGAGTTTTCCTTGGAGAGGCCGCACTAATTTTGCCTAAGAGCAGTACGTAGGGGTTCAGAAGTCTGCAATGGCTGGTGTTTGATCTCTGCTTAAGAAGCTGTTTTTCTCACGGAGGAGAAAAATGAACACTCGGAGGAATTATGTAGCCCCAGTTTTCATGATTTTTTGTCGCGGAATCTGTTTGTGTAATTAAAGACAAGCCAGATGCACTATAGCCCTGTTGGCGGCAGCCATCACCCTGGAAGTGTATGCGCTCTTCCTCTGTGATCCTGCACCGAGAGCAACAAAACCAAAGCAACTACAAGAGATCCTATACGAACCACGGTGTTTTGCACACCGCTTCGGATAAACGACAACGCCATCCACTCCCAAACTTCTTTTTTCTGCGCCCCCTCCCCCCTTTCAAAAAACGCCGCTCATTACACTACGGCATCCAACTCAGTTCCTCTCGCTGCTAGGCACATCCGAAAAAAAAACGCGTCAGCTTAATTAGCAGAATAATACAACCCAGTGAAATTGTCGTCTATGAAGATGCTACTCGCACGCCTACACACGTTGCCACTGCGTCGACCTCTCTGGACGATTGTTCGGAACTAGTCTCCCAACTTTTTCCCTACCGCACGCCTCGTCGCTGAAGCTCAACTTCTAGCCATCATTCATGCGCTAGATATTATTATGGAGGACATGTGGTGCCGCATCCCAGCCACGATACGTGATCTGACGCGGACTCCTTCCCGCTGGACTCGAAGCCAGGGCATGAGTCGTCCTCCCGAGGGAATCATGCATACCACATGGTTTTGTCAACCTCGGCTGCTTTACGATCGATGGGTCAATCCAACTTGGAGCCCTCCACTAAATACACTTTCAGAGACATCACTTCCCACAGCCATCCGCATTCATGAATTCAAGGAGAGCAAGGAACTTTTATTTCAAGAACTAACGCTCACAGACCATATAAACCCATTTCACCGCTCAACCGATCCACTGAAATTTTCATGGACAAATTATTCACCAACGCCTTTTGCGCACACGAACGTTCCGCGAGTGGTAGAAGCCAACAATGACACCCGCATGTTCCTATTTCCAGCAATTCACCTAAATAGATCTCCAGCACGTCATCTGGCACTGTCCTAAATTCACGGAGTATAGAAACTTATGACCCCCCAACCTCCGATCCCAATATCCCACCACTATCGACCCCGTACTCTCTACAACCACACTGTACACGCTGTAGGTGAATTCGTATGAACGAGTGGTCTCACACGGGAAGCGTAGCTCGCTAAAACCTACTGCTCACTTCCATCTGTACACTCCACCTACGGATCGCCGACGGCGTGCAATGAACCCTCCTCAAGGCCGATAATTCAGTCCCCAAAGATATGGACCTAACCTACCTCCGCACTGTTCCCGTCCTTCACTCATTACCTCTCTGTTTGCCAATATTATGTAGCCCCAGAGAACTTACAAGCACACCATATATCATTTTCGACAATCACGTCATCTATTCATCAGATTCTACTATGTTTCTTGGAGTTATCCTAGACAAAAATATAAAATTTGACAAACACATAAGATCGGTCACATCTAAAATTGCATTCGGCATTCGTGTCCTAATTAAAACCCGCTATTTTTTCCAATTGTCCCTTCTACGATCGTTATATTTCTCATTCATTCACAGCCACCTTACGTATTGTTTGTCTTCTTGGGGCAACACGTATAATACTCATCTTGCACCACTGTGTCGTCTTCAAAATCAAGCCGTTCGTCTGCTTACATTCAGTGGTTGCCGATCTAGCGTAAAACCCATCTTCCACCACCTTGGCATCCTACCCCTCTCTCTCGAACTTGATCTTAAGCTATGTGTACTTATTTCCCGTTTACGAGATAACCCTGAATTTCTCCCGTCCTTTGACAGAACATGTTTGCTTAACACAAACAACACCAGGTTTTCAATGCAACATAATATATTACTTCCAACTGTCCATTCCAACAACGGAAAACAAACACTGTTATTCTCTGCTGCCACCATTTGGAATGCCCTACCCGCCTCCCTTAAATCGTACCCCTCCCAGTGCTCTTTTTATAGGTCTGTAAGAAAATTCATACTTGGTACACTCTCATAAACCCTGATCGCCTGCTTCATTCCCCGCTCAACCTCAGGTATAGATGGTTCCTCGTACTTTCGTCACAAGAAAAAATATAGATAACTTCTTGAACTACCTACTGCGCACATGCGCAGTACTCGAATTTTCTACCAATGTATAACTATTTGTATGAATTTGTTCCTTTGTCTTCTATTTTTATCGCTGTGTATACCGCCTCCCCAAAGATATTTTTGTTTGCATTATGAAACGGGAGGTCCCCCCGTCGGATTTTTTCCATGGGACCTCCTTCTGTAAAACCCTGTTTTTGTAAAAACTGTACCGAGCTACTTAATAAAAAACAATGTCAATGTCAATGTAAAAAAAAATTTCTTACAACAAAATCATCCTCTAGTCGTCATCACGAAGGATGAAATATGGTCAATAAATACCGAGTTGAAAAGAAAACGATAGCGGGCGTTGCCCGTGAGTGTGTGTTTTAACGAGAGATCATAAGTTTAACTGTGTCGTTTAAACATTCAGAGTTGACAGCACCCAAAATTGCCGACTGCTTACAGAATTAAAAGCACTCAATCATCGCTCGAATTTACACGAAACACTTCTCAGGAATGTTCCCGTAAACAAATGTACTAATTCAGTTGATTTGACAATTGTGCAAACTTTGCGCTTGGGAGAATTGAACCATGGTCCTATTGACCATGGTCCTTCAGGACCGTACTATCGAATGATATTGTTGCGGGGAAGAGACTATATTTGGGAATATTCGTACAGCGAGATACGCGCACCGGGCAGGACTAAGAAGGCTGAGTGCGCGAGAGAGAGCTGTGATGATAAAGACCGGGCGCAATGATGATGGTCACAGTGAGTCGCATAGATTGTCCACCTTATATCATGTATACTGTTCGTCACCAACATAGCCACGTTTAATAACATAATTCCCCGCTGGACAAGCGTCGTCCCGGATCTAAACTGCAGTCCACGAAGGCCACAGTGTGGCTTGAGGCGGGACAGATGCATAATGTTAACAGGCGCCGTTCTCAAGGAAGGTGAAAGGACGACGGGATTGATCTCATACGTAACGTCCGTAACAGGGGGAGAACACGGTAAGGACCGATATAGGGCGAAATAAATTTTCGGAAAGACCCACGCGATGGGATGGTTTCCAGACAAGGATCAGGGATCCCGGAGGAAAGTGTACTGGCCTGTGGTGCTGGTCGTATCGATGCTTCCGAGAGGCTTGTGACGCGTGAAGATTGTCGCGGGCAATCTGCCTTGCAAACGTAGCTCGGGTGATCGCATCATGAGCGTATTCGGTAAATAAGGGGCAGGAGGAGGGGCAGTAAGGTGTCCAGTGGCAAAGCAGGCTCACTGCCGTAAAGAAGGTAGAAAGGGGGAAATCCCATGGTGTCGTGACGGGAAGAACTGTAGGCGAATGGAATGAAGGGAAGGGCGATGTCCCATTCGCGATTATCCCATAACATTTAAGCAGACAGCATGTCTTTAAGGGTTCGGTTGAGTCGTTCGGTGAGTCTGTTTCTTGGCGGATGATATGCTGTCAAAAATTGGGGTTAGTAGAGCAGGATCGCAGAAGGTCACCATCAACTTTGGATAAGAGTATCGACACGATCGGTGAACAATTTACGGGGGTTCCGTGGTGCAGAATGACGTTGGCTAGCAGAAAATCGGCAACATGGGCCGCTGACGGGTGATTGCAAAACGTGTTGCATAGTCTCTCGCGGCGCCCACCCACGTGTTTCAGGACTTGGACAGAGGAAGAGGGCCCAGTAAGTCTAAACCTACGCGGAAAAATTCCTCAATGATAATTTAGATAGGTTGAAGCAGACCGGCGGGGAGCGTGGTCGGTGTTTTCCGCCGTTGGCAAAGGTCGCAGGCGGTCACGTATCGTCGCACAGATTTGTATAGGGCCGGACCAAAGACGTGACGCCGCGCACGGTCATATCTGTGGGTTTTTCTGAGATGGCAACGGCAAAGGTCGCAGGTGCTCACGTATCGTTGCACGGATTTGTATAGGGCCGGACCAAAGACGTGACGCCGCGCATGGTCATATCTGTGGGTTTTTCTGAGATGGCAACGGCAAAGGTCGCAGGTGGTCACGTATCGTTGCACGGATTTGTATAGGGCCGGACCGAAGACGTGACGCCGCGCACGGTCATATCTGTGGGTTTTTCTGAGATGGCAGCAGTTAGAACATCGGGAAGCTGGTACAAGATATAACAAGGAATAATTAGGGATCATCGGCGTGGAAGCTGCGATGATTGAGGGTGCGATCACGAATTGCATGTGCACGGAGAGAAAGTCAGGTATTGCGCATTCCAGACCGTCGAAGAATACACGGCGCTGTTATTCACCAATGTTCAGGAGATAGGAGATGGAAAAAGGCAGGTATCAGAACTTGCTCCACTCAGGTCTGGAGGGATCTCAGGATTGCGTGACAGGCTGTCGGCGTCCTGGTGTAGGCGGCCAGATTTCTGAGTTAGTACCTGAGAATCAAACGGCTTACTCCCTCGCCTGTAACGGCGCGGTGTACCTTAGGACCTCCCAATGTCCGTTCGCATACATCCGTGCGCACACCACCATCAAGCGAAAGTCAAGCGAAATTTGATTTGAGCCGTGAGTTACAGTTTCATTTATGGGATAATCAAGGTGCAACTCACGGCTCAAATCGAATGACGGTCGAGGCAAAAATAGGATGTCACTCGGGGTGCCACTTGGATGTCATTTCGTGTCCCCCTACTCCGCATCCTTGCCATCATCCACGGAGTGGAGATGCTGCCGTTTTTTTTAATTTCTCAATCAGGAACCAACTGGACCAACAGTCCACTTTACAGAGCATATTAATATGTTAGTATAACTCCAGGTTATAAGGAAAAGCGATTATCATTGCCGCTTCAGAAACAGAGTGGCGCGGTTTTCATTCTACGAATATCTGAGATAAAGGATACAATTTATGTCAGTATGTACTGCGACGGGGAAGCGCCTTCATCCTGGCGACGGGCACAGGGCAACGGACGCACACCGGAGAAAAGTAGACGCGACAATAAACTATCGACAGCTGTTGCTGTTGGAGAGTGCTCGTACTGTCGCCGCCAGACGTGTGCCCGCGGCAACCCTGCTCCTTTAACCTATTTTCGCAAATAAAAGATTTTCTCTCTCTTTCTCTGTCTTTCTCTGGTCACACGAGAAGGCCCGCCTTCTTTTGAGTTCTACCCACGGCACCCACAGCCTCCAGGATGCTCGCCCAGTACCAGTATATCACCTAACAATACCACATCCTACGAGGATATGTCCTTTCTTATATGCTTTAATCACCCACGAGGCCGGTAGCCGCCGGTGGCACCTCGAACTATCCTTCACCGCATCAACCACATAGACCATACCTTCACCTCTCTGGCCTCAATTACTCGCATCAGACATTTGCTGTCACTCTCTCTCTGCGAGTGACAGACGGACAAACAAATATTTTATTGAGAATGGCTCGGTGCTGCAGGGTTCAAGGAGTGGGTTAATAATGTCCGACCAATGTTGCCTCACGAACGATGTGCCAGAATTCGGCCAACGTATCTTGTTTCCGATCACGTGGCCTGATCCAGGCCTCATAGCAGAGGACCCAGGCGCGACGCTATTTCGCGCGAAACCTGTCTGGTGCACCACAGTACCAAACAAGTTCGCGGAATGTGTGGGGGTGACGTCTGTTTTTCTCTGTGCGAGTGTCTTCACAATCATTTTCGTCCCTTTCTCCTCCTCCTCCCACGGGGAGGAAGCACTGCAGAGCTGCAACATACAGGGTCCAGTCAAGCACTAACCAGTCATGCACTCAGGTCACGGAGACTATCGTATCCTCTGCCACCCCTCTCCCCTGTACCCCAGTTTTAAATAAAGTTACCATGGTGCTCCTGAATGCAGAAGAATCACAGAATACCTACACTATGCACAAACATGTGACACAGACCTGTACTCCATAAATAAACAAGAATTTGAGCTTTGGAACAACACAAATGCTTAGAAGGCACATAGCAAAGTGCATTCCCGCTAATAGTATGCATCATCATCATCATCATCGGCGTGCATACGCCCACTGCAGGGCAAAGGACCCTGGTTGTGTGCTAACTGAGACGAATTTATTCCCGCAAACTTATTGATCTCATCTGCCCACCTAACTTTCTGCCAACCTCTGTGTGACGACAGTGCTTGTCGTTAACACGGGTTTAATGAACGATAGATTACATGTCTGTCAAGATGGCGTCTTCGGACGTCGGGAACATCCGGGTAAAGCCTGAGGCGATACGTCTGACGATGCGGCTTTTGTCACATCCCTCCTTTTTTTCTTTTTATAAATCGAGTCGCAGAACTGGCTTGACGACGCGGCCCGATCTTGTAGTTTGGGCTGTAGGTTGTGGTTCAGTGGTTTCTAGAACTTGTGTAGGGCATGCTACACATGTCTGTGGTGGTTTCCACACTGCTTGTGTTGGACGAATGAAGGAGGTATTTCGTCGGTACTTTCCGCTTCCTGTTTGTACCCAGTATGATCTTGGCGTTCCTGATTCTTTGATGACCACTCCTGGAGTCCAGTGGCGGTTGTTCTCCCACATGCGGACTTGCTCACCCGTTCTGATCTCAGGCGCAGTGGCGTAAATCCAGAAAAATCACAAGGGGGGACACACATCTTGCCAAGGCGGCCATTTTGTTATTGTGCTTTATTTTCATTTATACACAAATTACTATCGTGATTTCAATTAAAATAAGAAAAACGAGCACGCTTTCATACCTCACGTAATTGCACTGTGCTATTGCAGACGTTAAAAAAAGATCAATAAGAAATACTCTGTACAATATGAGTACTGATCACGTATGACATGTTTCCTAGCTTTCGACACTTCTAGAGGGTCCAAAAACGAGAGCGCGGTTTTTACACGCACTGACAAAGTTTTTCAACAACCCTGTCAACATTATGAGGTCTTGATGAACGTGTGCCAAAGCCATGCAGTTGAGGCGTTCCTCCCCCATCGTACTACGCAGCCATGTTTTCAGTCTTCTCAAGGCACTGAACGATCTCTCTGCTTCACAGGAAGAGACCGGCATCACTAAGATAATCCTGAGAACACTCTTCACTTCCTTGAAATACTGGCGGGTGGACGTGTGTATGTTCCGGAGTACTGCTGCCACGTCGTCGACGGACTTGAGGTTGCAGTGTTCTGTGCAACAAGCGCACGCGAGACATGACTTTACCGATATCGATGTTCTTGTATCGTCGAATCACGTCCAAATCTGCTTCTGATGACCGGTTCAGAAGGACAAGTTCCAGTGCCCTGTACGTCACGATTCCCTCAGAATCTGGATTAAACCTCTTCTGAATGCCCGCTACAACTGCATCAATTATTGAAAAAAATATTCGTCGAAAGTAGGCCCTTGCTTCAACTGGGGCGTCACTGGCACTCCCGTTTTCGTACCTCGCCGGGCGCCGTCGGGACCTCGGTGGTTCCACAGGATGCACTTTTCCATCTTCGGCAGCTTTGGCAGTCTCATCAAACAGTTCACTGAACATCTCCACAGAGCGCAGATGGCGAAGCTCACGCTTGGATGTCTCCACTACCTGGAGCATTCCGTGGACGGTTGACGAACGTCCTTGCAGGTATGTGTTCAAGTCCTCCAGCACAGAGAACACCCTCAACGCTATTTTCAAGAGGAGACGCGTGTTTCCCGACTCCATGCTGTGAAAAATGCCAGATATCTTCGCAGACTGCTCGGCTGGTGCTTCCTTCATCATTTCGTCAAGAGCAGCAAATATGGCATCGTGTTCGTCCAACGCGGCAGATATAGCTGGCTTTCGGCACAAGAAGCGCGTTGGGCAAAGGGGTTTGATGTTTTTCTCCGACTTTCTTTCACACAAAAGTTGCTTGAACTTTCCGGAGCGTGCTGCGAGCATACCTAATTCCCTAACGGCCATGAGTGCATCGCGAAGTTCCGGACAGCAGTTGGAGACATCACCGGCTACAAGAATGGAGCTGTGAGCTCCGCAGTCAAAGTAAACTGCAAGCGGGTTTTCCGATTTTATATTCGCCTGACAGCCATTATACTCCCCGCTCATGTTGGCAGCGCCGTCGTACGTCTGCGCATGGCAGCCAGAGAGGGGCAGCCCCACCGTTCTCAAGAAATTAGTAATGGCTTCCGCAATGGTCGCTCCTCTGGCATTCGGCAGGGCATAAAGACCTACAAACACCACAACTTGGCGCAGATCTTCATCAACATAGCGCACACATACGCTCTCTTGTTCGATGCCAGCAATGTCTCGCGTGCCATCTACGATGATAGCGTAGATGTCTGTTGGAATGCTGTTGCTCAGTTCCTTTTGGATCGCCTTTCCGAATAGATCAATTATTTCATTTTGAAGTAGTGGAGACGTGTTCGTCGTGTTGCGTCTCATCCAGGCCGTGAATTCTGCATTCTCTTTTTCGCGTGACATGAGGTACTGGTAGAAGTTTCCTTCCCTGTTTGAATGACCAGGAAATGGCAAGCCCTGACGTAAGAGATATTTAAACGCTTGAAAAATATTCTTTAAACACCACCTGGCCACTTCTTGCTGCTTCGCAGTGTGTGTACTGATTTGATCATGAACCGACGTCGATTTAAGGCTGCTGTGCTGGTAGACGGCGTTCTTGTGGCCTTCTGAATTCTCATGCTTCGAAAATTTTTCTTTAGCCTTTTTCCAATTTGAAAATCCAGTTACAGTGAAAGAGTCCGGAGCTGGCTGTCTCGATGGCTTCAAAAAATTATGTTGTCTGGCAGCTGCACAGTAGTAGCAGACGACTCCGGAAACTTCTGTAGCGTAGTGAAGCCGTGCGAATGCGTCGAACCAGCTTTGTTGAAATGTAAGGCATTTCTTCTTGTTTGTCTTACTGCCATCCCCGGGTTTTGTGACAATCTTAGTCGGCATTAGATGGACGTCTGGATGAGAAGGCGCCCCCGGAAGCCTCACTGGGATCCTGCTTGGTTGTTGTTGGAAGGTTTACCACAATCCGGGACGTTGCGATCAGCGGGAAATAGTCTGCGGGAAATTGCCTGCTGGGTCCGGAAGCCTTCGCAATGGCGACATCTTCAAGAGGCTGGGATTCTAATCTTCCGCTCGATGTCCGTATGCCCAGGGATTCTTGACATTGTACCTGTGGTAAGAAGGCTACCTTAAACAAAGAAACAAGAAAACCGCCTCGATTAAACTTGAGTAGCTCACCGTGTTATACGTACACATAGCCTATTCCAGTTTAAATAACCAATATTTCGACGTACGAGGCGCACAATACATAAAATAATTCATGGCACCGGAATGTTTAGACTATTTAACATAAGGAATAATGTGAGATCGAGTACGATGTAAATAGTTTTTTTCTATATGTGTGTACACACACGCACATTAGCGCACCTATACTTGTCTGGGGGATCTGAAATTTTCATTTCTGCGCTTGTAATTGCTGCAGCTTATCTTGACCTGCAAATCCGCAAACGCGGTCAACTTCGCGCTCGTTTTTTACGTAATCAGAACAGAATTTCGACTATACCGAATTGATCGCACTTACCGACTTTCCATCGTAGACCCCAACGTCGGTAGTGTTGACAGGCTCGGGGACTGGAGCAGGCTCGGAAAAAATGGATTTTCCACAGGACCACTCTGGATGTGATGGCACTTCCTGGATCGCGGAATCCTCGAAGATGGACGCCTCACATTCGGACGCTGAGGCCAAGTCCGTTGATTCTGTTTTTAGAGTCTTCTTTGAAAAGTAGGTTATTAACGTATTTGACTGACGCTTCAATGAGGTAGCGTTGGTCATGCGGCTCATTTTCACGTAATCAAGCGTGGACACGGCACCACTGCATCGTTGCCTAAAACGTGTCGAAATCTCCGATCGCAAAGAAAATCGGGCAGCAGCGAGCACAACTTCCCCGGTCACCCCAAAGTAAGTGAATGAACACCAAGACGGTGTTTTCAGTGTTATCAAATGTTGACGATCAAAAGTAGCTAGATGGCAACGTGAAAGTAGTTAGAAGTAGCTAAAAAATCCAGCAAGGAGCTAAAAGTAGCTGAATATTTTCAAGTGCTTCTTTAGCATATTCTGGGTGTTTAAAGTATTTATTGGCAGCTGTATTTTCTTAAAGGGACAGACAACCGATTTTTGTCGCGTATATGTTCTCTAGCTCATATGAAAGCCAGCGTTTTATATAGCCCGGTAACCGCAAGCAATTTCAAAACAAATTGGCGGAAATAATTTTAATTTATTTCGGCGAACCACAGCGGAAACAGGTTTTACCTGCTTTCAGTGATTCCGCTTGCACCTTGTGCACGTCGCCGATTGTGGAAAACGGATCTTTTTATTTAGCGGGAAAGGGATGGTTATTTCAGCTCGTGCAGTACTTATTAGTGACAAAAACAACAGTTGTTCTAGCTTTCAAAGGTAAAAGAAAGATGAATCTCAAGGGGGGGACACTTGCAAGGGGTGTCCCCCCCAGCCCGAAAACAAGGGGGGTCAGGACCCCCCTGACCCCCCCATGATTTACGCCACTGCTCAGGCGCCTTTCTCGTGCGTTGGTCCGCATAGTGTTTCTGCTTTTGTCGTTGGGTTGTCATATTCTTTTGAACGTTGTTCAATACTTGTGGGACAAGCAGAGTTTCTTTAACTGGAATGGTGGTTCTTGTGCGTTTACTGTACAGACGCTGTGCTGGGGAACCCAGTTCTCCATCGCGAGGAACATTCCTTAGGTTTAGTAGTGCCAGCTGGATGTCACTTCCATCCGCTGTGCATCTCCTGAGTAGGTTCTGCACCACTTGCACTGCTCGTTCGACTAGGCCGCTGGACCTGGGGTACAATGGGCTTGACGTTTGTAGCTGAAACTGCCACTCTTCCTTGAAAGTGCGAAATTCACCTGCTGTGAAGCAGGTCCCATTGTCAGATTCTACGACTCGTGGATTGCCGTGAGTCGCGAACCAGCCTTTCATTGCACGGATGACTTCTCCAGCTGTGCTGCTTCTGAGATCGGCGTAGTCTATGTACCCAGAGTAGCTATCCACAATCACGATGTGTGGTTTTCCTTTGAAGTCGAACAAGTCTACAGCCACTCGTTCCCAGGGCAAGTTAGGGACTTCCTTTGGGATCAATGGTTCCTTTTGCGGTCGCTTGTGTGAGGATTCACAAACGCTGCATGTCTGAACATAATTTCGGACATCGTTTGACATTCCTGGCCCGTAGACTGTTTCTCGTGCACGTTTGAGACTGCTGTTGGTGCGCGTGGCGTATTCTGAAACACCTGCTGGGCTCAAAACCCTCCAAGACTGCCACGAATCACCACATTCAACGTATGATTCATAACTTCCCCCATCCCCCAACCCGTCTTCTAGACACCATACGCATGAATTTCGGGCCCCGCAAACTCCACCACCCTTTCCATCAGACGACTACAGGGGTGCTGCGAACCGTGCGCTCGATTTCCCCTTCACGATTCAAGAATTGCTGCAGGCCTTCTCCCGCATTACTCGGAATACCAGCCCCTGAAAGGATCGAATAACCACCAACAAGGTCCTACGCAACCTCGACGAAGACACCCTCAACTCCCTCCTTATACCTCTTCAACAAGCAATGGTCGGCCGGCACACTTCCTCCTCAATGGCGCCATGCCGACATCCCCCTCATCCCGAAGCCGCGCAAACCCATCTCGATTGATAACCTTGGACCTATTTCCCTCACCTCATGCCTAGGTAAACTCTTCGAGAACCTCGTTCACTCCCGGCCTTCTTGGGAGACAATACCTTGACCCTCCCACCATGTTTGGGTTTCAGGCGCACCTGTCTACCCAAAATGTGCTTTTACAACTTAAAGAGCAAATTATTGACCGTTTAAGCAAAACACACCCCAGTTCCGTACACTTGCATTAGATGTAAAAGGAGCCTTTGACAACATGTCATGCATGCGGCAATGCTCCAAGGCCTCCAAACAAGAAACTGCGGGGCGGCCACATACAACTTCGTCCGAGCTTCCCTGAAGAACAGCACCGCAACCCTTCGCATAGGTCCCCTCCAATCTGACCATTTCCCGACTCCGCCTAAAATGACACCACAAGGTTCCGCGATCTTCCCTCTAGCCCTTCTTCAAACCCCAGCCCAGCTTTCTGCCATCCCCAATCTTCAGCACGCTTTCTATGCAGACGACGTTACGTTCGGGACAAACACTGGATCCCCCGGAGAGCAACAAGACATTCTCCAACAGGCCATTGATTGTACACTCAAGTACCTGCAAGGGAGTGGCCTGTCATGTGCTCCACATAAATCCGCACTCATCGCTCTTCGAATCCACACCCGAGGCCGACCCGCAAACCTCACTTCGAGCCCGACCGCTACGATCGATTCCACGCCCGTTCCCGAAGTGCCCTTGCTCCGTATTCTTGGTGTGACGTTCCAAGCAGACGGCTCTGGGGCGGCAATGCTCCCACAACTTCATGTCACAGTCACTCAGCTCACACATCTCATCAGAAGAATCTGCAACCAGCGCCATGGCCTAATAGAACTAGACACCTGCCGTCTTGTCCAAGCCCTGCTGCTCAACCGCAGCACATACGACACTCCGTACGTCAACCTCAAACCAAAGGAACATGCCAAATTGGGCACCCTTATCAGGAAATACTGCAAAATCGCCCTCGGCCTCCCAGCCCACTGCTCGGCTTCTGCAATTAGGCATTCACAATCCCTTTCTGAGCTCCTTGAAACACAACTCACTCGCCTTGCCATCACCCCTACGGGCCGCACGGTATACTGCACAGACTTGCTACCCCACTCCTTCGCCTTTCGACGCCCCCCAGCGTATACCTCCCTCACTCCCCCCTCATCTCTTCGTGTCCCCCGTCCCCAAGCACATGCACTCTTCCTTCAATCAAGGCAGAAGACAAGCCCGCGTCAGCTGACTCAGAGCAAAATATCGCAACAAACCGGACACCCGACCCCATATACGGACGTCGCTCCGTACCCATCCGTCCCGCTCACGCACTAATTGTCGTCGACTCCTAATCGGGTACCATTGCCCTTCTTCATTCACGCACCGCGACGGTTAAAGAGACAGCCATCGTTCTGGAGGCAACTACGGCTTCTTCCAACTACGCGGCAATCCTCACAGATTCGCAACAGGCTTGCCGCGACTACTGTATCGACCGCATCTCGCCTTCAGCTCTCAAGACTCTGTCCCCAATTAAGGATACCCCCCACCCAGATTGCGTGGACCGCAGGGGACCACGCAATCTGGGTGAAACGCAATCTGCGTGGACCGCAGATTGCGTTTCCCTCTAGGGAAACGAGGCTACACAAGGCACACGGCAGACAAACGAGGTGGACCGGACTTCCCCGCACCCTCCGTTTACTCCCAAGTCCCTTACCAGTACACAAAAATTCTATATCGTTATCACCAACTACGTTTTCAGTACCCCCATCCAGTGGCGTAACTAGATAGGATGGCGCCCATGGCAAACATATTTTTTGCGTCCCTAATGATAATAATGATAGTGATTATTATTATTATTGGGAGTGGCTGAAACTGCCACTCTTCCTTGAAAGTGCGAAATTCACCTGCTGTGAAGCAGGTCCCATTGTCAGATTCTACGACTCGTGGATTGCCGTGAGTCGCGAACCAGCCTTTCATTGCACGGATGACTTCTCCAGCTGTGCTGCTTCTGAGATCGGCGTAGTCTAT
Organism: Haemaphysalis longicornis; assembly: GCF_048455015.1. Classification (NCBI taxonomy): domain Eukaryota; kingdom Metazoa; phylum Arthropoda; class Arachnida; order Ixodida; family Ixodidae; genus Haemaphysalis; species Haemaphysalis longicornis. Next base: position 384,070 of record NW_027526280.1, on the reverse strand, counting down.
GTACCCAGAGTAGCTATCCACAATCACGATGTGTGGTTTTCCTTTGAAGTCGAACAAGTCTACAGCCACTCGTTCCCAGGGCAAGTTAGGGACTTCCTTTGGGATCAATGGTTCCTTTTGCGGTCGCTTGTGTGAGGATTCACAAACGCTGCATGTCTGAACATAATTTCGGACATCGTTTGACATTCCTGGCCCGTAGACTGTTTCTCGTGCACGTTTGAGACTGCTGTTGGTGCCTAGGTGTCCAGAGTGTGCTGCCTTGAGAACTCTGTGTTTCCAGGTTTTTGGGATCACAACGCGGTCCCCACAAAACAGTAAGCCTTCGTAGACCGACAGTTCGTCACGTACTGGTGAGAACAGGTTCTGTGCTTCCGTCATATTCGTCACTCTAGGCCAACCATCTCTCGCTGCTCGCATTACACTTTGCAAGGCTTCGTCTTGTTCGAGTGTTGTTCGGAGTTCCGCAAACGTTTCATGTGACATGGGCAATATGGCTAGCACTTCCATGTCTTCAATGCATGTGCTTGCACTCTCGCAGTCACGACTAAGGAGGTCTGCGATGTGGAGATCTTTTCCTCGCTTGTACACAATCTTCGGTGCGTAGTGTTGTATGTCGAAGACGAGTCTCTGCAGTCGAGGTGGTGCTAGTCCCAGTGGTTTCTTGCTTATACTCTCGAGAGGACGATGATCAGTTTCTATGGTGAGTGGTCGCCCGTAGATGTATGAGTGGAACTTCTTGCAGCCGTATCTGATCGCCAGAGCTTCCTTCTCTATCTGTGGATAGTTCATTTGTGCTGGAGTTAGTGTGGCTGATGCGTAGGCTAAGGGCTTTCCGTCCTGCATGAGCACCGCGCCTAGAGCTTTCGAGCTGGCGTCCACGGACAGGGTCAGTTCTCCGTTGACATCGTAGTACTGTAGCGTTGGTGCTTCCTTGAGATCTATCTTGATAACTTGCAGTGCGGAGATCTGCTCTTCTGTCCAAAGCCAGGCTATGTCTTGTTTCAGCAACTTTCTCAGTGGGACTGCTTTCTCTGCCAGATTGGGTATGAACTTCTGCAGGTATTGAAGCATGCCAAGGAGACGTTGCAGTTCGGCTTTGTTTTTTGGTTCCTTGATTCTGTCGATAGCTTCAACCTTCTCTTGGTATATTTCCAGACCCTTGTCTGTTAGGACGTGTCCCAGGAATTTGACTCTTGTCTGGTTGTAGACACACTTCTGTTGATTGAGCTTGACACCGGCTTGTCGGAGTCTTTCCGAGACTGCCTCGGTGTGTTCTTCGAGTTCCTTGGACGTCTCGGCGTAGATCAGTATGTCATCCATGGAGTTTGCGACATTGGGGAGACCCTTCAGGATTTCTGTGATGACTTGTTGAAACACCTCGGGGGCAGTTGCTATTCCGAAAGGGACGCGTAGAAAGGTGTACCTTCCCCATGGTGTGCTGAACGCAAGATAATTCTGCGTTTTCTGAGACACTGTTAGTTGCCAGAACCCCTTCTTTGGTCAAGCAAGGTGAATATTTTGGATCCACTGACCTGTGCTGCGATATCTTCCAGTGTCTTGAGTGGGAAGTGTCTTCGGAGCAGAATCTTGTTCACATCCGTCGGGTCCAGGCAGATCCTGAGCTTTCCCTTTTGCTTGACTATGACCATTTGGCTGCAGAATGGAGTTGGGTCATTGATTCTCTTGACGATTCCGCCTTTTTTCATGCTGTCAAGTTCTTTCTTCACATCATCCATGATGGCAAATGACACGTTTCTGGGTGGTCGGTTCTCTCCGCCAGCTGCGTTGTCCTTTAGGTCTGCGTCTATAGACGAATCCTTTGATCCTTCCTAGACCTGTGTACAGGTTTGCGTCTTCTTGCTGTTCCAGCTGATGGACACGTTTCACTAGTTGCAGTACTTCGTAAGCGTTTCTTCCTAGGATGGGTGCGACTTGTCCATCCACTACGATGAACTTTATCTTGACCGGCTTCTTTCGCACCTCGCACGGAGCTACGCACTCGCCTTTGACATCAAGTTTGTGCTGTGTATAGGAGACGATGCACTTCACTGACTACTGTCTTGTCTCCAAGTTGAGGCTGTTGGCGACACTGGATGGTAGTACGTTGCACTGTGTCACTGTATCCAGCTTCATTTTCGCTGTTTTTCCACCAGCGAACGTGATGTCCTCGTGCCAATCTTCGTTGTAGCTGTTCATGTTCTTTACTTCTGAAACTAACATCTTTTCCTCGGTGTCACCATGTTCAACAGTGTGGACTTCCTTCTGTTTTCTTGATCTGCAGACTGCTGAAAAGTGTCCCATTTTGTTGCAGGTGATGCATTTCTTGCCGTAGGCTGGACACTCCTTCCTGCGATGAGTTCCTCCACAGTACTGGCACTGTCGCTGCTGTGGTTCTTCTGTCCGAGCTTTTCCTTTCGACGGCCACTTTTTCTTTGTCTTGATTGCTGGCGCATCGAGTAGCTTGGCCTCGGCGTCTTTCGCAGTGATCTCTTTAAGCTGCTGCGTAGCTTGTTCACTTGCTTTGCACATGTGGATAGTTTTCTCCAGGTCGATCGCTGGATCTGCGAGCAGGTTCTCTCGCACGTCGTCGTTCGTGATACCCACAATGAGACGGTCTCGCAGGCAGTGGCGTAACTAGATAGGATGGCACCCATGGCAAACATATTTTTTGCGCCCCTGATGATAATAATGATATTTATTATTATTTTTGGATTATTATTATTATTATCGTCGTCATCTATGTTGAAAAGGCCATCTTGTGGTTTCGGGAACGCGAATGAGTGATTTTTTGATTGATTGTTCGCTACAGAGGACTATAGCCGTCTTAGCATATGTATGCATCGTTCCAGAGGCCAGAAGTCCACAAGGTTCGAAAAAAAAGTGAAAGAAGAAATGGCCCTTGTCAGTCAGCGGTTCCCAACTCGTTTGACACGAAATAGGAACATGCTCAAAATTATTTATTGCAAACTTCATATCTGCATACTATGCCCACATTTGTTATTAATGCTAACGATGCATTAAAAAAACTCATCTGGGCAATCCCTGTTGCCTCCTCCTCGCGTATGACTGCCGCTTGTGACCGCAGTGCTGATGTTCATCGTCAGAAAGTTGCCAAGAAAAACTCGTTCTTTGTGTTTGAAATGCTTTATTTACATGACTTTGTTACTAATGACACAAATATAAAAATACTACACACAGAGCACTCTGTAAAATCTGTAGCAGCACTTTTCATGGTTTCAATGAAACAGAGTGTTCTATAATGTTATCAAAGTTCGTTTTTTAGTATTCTACTCTTTCCACGCTCGGCCTAGAGAGTTCAGAAATTCTGCCCAGGCCCATTGTGGCCCGCAAGTAGGTAAGTGTCAATTTCAGCTTGCTGAAGGACCTCTCGCAGCCAGTGAGGGAAAATGCTATGCTATATCTGAATGAAGACGCGACGGTTGGGAAATACGCTTCATACTGTACGATAAATTGCAGACGTACTTGAGGTCTTGGCACTCTCTGTGTCAACCCGCTGAAAAGGGGCAGTCGGTCATCTAAAATCTTTAGAGATCCTGAGCCTCAACGTCGGTACAGTAAATCTCGCCAAAAATGTAGCTACTTATTTTTAGTTCATTCTGTAAGGACAAGAACAAAATTCATTTAAGAATTCTGATTGATTTATTGATTGATTGTGGGGTTTAACGCGCTGACGCAACGCAGGCAATGAGGCGCGCCATAGTGGAGGGCTCCGGATTAATTTTGACCACCTGGGGGTGCGCTGAAATCTCGTACACACGGGCGTTTTTGCTTTTCGCCTCCATCAGAAAAGCGGCCGCCGCGGCCGGGAATCGAACCCGCGACCTCGTGCTCAGCAGCGCAACGCCTTAGCCACTGAGCCACCGCGGCGGGTATTTACGAATTCTGTGGCTGGTAACTCCACCCTACCCCCCACCTTATAACGTATATGGAGAACGACTACAGTTCATCGGTACCCAAGTCTGGAACAGTTTGTCGCGGGGCATAAAATCGGCTGTTAAATTTCCTCTTAAAATAAGGCAACATTTCCCTGCCATCCTTAACGATTCTCTGTGGCTAGCCATGGCTCCCGAAATACTAACAAAATCGTTAAACTCTTCTATACCAATGCAACTACGTAAAGCGAAAGTTTACAGCCTAGTTATTATTTAGTGCCTTTCTTTTATCTGTGTATAGAAATTGTATATTTCTGTTATCCTACCCAAGTTTGAGTGTGTGAACGTATCTGTTTTGTACAATGCCCTAATTTATCTAAATTTGTTTTTTTCTTAGATTGAATAGAAAGCACCGCCTCCCAGGTGTATATATATATATATATATATATATATATATATATATATATATATATATATATATATATATATATATATATATATATATATATATATATATATATATATATATATATATAGAAAATGAAAAACGTACGTCACGGGGATGAGCGTTTGGTTAACAGACGTCTATTATTTAACTAGTGGGATAAAAAAACAGCTTTTCTAGTTTATGAACCCCCCCCCCCCCCAGAGCCATTGAGACACCCCCCCCTTGATTCGATGCCTGGGGAAACCCCTGGCGAGAACTGCGTCACTGCACCATCTTTGGCACTTTCAGCCAGAAAAATCTACTTATTGGTGAGAGAAGGGGTATTTATTCACCATGAGTAATCTGTTACTGGTGTGCACACGTGTCGGTAAAGAACATTTCCTGTAATGTGACGAGGTATTGTTTGTGCTTCAATGTAAATAGTGATAAGAGCGAGTGCAAAGATTGAGACTTTTCATTTTCACGGACTACCCTACTGAAACGTTCCGTATATATGGAATTGTGGGAATACGCAGTTCATACAGAGTATGAGGCCCCCAAGCGCACCTAAAGTAAGTATTAGTTTAATAAAGAGAGAATCATATTCGTTAACACAATAAGAACGCTGGGCACTGTTTTCGCGTTTTTATCTTCAATAATAAGCAAATTCACGCTCCGTATGTTTTCTGTATACTACGTATATACGGAAGCCATACGGACAATGATTTGGTGGTTATAGTAAACTTAAGGACATAAAATCGGTGTCAAATGTTTCGAAAAGTATGCAGTATTTTATTGTCATGTGTTCCTAAAAAATATTCCTTTTTTTGTGGCAGCGTTGTGTCTTTCTAGGAAACGACTCTGTATTCCCATATTTCCGTATATGCGGAACCTTTCAGCAGGGTAGTGTGTTTTTTTTTCGAATTATGTACATATATGCGTGTTTTCTGGTTCCCTTTTGCCATAAACCAAGTTGAAGTCTAGTGTGTTTCGGCTTTTCATTCTTCGTCCTTTGTTAAATGTCGCTAGAAGTATGAGTTCATTATTCAGTAACCAACTCGCCCGACTCTCCGCTTTATTTGCCCACTGTTCCTACTCCCCGATACTCAAGAAACTGCACCACCCTCGGACCACGAAGTCAACTAGCCTTCAGACCCAACAGAAAGTGTCAAAAGTGAACGAGCAAGACCGTCGGTCTAACCCAGCCTGGTCCAGCAGCCGACCAACCTTACGCATAAGAGCAGCGAGTGAATGGATGCTACTGTCCCAGGGTAAAAGACGAGGTACGGCCAAGTTGTTCGGCCACGTAAAAGACTCGGCTTCGACGACTGAAGTTTCAAGTGTTTTGTGTATTCCTTTTATTGTTTGGATAATCGTGTTTCCAAGACAGGTGTGCCATAGTGGCGAGGTGTGGAGTCATCGATTGAGGTGTGAGCTGTTTCCCATTTTTGTGGGTGATGGTGTTTCCAAAACAGGGGAGATGTGACATCATCGTGATGTGTCGGGGCCTGGTGCGTGTTGCCGTTCCATTGGGCCAGGAAACTCACGTGACCGTTCGGGCTGTATATATTTTGGTGCGAACAATAAACGAGGCTTATTCTTCGTTGCCACACGGGACTTGTCTGACAGTTTATATGATGTTGTCACCTATTCATTTCTTTTTACCTCAGCGAATAGCTCGATGAATAAATGAAGATGCAGTTCCTAAGACAAGTAACCCGGTGCGCGATGAAAGAAAATGAGCCTTGTGGTGCAATTGGCTGACATGCACATTTTGCAACACGCAGGGGCACAACGGTTTTGGTCTCCTGCTGAGTCTTTGCTCCTTCTTCTTCTTCTTGCGGGCATGGTGAAGCCCTGTGTGTGTGTTGTGATCAGTGAAGTAGAAGTCGGCAATGCGCAAGCATCGCTGGATAGAGAAGAGCAATAGTCAGGACGCTTTCACATTAGTCCTGCAAAAGTGTTTATGTCCAGCGTTGCCTAAAGGTCACGCATGCTATATCAAAGCAAGGGGAAGACGCAAATCTTTTGCGGCAGCTGAGTGCGTACAGGTGAGCCACACGAGATGAACATCAACAACCGCCAGTCTTGCGTCACAAGAAAGGCAAAGAAGAAGAACTACAGCCATGGCGGACGACAGTGAACTTTCAGATGATACAGCATATTCTCCAGAAGTCGCTTTCCCAAAGGAGCAAAAAGATTCCGGTAGGAGCGATGAGGCGAAAAAGCCACCACCGGGCCAGCATGACACAAAGAAACGAGGTTCCTTAGCCCACGAGCAGAAGACCGCTGCAGCTAAGGAACAACCGAAGACGCGTGGACATGCCGACCGGGGACTAGTCAGCCCAGCCGGCTTTACAAAAACCGAACTACCGAATAACCTACCACCAAGCCACCGAAGCGAGGAACCAGCACGGCGACTTAGCATCAGTTCGAGGTACAAGGAATACCCCAATGTCCAGGACAAACAGCGACTGGTCACTGTACAGCCCCGAAATAGGCCTAGCTACGTGTCGCCGACCCAGCTCCTGTCTCCTCCTGATCACGTTCGCCGGCAGAAGGAGCCGCCTGCGCGTAATTGGCCACCCCGAGAGGGCATCGGGCTGCCGACTGCGGCCGCGCGAAGGGCGTCAATCGCAGACACCCCTTCGCCTAGACGACGAAGCAGCGTCACTGATTCGTCAACTCCGGCAGCGTGGAGCGCCCGACAAACGGAGAGTATACACGCCTCGGGTATGTCCCCGCTAAGACAGGCTAGGCGACCATCGTTCGAACGTGCATCATTCGACGAAGGCGCGGCATTGCCAGATGCGGAAGGTCATTCTCGGCGGAAGCGCAGCAGCTTGGAGGCTCTCGTGGACACGCCTACTTCGCACAAGCGCCGTATCGTGCAAGCTGATCGCCGTCGTCGCAGCGTGGACCCTGGAATTGCGGATCTCCTCAAGCTAGCTCAGGGGGCAGCAACCAGGGCGCCACCCGCCGCGGCGGGGCAGCTCCAAGTACAGGCTAGCATACAGGCTAGCAGTCCTGCTCCGTTTTATTACCAGAACGCACTTCCAGCCGCGCCCGACAAACAGCACGCCATCCGTGACCATGGTCGGCGTCTTCGATCTTCGTTTCAGGGCAGTGGTGATCACGGGGCAAACGACGACGCACCGCTGTTACCGCGACGCTACTCGTATCAAGGGTCGGCCGTACCCATTGACCCCATCATACTGGAGCGCTACATAGGCACGTCGCAGCAGCCGTCGGCGTACGCAGTGCGGTCTGAATGGGCTGGTTACATCATGGGGCTGCAGTACTTCTGTGTCGCATTCTGCGGAGTCATTACGATCGCTCTAATCATCGCGGTCTTCCTCACCATCAACGAGCATTCGAAACCAATCACCAGACCGCCCGTCCAGACAGAGGAAGTACCTTCGACGTCTCCTTATTGGACGAACGAGAGTGACGCTTCACTTTTTTTAAGACCCATCCAACTGATGAATCCGCCAGGGAAGGAAAGCACAAACACAGAACAAACAGAATCGTTGGTTGCGAAGCGTGACTGAAAAGAACCATCGCACGCACAGCAACCCTTCAGTGAGGAATGTTCTATGGACACGATTTGCAGGGCGCGAGGTTACCGCAGAAGTACGCTCCAAAGACGGCGGTATGGTATGGACGACGAAGTCTTCAGGCTGAAAAAATTTTACTTGAAAGCCGCCTTTCTGCGCCCGTGCCCTTCTAGAGTGAACTTCTGTCTATGTATCATATATATAGCGCGAATTTCTAGATAAATAGCATTCGCTTATTTTAGCAGTAACTCTCTCCGGTATTTGTTTTCATTTTCGTATTCAGTTTACAATTATACTAACTGCCCACCAATTACCTACTGCGTAAAAAGACGAAATAATTCGGCGATAGACATATGTCTATTATTTGGTCCCCGAGATATACCACGCTGTTTCCCATTACTTTTAGCAACTCCTTTTGACGCTTTTGATAGTTTTTCTGAAATATATAGCAATCATTATTGTTTAAATTCCGTACATGTGACCAGGAGTAAATATTTTGGGACAGGCCCGTGCACAATACCCCCCTGTTCAGCGATCATAATGAAATCTGGGTGAGATCGCTATGTTTCACCTAAGTTTCGCGAAGGGACAGGTGACAGTTTGGTTGCTGCCTTGCGTGTCCTACCCTAACCCAGCTTGATGGGTTCTTTTCCAGCGTCCGTACTAGGACGAGAGTGGTAAGGAAGGATCAGACTGTTCGCTTGAAGTAGGGGAGTCCGCACAGGAGAGCAAATGCCGTACGTCTCTTTTTGGCACAGTGACTGTTCAGTGTTTTGTTTTCGGACATATACAGTTATAAAACCATGGGAATATTTGTGAGCGTAACTGGTGGGAAAAACTGCCACAGGAGAATATCCTCTACAACATACATTTAGGGTTCCACGCTTATCAGTACATTTTTTTGTTAAATTCGGTGGGGGGTGTTTTCGAGAGTTTATTTTCGTATAAAAATTCCCTCTTTGTCATTGATTATTTTTGGCAAATATGTTGTTACCTATTTCGCGTGAATTTTGGGTGTACACTCGACTATCGATAATTTGATGTCGACCAATTGGGTTTGTCGGTTAATTTGGAGTGACTTGAGGAAACCGTTAGCTCTACACGCAATCGTATGGAAAACATGCCGGATAATTGGGAGTTGAAAATCTAAAATGTAGATGAATTAGAAGCTGCTTTTCAATCTAAGGGCCCGGCGAGATCGGAAAGTTTGATGAATTTGGCTATTTTTAAAGTGCGAGAGCAACCGTGTGTGCAGCGCTAGTAGCACTAGTAGTGTCGCCGCCATTGCAGCGTAACACCGAATGAAGCGAGAAGATTCGTAAGAAGTGACAACTGGGCTAGTTGATAATTCATATGGGACATCTTGAAGGTAGCGCACTTAAACACGGACACTAGGGAAAGAATCAGCGCTGTGGTTGGTGAATTCTTTCCCTAGTGTCCGTGTTTAAGTGCGCTACATTCAAGATGTCGCAAACGACAACGTTAAACTTTCAAACCCGGCGCTCCCGGCGAAAGCGGCACGTTAGCATTTTTGTGTCCGTATCTTTCCTGTATCATTTGTTCTGCAGTGAACATCGGAAAAGAAGCACCCAAGTACCTACAGTCTGCCGACTTTACTTTCCGGAGCCAGATTTTGCAAGTAAAAGCAAATGGCAATTACCGATTTTTTTCATAAATAGCAAGCTGTGAGACGATTAAAAATGTTCGTTATTGTTCTTTGTGGTTATTCGGATTAATTCAAAGTTTTTCGTGGCCCCCTCAAACTTCGTATTAATGAAGGAAGACTGTATTTCCTAAACTCCTAACTCTTATTCTACACGATATCTGAACACGGACCCACGAAAACACATGCAGCGCGTTTGTTTTTGCGGGAAAAGTTTCAATACACAAAAATAGACGCCCCGGAAACAAATGATCGAACACAAAACACATACGCTTGTACGTACTACCACATTGGAACTAGTTAAGACAGACGCAAATATACTTAAGATATTTATGTTGGTGATGGAAGCACCTCTTATTGGATTGATGACTTTTAGCATTCAATGCTAAAAGTCATTCAATGCTAGCATTCAATGCTAATTGAAACTGCTCTTTCAGAGTCTGCTCTGGAAACAGGCCGAGCAGTGCAAATGCTCAGTGCGTAGCGACAAAGCACTGTACTGGAGAGTGCGAAGTATCCATACTACAGACGTTGAACAACGTTGGCGATTTCACAGCTGTAGTATTTTCTAAAATGACTCATCTGCTTTGCTCATGTCAATTTGAAGGAACATGGTATAGTCGAAAAACCGGTGCATAGTTGCGGAACGCGGGGTGCAGCTGAAGCTTCACATTTGCACCCACAATGGTAGCACTGCAGTGGAACAGGGGAAATAAGATGACCGTCTTTGTATCAGGTGTTTTTAAAATGCAGCAAAGAAGCCCGTCCTGGGAAATGCTGGGCTGATGCACTTAACGCTCATATATTGTCGACATTCTAAAGACCGAACTTCGAACTGCATTTTAAATATCGGAGCTACTGCAGGTCCACCCCTTTCGCGAGTAAGCTGCGGGCCTTGCGTCACGACGGGGTAGCAGCAGATTCCTAGACAAACCGGCAGCGAGACCACTGTGCTCTCTATCGGCAGGTCTGGGAACCGGTTTCTGCGAGGTCGCTGGGTAGCTTTACTACAGGGCGCCGTGCTCTCGCAGGTGCTTTTCCTTTTTTTTTGTTTTTTAAGCGGTTAGGGTAGAGATCCCTCACCCGCCCGATGTAAATGGTTTAACCGCAAGAACATCATCATCATCATGCTAGGGTGCCTCGATTCACAGGCGTCACCTGGCATCGCGGCACCATAGCAGGGGCCGGTTCTTCTAGCTCCCGCTAGGGGAGGAGAGAGAGGAGGAAGCCTTCTGCCGTTTATGTTGAGCTGCCGATTACTTGGCGTGAAACGTAGAATTTGCGCGACGGCGGTGCGGTCGTTCTTAGCCAAGCGCCCGTTGACGTTGGAGACGACACAGGAGAACCATAGCGTCGTCGTTTCAGCAGATTTCATACTGGGTGGAACCGGGTATGATTTTTTTTGCCGTCGTGACCTGTTGGAAGGTAGTCTTGCCCGGCGCCACGCGCATGGCGTCAGGTGTATGGCGTGGGGTTCATTGTTCTTGATGACGTGCTGTAAGTACGAGATCTTTGTGATGCCAAACTGACATTATTCCGTGTTGAGCACTACACCGGCTCGTCTAATCCGCTCGAGAATACGACGAAGTCGCGTGTCGTGTTCCTGCTTGGTGGAACCCCTGATGAGGATGTCGTTCATGTTAAACGCAACCCCTTTGAGTCCTTGCAGAAGAATTTCACTCATGCGTTGTTGAAAGTGTTCTGGGGCAAAGCACATGCCGATTGCTCGACGGTTAAAGTATAAACGACCAAAAGGCATTGTAAATGTGCTGATTAATTGGCTTTTCTCAGACACACCTGAACGTAGTCCTTTAACACACGAATAAACCGTTCCACTTGTCCATTTGATTGTGGATGATAGACTGCAGAGAATGTGTGGTGGATACCTCTATTAGGCAAGAATTCTTCAAACTCGACGTATGTAAATTGTGGCCCATGGTCACTCACTATCTCCCTCGGATAGCCTTCACGGCTAAATATACTACGCCAAAAGGACATGGTCGTCGTTGAAGTGACGTTGGAGGTGAACCCCACTTCTGGCCACTTGCTGAAGTAGTCTACTAAAGTAATGGCAAAACGACAGTCTTGAGGAGCCCTTGCGAAGGGACCAACGATGTCGATGCCTACCTTCTCCCACGGTGCTGAAGGAAGTGGTACCAGCTGCATTAGCGGCACAACTGGCTTTGCTGATTTGTCAACAGACTGACAAACGGCACAAGGCTTGATCAGCTGTTTGACGTGCTTGCTCATGCCAGGTCACCAGTATTTTTCTCGGAGCCGTTGCTTTGTACACGTGATGCCTGGATGTGATTCATGGGCGATATCCAGAAGTCTGCTCACCAACGAGGAAAGTACCACGAACTGTTCCCCTCGTAGCAGCAGGTCGTTCATCACTGACAGTTCGTCCCGAACCCTGTAGAAAGGAATCACTTCTGGAGGCAGCGACTTGGCTGATGACCACCAGGACGTTGTCCACTGCATCACTTGGCAAAGTACAGAATCCTGCGCAGTTGCGGTTACGAATTCCTCGTGAGTTAAACATGACGAAACAAAGCAAACAGCATCTTCCGGCTCTGGACGGGCTCTATACTTGTCCTGCGGTAAACGGGAAAGGGCATCTGCGACAGTGTTTTCAGTGACCTTCTTGTATTCTATTGTGCAATTGTATGCCAGCAGTCTGGCATGCCATTTGGCAATACTGAAAGGCTGACGGCCCTCTCCATTTGCACCGAGCAGCGTCACCAGTGCCTGATGGTCTGTGCGTAACGTGAAGTGCCTGCCCCAAAGGTACCGTTTACAATGCTCAAATGCCCACATGCAGGCTAGTGCTTCCAGTTCGCCTACCGAGGACTTGGTTTTAGCCGGTGTTAGGCGCCTTAATGCAAAAGCAATGGTATGCAGGTCATCGCCCTTCTGTTGCTAGAGTACAACTCCTATGCCAACTGCAGAAACATCTGTTGTAACCACTATTTCCAGAGCAGGGTCGAAAAGCTGTAAGCACTTACTTTCCAAGAGGAGCTTCAGCTGGTCAAAACAGGCTTTCATTTCCGGCGTCCAAGTGAAACCTTCTCCCTTCCGTAAGAGCTGTCATAGAGGCTCAACGAGTTCAGCATAGTGCGGTATGAATTTTGCATAATACCCAACCATGGCAAGGAAAGAGCGTAACTTTGCTACATTTGTGGGGGCTGGAACTGTCTGGATGGCCTCTGCATTGCTCACAAGTGGGCGAAACCCTTCTTCGGTCACTCTGTGACCCAGAATGTCAAGCTCCTTCACTCCAAAAATGCACTTGTCATTCAGTTTTAGCCCAGCATGGACACTGCACTTCAAAACCTGCCGAAGGCAGGAGTCATGCTCTTATTTTGTGCGCCCAAACACAACAATGTCGTCAATGTAGCACATAGTATTTCTGCAGCCTTGCAAGATTGTTGTCATCATTCTCTGGAAAGCAGCTGGTGCCGAAGCGAGTTCAAAACAGACACGCTTTTATCTGTACAGCCCATGCTCTGTGATGAAAGCAGTCAGGTACCTGCTGTCTGGGCTAAAAGTCATTTGATGATAGGCCAAGGCCAAATCCAGTCTTGAAAAGAACTTTGCACCATGCAGCTTGTGTAGCAACTCTTTTGTGTGGTGCAGGGGAAATGAGTCCACAATGATTGCTTTGTTAGGGTCCCGCAGTTTTACACATATCCTAATTTTCCAGTTCTTTTTCTTCGTTACAACTATTGGGGAGGCCCAAGGAGAACTGTCAATTTTCTCAGTCACATCTGCCTGTTCTAGACAATTCAGTTCAGCTTCCACAGATTCCTTCACCGCAAACGGCAAGCGTCGTAGCTTAGCGCTTACAGGAGCAGCATCCTTGCGTATCTTGACTTTATGCAAGATCCCTTGCAAGACCCCAATTCTCATCAAACAGGTGAGAGAACTGGGATAGCAGATCCGGAGAGAGCCCTCCCGGTTTACAAGAAGTGTGGAAGCCGCTCAGTGACGTACCATTTATCTGTAGGTGCAGTGTGTTGATGGCGTCGATGCCCAGGAGATTTGTGCCTTGTGGTACCACGTAGAAAGAGTTGAGCATGACGGTTCCGATACTGAACTGGAGGGGCGAAGCATCCTTGAATGTTGATTTTTCTGCGTGAAAAATCCAGCAATGTTGCCGATGTTGGCTGGAGTGGTGGTGGAGGCCTCAGTTTGCTGTACGCGTTAGCGGCGAGAATTGAAACTATAGAACCCGTGTCCACGAGGAAATCGACGGGAGTATCTTGAACCAGCACTTGTATGCGCACTTCGGTGCTCTGTTCTCCATTAAGTTGCAGTACGCTGATAGCTGTAGGATCGCGGTACTGAACTTATTCAACATTCGAGGGACTTCTTATTAAGCATCTCGCTACGACAGACTCTCTCGAAATGGCCTACCTTGCCACAATTGTTGAAGGTCTTGTTCCTTGCCTTGCAAATACTATAATTGGCTCTGTGTTTCGCAGAGCCGCAGCGAAAGAAAGTTCTACTGTTTTGTCCCGACGGGGCACGTTCGGCTGGCCCTGGTGCCAAACGCTTATCCACTTTTTGCACGTACCCTGCAGGGCTAGCAGATGACAACTCCTTGGAATATTTTGAGGCTTCTTCGATACTTCGAGCAATTGTGAGGGCCTTGTCCAACGTCAACGAGAAGCCTTCCAAAAGTAGCCACTCCCAAAGTACGGGGTTGCTCGTCTTTGCAACGAGTTGGTCGCGTATGAACTCATCGGCCCTGTCAATAAAGGCGCAGGCAAGTGAAAGTTATCGCAGCTAAGAAACGAACATGTCAGCGGTCTCACCCGGCAACTGAACGCGTTGACCAAACCGCTGGCGTTCAATGACAACGTTAGTAGGTGCTGCGTAGTAGGCCTCGAGCGTATGTAGAGCAGTCTTGAATTCGTCGTCGTCCTCCGTAGGTTGCTTCTCTGGTAGCGTGGAGTAGATTCGTTGTCCCTCGACCCCCAGGCAGTGTAGAAGGAGTGCTTTGTGGCGTGCTGGCAGGTACGCGTCGCTTGCCGAAGCTACGAGGTAGTTCTCGAACAGCCGACACCATTGCGCGCCCACGGTATGGCGGGTAGAAACGGTGTCGGTAGAAACGGAGGCGGCGGCGTTAGTGCCATTGAAGAAGATTGCAGTATGCCGTACTTCAGTACTGACGTGGCGTTCCGCCCGCAGCCGAAAAGGGTTACCTCGTCGCCATTATGTTGTATCTCAAGCCCACCGAGTCACAATACGTGGCAGAAAGATGCAGACGCCACCTCGTACCCACGGAAAAGAGCTTTTATTGTTGTTACACGATATTTATAACCAGGCTGCGGTTACGGATGATGACAATTTAAATTGGCCACCTTAGCACTGTGCGCCACATGGTGGAATGAACAGAACTACATTACACAACACAAGAATATTATTCTAGATGTAAAAGAAAGAAGTCCCTACTCCATTTCACCGCATTCCAAACCTTAAAGAGCAGTGAGAGATACTGCGGTCCAGCCCCGGCCTCTCGGAACTGCTCGTGTTCACCGAGAGAGCAGCCACTGCTAAGGCAGGTGATGGATTCTAGTAAATAGGGAACCGCTCCTGCAGCACCATAAATGCTCTCGCCATAAACGTCGCTCTCTCGCTCTCTGACTCGGCTCCCTTCAGCCTTGGAGGCACACCCACATTCATTCGTCGGTTTCGCCTCTCCCTAAAGTCAACGCGAGGTTTTTGCCCCAGTGGTCTTGTGTCCACAGACCTTTCTTCCTTTTTCATCGTGACGGGCCCCAATTCTTGCTCAGTAGGTGGGTTCTTCTACGGTTTTTGCTTCCTGATTGGGTAATCATACTCCCATATATACTTTGTTATCTAAAAGGAGGTCTCGTAGCCGGTTATAATGTGCCAGCTTCTTCACCAGTCCCCGCTCCGTATGTTCCATTTGCTGAGGTCAAAAACTGTGACCGCGGTTATGGCCATAGGAAATTCTATTGGCCTGCCGGTACGAGCCCTAACGCTTTCTTGGCAATTATAGCGCGTTAATAATATGTGTTAATAGGTACGTGGCAATGCAAAGGTAATGGCGATAAAGGTGCTGCAAAGTGGTCATTTTTACCCTAAACCCATGTTATTCTGCCTAAAACAAGCAAACGCTTTTTATTCGGCCAATTAATAGTTACTCCCAGTGAAGTTATAGAAAAACATTGAGTTTCAATTCGCTGGAAACTAACATGCATAGCGGTTTGCAGTGTTCGAGCATGTTGCCTTACATGTACTTTAAAGCGCTTCGTATTAAGTGTCCCTTAGAACAAATCACACGAAGTTGAAGCGATACGGCTACTCTATAGCGATGCATGGCTGGGTCTTATTCATGGCAAAACAACAATATCTGCCGCGTTTTATAAGTGTAGCACATGACTACGGTGTTAATAGGACCAAGTGCTGCTTAGGAAATGCATATTTTACAATGCTTTGGCTTTCACCCCAATGTCTCCGCAGCAATCGCCACGAGCAGGAAGCACAATGTCTCCTTTCCAGTAGCATCGAACGTGCCCCGCACTAACCGGAGGATACAAGTTGTGGGTACAGCTAGTACTGACACGCGGGTTTGTGATTCAAATGGGTTGAGGGGTATGGGGCGCAGCTTTTGTGCCCATTTATAGGAGTTATGAAAGGCGGGCACAATATGGCAGTGTACACACGTGCGTTTCCAGAAAGCTAAATTCATTTGTTGTCATAGCCTGAGGATGGCAGGCCTGTAAAAATATGACGTCGTAGTCGCTTTTCGGGAACTAGACCATTTCCTTTGAACTTACTTGCGTCCACAAGAAAATGTTATCAGTTATTCAAAGGTTGGAGGGGCCGGATTGGATGGGGGGGGGGGGGGGGGATTGCTCCGTAATTTATTTTTTAGCGTATAGTCAAATTGGTCAAAGCATAGGTTTGGCCAATCCCATTTTTATTGAGGTCATCATTGCTAGATATCCACGATGGACAATGTTACAGGAAAGAATAAGAACCACTACCACGGCGGAGAAAAGTGAATTCGCGGCAGGCTCATTGTCTCCTGAAGTAGGCCCTGAAATCCAATGGAGAGCTCCCTGTGCGAAGAGCACAGGTGATTCAGAAAGGCCCGCCCCACATGGACATCAGACAAACGATAGGCTGGGCTACGAACTGAAGCCCATTCCGATGCAAGAGAGTGTGACTGATCGAGACCACCCCGGCCAGGGGCAGCTGAGCCCACCCGGCCTGCTGCAGAACGACGTGCCGACTACGACGAAGCACCCATTAAAGGGACCAACGGTGCGTCCCATCAGTCATCCGGAAAAGAAAGAACGGATTGAGCACCAACACAAAGGGTTACGATATCGGCACAAGGCCACACAAAATCAGGTGATGTCACCCATGAACTTGTCCCCACCGGAACAGATATTCCGACGGAAGATATCGCCTTAGCTAATGCAAAGTAAGAGGCAACGAAAGATCAGCGCACGTCCAGGTCGCCCCGGACGAACTGCGACGAAGGTTGGCTTCGTCGTGCCTGTACGACAAAGCAGCGCGGCGGACCCGGCAGCTGAAGCGGCTGACAACGATCGAGAAGGCGACAAGCCAACCTTGACGCGGGAACAACCCAGGCACCAATCTCTCGATGGCGACACCCCGGGGAAACTCCTGGAAGATCACCAAGATCTGTGTGAAGTGCAGGACATACAGCTCAGCTTGGTGAGCGTTGAGCCTTATCAGGTCTCCTACTTCCCACACGAAGATTGCCGCATCCTTGAAGTCAGGACGGAGAACTACGCCCGGGGAAGCAAGCGAATTCTCACATTTACCATTTTCATTTGCGGCAAAACTTCTAGGCCGCGGTGGAGGATTTCATCCGTATCATCCTGCCGCTGGTTTATTGGCAACCCGTCGGCATGAACACTGTAATCTTTATGACGAGGGTGGGCATATTGCGTGTTCTTTTCTAGTCCCTGGCGCACGTGCGGAGGCCGGTGATTCAGAGCTGTTCGCGTAAAGCTCCTCTTCACATCAAGAGCCGTCGCCCACACCTCCCATCGTACTCGAGTGCTGCCTGGGTTTGTCCGAGCAGCGCCGTTTATCAAAAGAGGTGCAGCCTCGGTGGGCGAACACCAACAGGCAGCGCAGTACGTCTGCCTCGCTCTTTCCGTTCTAGCCATTGCTGCGCTAAGCGCCTCAGTCCTCTATACCGTCAACACCTACGCTGCTCCAAAGACCGACCCGTCCTATGAAAACGACGGTGAAGTCCTGCCGACTGTTACACCGAAAGATAAGAGTCTTGAAACCTCTGCCACTAGATAGTTGATACAATCGACGAAGGGAGAAAGCGCAGGAGTAGTGCGCATTATTGAAATTGGTAATGATCCTAGAGAGGCCGTACTGCCACGTCAATCTACCTAAAAAAACCCGAGACGTGTTAAGTTTTTAACGGCTGAGAGAAATAACGTGGCCGCTGAGTGGGGGCCGTCTTCCCCCTTATCACCACCAGACAAGAAGACTCAAGCGTAAGACAATTCTCTGAGGAAAAAAAATGGGCTATTCGCGATAAACCTTCGCACAGGAAAAAGGCCTCCAGACTAATGTACGATTGTCGTCTGTAGAACTAGTGTTTTGTATACTTAAATTTTGAAATAAAACTCGAACTTGATGCTGAAATTTGTGTATGTCTTGTTTGGTAAAATATTTCAATAAGTTCTCTTTAAAAAGGCCTTTGGTAGGGTACAACCAAACGAAATAGGCGGACTTCGAAGCTTCTTGAGACTTGTGTATTCCGAGTGCCAGATTCGTTTAGAAGATGAGCGGGCCAGTATTGTTCTTGTTACGTCGTCATTGATTGCACATATCAACGTGAGGGAATGACTGAGAAACAGGGTATGCTTGTAGGTCTTAAACGCTTACCTCATTAGCACTACAAAATCAGTCTGAGGAACGGAAGTAGAAAAACGGCCACGGAAAGAAATATTAGAATTGGAGAACTATAGAAGGGTACCATTGTTAGGAGAATTGGGGAAGACCCATGTTTGAACGCGTTAACACATGTAAGAAAGAAAAACAAGGAGTGGAGCTGATGGTCATTAACACATTATGAAAAGTGTGGAGGAGACAGGAACATTAGGTAAAAGGGCTTTTTCTCTTCAGTCCGTATCAAGCCTATCTAATATATCTAGCAGGCTGTATACCCGTGATCGGATGGTACACCGACGATCACGGGTACACCACCTGCCGGCAAGATGTAGCACGTATAGGTCGACTTATACGTCTTATACGTCCTTATAGGAATGAACTGATAGGAATGAACATCTCTGCACCTTTAAGTACTCTAGTCGTGACAGCGGTCATTCGCTGTGCCGGGTAACCTTCAATGGAACTTGGAAACCTAACAATAAAGGAAGCAGTTGCAAAGATATTTGGGTGCTGTATAAAATTGATAATTGGTATATACTGCATATACAGTTACTCAGTGGTGTTATTCCCACAGCTTCGCTAGTCATCTGCTTCTGTTGAACAAAATAGCGCAGTAACTTGGACAGAATGATCGCATTTCCCTGGACTATCTTGGGGTTCATCGTGGTCGTTCTGCTTTCTCAGCGAATGAATAACTGCAGTTAAGACATTTTTTTCGAGCTGCAGTTGTGTTTTCAAGCAGCAGTTATCAATTATGCCTCTTCTACCAGAGCCCGTTGTTTCCCTTTAAAAGCTCGGATAAGGGCGAAAGGTTACGGAGAAAACACTCACGGGTGGTAATAACAGCATTACAGTCGTCAAAAGCGCCGCCGCCGGTATTATTTACACCACGCTACACTTGAACGTGACTTGGCACATTCGTGTGCATGTTTCACACTATTAACAGAGAGCGCGTCCGCAGCTTAGAGCTTGAGCGGCACAATGAGTGAGCATGCTGAGCTCATTCTGGAAGTCCACGACAGATTCACCGCCATCCTCGAAGGACCCGACGCTAAAACATCCATTTCTTTCTGAAAATATAAGTTCTGTCTGTGTCCTCTGTTACTTGGACGAGGGAAGCCGCGGGTGAAGGGCAAAGGCGGAGAGATCAGAGTTTGGCGCTACCATAGTTATTTTAGGGGCCTTACGTGCAACAAGGCTGTCGCGCCGTTTGTGGGATTTCGAAAACTACGCTGCTGACAACGCTGGTATTGTTGTGCCTTGGCGGCGCTTTTGTGGTGTGCGCTAGCAAGCATGGTTATGTTGTAAACTGTGCAAATACTTACTCCAATACTTCTCTACAAAGGAATTTCTTTGGATTTTTATTTTGATCACTCTTTCACACACTGCACTGATACCCAGGGCGCGTATCGCGAAGGGAGTGCTTGTTTATATGTAATTGTACGTGGGCGCGCAGAATACGGGCGTAAATTGTTCTCTTTCGAACATGAGGCCGATGGAACCAAATGGCAGCCGGCGAAGAGGGTAAGGATACGCAGTGCACATTTCCTTGGTAGTAGGCAATCGACAGATCCAGGGTTTCTGTCATAAGTGCTTTCGATTTTCCCAGTGGCCTAACCTTAAACGCCTGAGATAGCCGAAGTGGGGGATCTGGTTATAAGCTGCTAGTCAGTTTAGTGTATCTGCTTTTCATCAGGTAAGCCTTCTTGTGTCTTGAAATCTTGTTAGCCATTTCGAGACAGTGAGATTAGAGGGCATTTTGATAATGACTACGACCAATAGTAATGCCTTCTTTTCTTGCGCGGTGCGGGGATCCTTTAGGCATCGCGGCTTACTGTGACTTTCTGCAGTTAAAAATTTTATTATCAGTGTTTATGTGCCGGTATTCTGGTGAGTATACTGTGAACTTTTACATCCCCTGTTTTCTTTTTTTTTGCTCTAATTTAGTTTCGCTGGATCAGTACAGGGAACAATTTGTTTGGATCTTTCGTGTTTTTTAATCGCTCGCTGCGTCTATTAACTTTATTACAATCAGCGCTTTTCGTAAAACAATAACTGAGACAGCTTAGTTGAAAGAAATCAGTGCTGAAATAAATTAGTGTAAAATGAGAAAATACCGTCCACCACACAGCGGTCCCGTGTCCGTGGAGCTTTTTTTTTTCCAGAGCCACTCGCACGGATTGATTGTTAACAAAACATGTCCTTCTCCGGTTTGTTACTTCTGATGGTGTAATCGTACTCCCGTATATTTTTCAATGTCAACTTATACTGTTAATTATTGGTAACTTATACTCTTAATTATTGCCGGCTTCGTGACCAATCTCCCGCTCTGGATTGGCTATTTTCTAAAGCCAACAACGGAATAATCAATACCGCGGGCGATGGTAAAGCAACCTTCCGTTCGTCCGGAGGTACGAACTAGGCGCTCACACCGCAATACCAGACCATACATTAAATGTGGTTGTAGGGAACGCTGTAATTGAATGGTAATTGTAAAGTGCAATTTTTAACATGGCCCTTTGTTCTTCGGCCGAATACAAGCCTTCCTTCCTAAATCTCGGCAGTTGGCACGTGACGCGCCATTTGTTCTTACTGGTTTACAAATCTCTGTGGGAACAACCCCCCATCCTAAGAGAGAACAGCGAGATTCTGTTCTCCTGTGGGCACAAGCCAGGCACTTGATGATGATGATGATGTTGATGTTGCTGCTGATGATGATGTTGCTGCACGCATCCAGTGCCACCTAATGGTTCCCTTCGAACACTTCTATTGCTTTGAGGAACTGCTAAAAAAACTTCGATGTCCCTGGAGGAAAGTCCCATGCCCACCTTGACAGGTTTACATTGCTTCAGCACTCCTTTGCAACAACCGACCTCTAATGTTAAAACCGGTGCCTTTTTCTGACCACTGCATCGTTGCCCTGCGTTTAGGTGAAGGTGTTTGTTCTGCCCTATGACAGCAAGGGACACTTTGGCATGTTATTTCATCGCTTCTAAAAGGTGAATGTTTTTGCAGCGATGTACGCGAGGTATTGACAGGTTGCCTGTCGGGGGACTTCCCTTTATTTGCGGCATGGGAAATGCTCAAGCGGGAAGTTCACGGGCTTGCAATTAAGACAGAGTTGATAAACTACTAGAATAGATGATGTGAGTGACAGCCCCTTAGGAAGAGCCTGCACCAAAAATACGAGTATTGGAATGTGAGAAGCCAGGTACCTGTTTTGAAGGAAATTGCTACTGTAAAGTGTCAGCTTCGATGGTAGGAAACACTGACGTGCTGAGGCGGTTTTATTTCATTAAAATTATTTAGTGCGAATGCACTTCTTAAGCGAGCCTGAATCGTCCACCGCCGTAGTCCGCATAGCAACAGCTGCGGGTGCGCGCGCTCCTCGTCTTCCCTAGCAACGGGGGGAGATGGGCGCGCGCTGCCTGGCCGCTGACATGGCACATACCCACGTGGGGGATTGGCTAGGAATCGGGCGTGAGAAGGGCTAATGCACCCGCTTAAAGGAGTACTGACACGAAATTTCAAAGCTGAGATCCGCTCTAGCAACAAGTACAACGACAACACAAATAGGTGTCTGTGAATAAATGCATCTTTCTTTCTTTGTAGTTGTGTGTGTGTGTGATCTCTCTTTCGCGAACATTACCGAACCGCGCAAATTCAACTCGTGCATTCGCACTTTCACATTCTTCCCCTCGGGGAAATGCGGGGAATTTTTTTAGGGGTGGGGTGCAGCAAATCAACCCGTTTAAATAATAACTTTCGGCATCGCCGCGGAAGTGCCTCGCTTGTGCCTATCTGGGAACGGAATATCTCCTCGAGAAAAATCACGGGGCCATTTTAATGACGTAGCGCATAATAATGGCGCATAATGACACGATAACGTCTCTGTTAGCGTTAAGGAACGCTTGAAGGCGTCAATAATGAAACAATTACCGCATTCTTTCGCTATAACCCGCCCCTGCATATGTTTCGCGCCCCACGTACAGCCCGCCGGAAAAGAAAAAAAGTGTTCGCGTATTCCCAGCACATTTCGTACAGAAAAGGGTGACTGAAGGCTGCAGCTCCAAAAGCATATATTTAGCTTGGAGAATACAATGACTGCAATGCGAAAGTCCCAATTCAGTAATAAAATTTTGTTAGAGTGTGGTCGTACTTGTAGTTTCTGTCATGTCCTTGTATGTTTTGCGCAATCGCTGCCATGGAAGGCTTGGTCAATGTTATTGCGCAAGAGCCTCGCGGCACGACGCGCAGTACCGTGAAGCTGCACTAAAAAAAGTCCTTGTATTATTCGCACCCCTACTTCGCATTTTTGGTGCGGGTTATACGCGCCAAAATACGGTATGCTACAATTCCCGGTCAACACAACTCCGTATTACCTAAACTTCGAACCTTTATAGTCGTTAGCTAATTCACAGCCGGGTTGCGAACGTTTCTTTCTCTCCAGTTTAAATTCGCGGTGATTTCATTCGGCATTCGATCCGGGGATCCACCAGTAATCAGTGTACTGACATGTTTACCAGAAAAGTAATTGCGAGTACCTCTCGCCTTTTGTGCCTGAGCACCTGACCCAAAAACGCGCGACTGCCACAAACCTGCGCCGCTCTGATCGGGCGGGTGGAATGTCATCCGGCTGTCGGCGTCAAAGTCACCAGGAGCTACTTGAGGCCGGCCAAAGCAGCAGCGATGAGTCACCTTACATCCCCCTCTTCAGCGGATCGTCTGATGCAATACACTAGCAATTCGTCGAGTTCAAACAGCGGCTAGTGGATGTTCTTGATTGAAGAAACTTGCACAGCTGGCGGCTGAAAGGATCTCAAGGGCTATAAAAGCACGAGCCGCGGCCCCTCGATGGGAACAAGGTGCTTGTTTCCATCGAGCGACCGTGTTAAGGGTAATAGATTGTATACCGAGAGATGACAAGCGTCGCAGGGGCGGCAGAAAGTTAGGTGAGCAGATTAGATCAAGAAGTTTGCGGGGATAAATTGGACGCAGTTAGCGCAGGACCGGGACGAATGGAAATCCATAGGAGTAGCCTTTGCCCTGCAGTGGGCGTAGATAGGCTGATGATGATGATGATCATGAGTTCTAAGCTGGGGTCAAGCTACATAGTTTGTGACAGTTTGGGGTTCTTGAGGTCCATTACCAGTCTTCGCGGGGCTCAACCTAGTTACAAGTCCCTGCTGGTGCATGCAGGCCTGTAGCAAAATCTTCCACGGACTCATCATCAGGCTTGACCCAGGTGTGGAATTTCGCTCGCTCGTACACGATGTATCGGGGAGGTATTTTGTTGTCCTCGAAGCCCTTAAGCACTATGCTTAAGTTCTTCTGTTGGTGTGTGGTCAGCTTGAAGGTAATTAAGATTTCTAAGCAACGGGTCAGGTGCTGTGATATGGAACGAGACAGGGCCGTCGTTTTTGTTGTCCGTCCAAGATGATTCTCCGGAGAAGGTCGCAGGCTAGTCTGTGGTCGAGGGAAGGCCCGTAGACGAGGCAGAAGCGGCTGAACGAGAGGTTAGCTGCAATTTCAGAACGAGGGGTGGCTGTTCGGTGTGTTGACGTGCCTTTCAAGCGGTGAACAGCGGTCAGCACAACCGACTGCTGACACCACGTTGGGAATACTTCTTGTACAGCTCCACGCGCTTGACGTCAGGTGCATGGAATAAGGCGTATAACAAGAGAGCTTTCTTGTCTTTTCTACCTAGTACTCTACACGTTCGGGTTTTCAGCCGATTGTCCTGCAAGATCCGAACTGTGCAATATTTAAACGGCAGTCTTTTCGGATTTAAATGCATGCACTGGTCACTACTTGTATAAGTTACGTGGAGTGTAATTATATTATGTTTCGGTAGTACTTAGGTCTATAGAAATAATCTAAAAACCTCTCGGCAATGTCCATGTGACGGAAGTATTTTCATTACAACCACTCACGTCTCGGGATTGGCTCAGAAGCTAAACTCTCCCTCCGTTATCCCATAGCTTGGGGATCGTGCTGAAGACGTGTCCGTCCCTCCATCATAAAGTAGCTATGTAATGAATCTTGATGTTAACCAAAATAATCTGATGGCGCATCGCTTAAAAGAAAGATACATAACTATTGGCTGTGTGGAAGTAGCTGTAGTTGAACATGTTTCGTTGATGCGCTGAAGTGGGTGTGCTGCCCAAGTCCAGGAAACCATGAGATGATCAGGCAAGCTTCTCTAAGAAGGCGAGGAGTTCCTGGTCGGTGATGTGCTGGTGACCAAGTTCCCAGACAGTTCAGGGCGCGAAGACGGGATCGGAGAGGGTGGAAGGTTGGAACACGGCTAATGGTGCATTTATGGTAAAACGTAGACTACCGGATTGTGAACAAAGCTGGCATTCGGAAAAGTAATCTGTAGTAAAAGTAAAATGATGGGGGACTGGGTGAGGAAACGCTTTTGTATTCTGCAGGGTGAGTGAGTGAGTGAGTGAGTGAAAAGACTATTTGATCATCCTGCGGATGACTATCCAAGCCCCACGAGGGGAGGGTAATCGCGATGCGGCCACACATCATCTCGGCGTGGTGTCCTTTACTCGGCGAGCAGCCCTCGCTACTCCCGCCTTCTGGCACCCGCGCCTGTCCCTGTGCTGGGATGGTATCGAGCACCTGGCGCTTTCGCTCGGGCGCTGCTTTTTGAGGGCAGCCAAAATCCACTGGACGGCCGGTGTCTGTTGTTCCGGTTGGTCGCTTCCCGCAGCGGCTGCAAGCAACAGCGGGATTGCCGTCACTGTTCGTGCCGCCCTCGGGTTCTGCTCACAGTCCCACAAAATGTGGGCCGCAGTAGCCCTTTCCGATTCACACACGCGACACAAGTCACTGACATGTACGCTAGAGCACACGTGTTTCGTGCGCACCGGCATGGATAGCGACCCAGTCTGCAGTTGCCGGAACGTCACCGCCTCGCTTCGGGTCAGGCCCGGGTGAGGCGGGGGCATAGTCCTGCGCCCTAGTCTATACCAGTTGAACACTTTACTATACTCTGCCATCCTGTCTTTGGCTTCGCACCACCACTCCGTCGAGTCGGCCGGTTGGGCGGGGCGGTATGTGAAACCTCGCGCTGCCTTGTTGACCGTGTCGTTGTGGCTTGCGTTCCCTCGGCCGACACGTCCCTTCCAATGATGGCCGGGAACCACTTGATTGTCACCGCTCTGTCCGTTAGGCTCACCGCGTGCAGAACCCGCACTGCTGCCACACAGACACTGCCACTGGCGTAGTTCCGCACCGCGATCCTGGAATCACTCAGCACGGTCGTGCATCCGGGGTGGGCGAGGGCCAGGGCGATGGCTACCTCCTCGGCCTTATGCGCCGACCATGTGCACACGCTCGCCGCCGCCTTCGTCTTGCCGGTGCCTGCACTGACCACCGCCGCGGCGAAAGCTCCCCTCCTATCCTGATATTCCGCCGCGTCCACATATACGGCACCGCTGTCTGTGGCGTGGAGGTCGGTCAAGGCCCTGGCCCTTGCCGCCGTCCGCTCCCTGTTGTACTGAGGCTTTACGTTCTTGGGTATCAGGCACACTTGCACGTGTCTCCGCACACACTCTGGTACCTCCGCTCCTACCGCAATCTCCTCGTCCGCTCTCTTCGGCTCCAGTCCTAGGTTACGGAGCACCTGCCGGCCGGTTCTCTTGCCCGAGAGCCGCTCCAGCTGGGTCGTTCTCTGGGCTTCTGCAATCTCCTCGAGAGTGTTGTGCACCCACAGTGACAGGAGCTTCTCCGTGCTTGCACAGTCGAAAAGCCCGAGTGCGGCCTTGTAGGCCCTTCGTATGAGCACGTTGATCCTGTTGCGCTCGTGTACCTTCCAATTGTGGAAGGCCACGGTATAGGCAATATGACTCATGGCAAAGGACTCGACCAGCCGCGTGAGGCTAGCCTCCTTCATGCCTCCGGCTCTTCTGCTCGATAACCTCTTTGTCAGGCGTATGGCCGTGTTGACTTTGGCAGTTAGGCGGTTGATGGTTTCGCCGTTGGCTCTGCTTCGCTCTAGGAGCATGGCCAGCACCCGTGTCTTTTCGACATGTGGGATCACCTGGCCGCCGGTTGTTCGTATCATGATTTTCTTGCTGTCCCTTCGCGGGTCTCGCTTCTTCATTCTCACTCCATTCGGTGGCACCACTCGCAACTCCGACTTGCTCGGTGAACACACCAGCTCCGAGCCGTCCAGTTGCTCCTTGATGGCGTCCACCGCCGCCTGTAGCGTGTCTTCAATGTGGGCGTCGCTGCCTCCCTTGTCTCAGAGCGTGATATCGTCGGCGTAGATGGTGTGCCTTACCCCGCTGACGCGGGGACAGCCACTCCGATCATCAATACGTTAAACAGCAGCGGTGGAACCGACCCTTGCGGGATCCCCACGCTGCCAAGCTTCTTCTCCGGCAGCTAAAGGTCGCCAGCGTGTATTTCCACCGTGCGACCCGAGAGAAAATCCCTGATGTGTCTGTACGATCGCTCGCTCACCCGTGTTCAGCCTCGACACCTGCGCCAGAATCGTAGAGTGGGTCACCTTATCAGAGGCGCTCTGCAGGTCCAGGCCGAGCACGGCACGGTTGTCCCTCGTCCTAGTGTTGTCCAAAATTTCGCTCTTGAGCTGGGTCATAGCGTCCAGGTACCGCTGCCACCTGTTCATCAGGACGTGCTCCATCACCTTGCCCACGCAGGACGTGAGCGAGATGGGTCGGAGGCTTCCAATGTCCTACGGCTTGCGCAGCTTGGGGATCAGGATGGTTTTGGCCGCTTTCCATTGCCAGGGGAGAGTCCCAGCCCGCCAGCACCGGTTGTAGTAGTCCGTCAGGCTCGCGATCGCCGACTCGCCGAGATTCTTCAGCACCTTGTTCGTCACTCGATCTGGGCCTGCCGCCGAACTGGTATTGATGTCGTGCTGGGCTGCTCGGACCTCCCATACCTCAATGTCTCTGTCCAGGCGCGAGTTCGCCGCACCCTGGTAGTCCGGGTGATGCACCGCTGGGGTGGCCGGGAGGTACTTTGCGTCCAGGCGCCTTCTCACCTCGTCCTCCCTGCATTCCGTGATCGCTGCGTGCATGCTCCTGGTTAGCCGGTCTCGCTGGTGCGACTTGGTCTTGGTTTCGTCCAGGAGGTGCCGCAGCAGGGTCCACGTCCGGCCGCAGTGCATCTGCCTGTCCGCCGCGCTGCAGATCTCGTGCCATCGCTGGGCGCTCAGTGTTCTGCAGTGGGCCTCGATCCCTCGGTTTAGCTCCGTGATCTCCTGGCGGAGCTTCCTGTTGGTGCGTTGCGCTTTCCACCTCGCCGGGAGGGCTTTCTTGGTCTTGGTGAGGTGGGCCAGTCGGTTGCCCACTCGCTCGACACTGGCATCCGTCTCAATCTCTCTGGTCGCTGCAGCGGCCCGCTCCATGAGCCCCTCCGTCATCCCCTCGATGTCCTCGATCACCACCGTCTCGCCCGGTAGGGACCATTGGAAGGCGTCCCAGTCGGTGATTTTGTGCGTCCTGACGCAGTTGCTGGAGTTGGTGCCCGTGTCGCCACTGCTGAGTGGGACGGCGATTTCCACGATGTAGTGCTCGCTGCCCAGCTCGTGCCCCGTGTTCCACCAGCCCAAGTCCCCCGTGTCCGCATTGTCGCTGCCACCGCTCCGAACGAATGCGAGGTCCGGCGTCGTGTTTCGGGCGACCGAATTGCCCATCCGGGTGGGGTCCGCCGGGTTGGTGATCAGGGTCAGCCCAAGGTCGGTCGCGTCCTGCAGGAGTTCCCGGCCCTTCACAAGTGTACTGCTATAACCCCAGGCCTGGTTCGGCGCTTTAAACTTTCCGCACAAGACCAGTCTGTTGCTCGGGCCGGTGATGCGGTTAGCCTTGTGGAGCAAAGCCTTGAACTTCTGTTTCCTGTGTGCCGGGCTGCTATACACGTTTAGGATGAATGTGTTATCCTTTCTACTCTTCTTCCCGGTTACCACCTCGATGAAAGTGGGCTCAATCAGGCTGTTCACACCGAGTACCTCGTGCTCTAGGAAAGTGATGTCCTTCCTCACCAGGGTGCAGGCCCCTCTACCGGTGCTGCCGGTAGTGTCCCGCAGGCTCGGCGTGCTGACGCTCGCCTTGTAGCCTGGAAGCTTGACCTCCTCGGTAAAGGTCTCCTGCAGTACGATGACGTCGGGCCTCACGATTGTCTGTTCCAGGTGTTGCTGCAGGACTGCCTTCCTTCTGGCGAAGCCGTTACAATTCCACTGCCAGACCAGGAGGCCTCGCGTGGTTCCTATTGCTGTAGCTGATGTTGTTGCTGCTCTATCCATGCTTGCGGTGGGTGGTGTTGCTGGCTTGGTACTTGTCCTCCTGACGCCTGCAGCACTACCATGATTTGTAGTAGAGCGGTGTGAAAGTTCGCAAAGTGCTCGTTGAATGCAATAATTGTCGCGTTGTGTTGCTCTTCCATTGTGTTGAGCCTCTCTATGATTCTCCTCTCTTTGAGGTATTTGGTGGATCTCCTCTTGGGCACCGGTCCCGCTGCCACCGTCGTCGTCTCGTCTTCCACAGTCTCTTATTCCATAGCCTGAGGGGCTGCAGTGGCCGGGGTCTGCACCCGCTCTGCCTGTAGATGCGGCGGCTGCTGTTGTCGCCGCTCGCATTGCCGCTCCTCCGCCAACTGTTGTGTCGGCGTGGGTCGTCCCGGTACACCCAGCTTGAGCGCCATCACTTCCTTGTTGGACTTCTCCAGCACTGCCGCGAGCTCGCAACTTTTCTGTTGAGTAACTCGTTTGCTCTGCTAAGCATGACTACGCTATTCTTGAGTAGCTCCATCTCCTCGTCCCTCTTGTCGCCTTTCTTGTCCCCGCTGTTACCTCTGCCGTTCGGCCCTGGGCTCTGCTGCAGCAATGGATCCCTCTTCCTAATTCCTGCTTTGATGGCGTCCGCCCAGCTTATGCGCTCTCCTGACTTGGATCTGCCGCGCTGGCGACTCGCGCTTGGGTCCCTGCTGTTCTTCCTGGAACGTGACGTGCTCCACTCGGTAGTAGCTGTTGTTGCTCTCTCCACTGACGTCTTCAGTTTCGGGAACTCGTCCGGGATTGGCAGCTGCCGTCTTGCACGCTATCCTCCATCTTCCTTTCCCACTACCACCAGGTCACCACGTAAGGTACCTTGTACCGATGCTTGCAGTCGCGATCGCCTGTTGGGTGTGTCCGCCCGCAGATCCTGCAGTTGACCTTAGAGTCGTGCCCCTCTGTCGGGTTGTTAACGCCGCAGTCGAAACACACTTTAGCACTGGGATTGGTGCATACGTCCCTCCTGTGTCCGACCCTACCACACTGTCTCCACACGTCAATGTGCTTGCGGTATAGGCTGCACCGGAGGAGTACCGTTTCATAGCACACATAATTGGGTACCTTCAGCTCCTCAAAGGCCACGATCACCGTTGTCGTATTGCCAATGCGTTGCGCTCCGCCCGCCAGCGGGTTGCGCGGCTCACCCAGCTCGAAGAGACTGCAAGTACATCAAGTCGTGCTACAAAGGAACAACCTCCACTGAAGGGCATCCTGCAAGATGAAGCCACTATTCAAGACGTGTTGGAAAACCTCGCGCAAGAAGCAGAGGACTTTCGACGACGACTTGAAGAAACGAAAGCGCGGCATACCGCCCTCCTCAAGCGACTCCGCGCTGCGCGGCGGGAACAGCCACACACCGGGCGACCACCTGCACAGGAGGTTTCCGCTATGGCTACCATGCAACCAACGGGCCTGGCACAGCTGCTTCACCAACTGTTTCTACCGCTGCTTCAAGCACAAGAAAAGCACTACCAAGCACATGATCAACATTTCCGGCGTCAACATGAACTCCTTCAGCGGCTTGTCGCGTGCCGCGCTTAGCTACGCGGCCCTGGACCTACCGCCCGGTGCTCTTGAGACTATCACGAACGGAGTACGTGACCTTCGATCTATCTACGGACTCGAAAAATACTGTGAACTGGACATGGCTCCTCCACTTATAGTGCACTAAAACTGTCGCGAACTCCGCCGTAAAATCTCTGCTTTTAGGCTTTACCTTCAATCCCTCCCACACCCTCCATCTATCATACTCATCCAGGAAACCCACGGTGTATACAACATTGCTGGCTACGATTCATTCATACAGCCCAGTATACCCGCTCGCCGCGATCCCAATCCCTGTACCTATGTTGTGACAGATGTCCTCCGCACATTACCAACTTACCAGGTAGATATTTCCGCATACAACTCGACCACGCCGGAATCGGTCCTTACTCTCATTAAATTTCCTTGATGCTCTGCATCACTAGTTGTTATGAATTCGTATTGGCTTCCTAAGGCGAGACCCGCTTTGGGGTGGGTAGGTAAGCTCCTCCGCTCCTACCGCGATCATGGTGTTGTTTGGGCTGGGGATTTTAACGCCCCACATTCCGATTGGCTTTACACCTACACCTCACCATCAGGTCAACTCTCAAGGAGGGTAACTCAGCAACTCCGATTATCTCTGCTTAATGACGTAACCAGTCCCACACGACAAGGCGATAGTTGCCAAAGAGATACAGTTCCCGATCACATTTGCGAAATAGGCTTACATTCGGCTATATGGGAGCTCCAAGATAATTCTCTTCGCAGTTATCATCATAGTATTCACACAACTGTACCCTTGAATGGTGCTTTAATTCCATCACCGCGAAGTGCTCGCCTCACTGATTGGAGTAGGTTCCGGCACTCAATCGATACGGCTGTGATATTTGATTTAGGTACCTGGAATTCGGCAATTCTTCACGCCTCTCGACACCACACCAAGCTTATTGCTCTCTCCGACACACGTCCGACAGTTGATGCACATCTTTTACGCCTTTGGGATCAGCGTCTAGCGCTTATGCGCCGGTGGAAGCGGAATAAATAAGCACAATCGCTCCCTCAAAGCACGCATCGATGCCCTCACAATCGATGCTCTAGAATATTCTCGCACTCTTGAAACATCCAAATGGCTCTTTCTGTGACTCTCTGAGTGGAGCGCTGCATACAACTCGAATTTGGCAAATTATCCGTTCTGTGTCCGGACAGGAACGACGATCCACGCACATCACGACGTTGCGGATGCAGACAGGTCTTACCTTGGCTGATTTGGCTGGCAAACTTAAAGCGACTTTCTTTCCTTTTCCTTTTTTGCCTCCTTCCCCACATTCTGTCACTTGTCCCACTCAAGAACCCATTGACGCAGAATTTACGTTTGCTGAACTGCGCGCAGCACTGACCGATTGCAAACGACACACAGCACCAGGATCGGGCATGATGACATACTCCCATTCAAGGAACCTTCCGGAGTCCGCTCTGGAAATTTTTGTACATTTCATCAATGAAGCATGGCGAACAGGCTCTATTCCTCCTGAGTGGAAAACTGCTAACATCCGCTCCATCGCTAAACCAGAAAAATCACTTGCTTTGAACAGTCTATGCCCAATTTCACTTACGTCCTGTGTTGGAAAACTGATGGAACGTATGGTCCTGCATCTTCTCACTTGGCTTCTCGAACATACCCAGTTCTTTGAGTGGACTATGACTGGGTTCCGCACTCACAGGTCAACACAGGATACAATGCTACGAATCCAACAAGAGGTGTATGCATATCCGAGTGCAGCCCAACTTAGAGCAATAGTGAGTCTAGACTTCCAAAAGGCGGTTGATGCAGTTTTTCACTCTGCCATTCTTGAACGAATCCGGATACCTACGCCTAGCTCCCGACTGTACAACTACATTCACAATTTTCTGACCACACGACTCAACTCTCTGGTATTAGAGGACTACCGCCAAACCCCCTGGACTCCTACCAGGGGCGTTCCGCAGGGATCTGTCCTGTCCCCTACTCTTTTCAACTTAGCACTTCGCCCCCTGCCTCGTCTGCTTCATTCCATTCCTAATCTTTCATTTGGACTGTACGCTGACCATATAACCCTGTGGTGTTCTACCGGCAGCCCAGCTGAACTGTCCGACACACTTCAGGCTGGCATTGATGTCGTCTACTTTTTCGGGTGAAGCGTAGGTCTTACACTTTCTCTGCAGGAATATGAGTACCTAGTAGTCACTGACGAGCGGTTGCTGGATAAACCTAGCGACCAACATTCCCAAATAGAACTCACGTTTGATGCCACCCCTCTTCCACGTAAGGCCTCAGTAAAGATGGTTGTGGTTCGTTTCACCGAAGTGCGGTGTCGATCAGGAACCCAATCGCCCGGGCTCCGGTTGATTTGGCAGGAGGCTGGCAGGGCGATGGTGTTGAAGTTCTTGGAGGCGGCGGTCGAATGGACGAACTCGAGGCGTTGGGGTTGATTAAGTGAAACGAAGAGTTTATATACAGCTATTTACAGTAGGAAAACTGGGTACGTGAGTAATAAAAGGAAAAACCTCAGCTAGACGCTGGCTCTAAGTGCGCACAAATCACTCGAGCTTCTAAACTTCGTCTAACTCTCCTATACGCCTCGAGCGCGGCCTGTAGGGGCGCCACTGAAATCCCCCTAGCGGCCCGTTTCGAAAGCAGGCGCGGGAGTCCGCGCCCCGCTCCCCAGTGCCGCAGCTGCTTTTGCGGCACGTTCACGACTGAGATTTACCGTTTGTTTACCGGTTTTACTGAGATTTACACTCTGTTCGCAAATGGGGTGTGTTTACGAGAGTGTAAATGTTTCCGACGCGATCTTAGTGTGGTATTTTCGGTCTGTATAAGCGCCAGGTGTGTGTCACAGGCCAGCGTCGCGGAACCGGCGTATGATGGAGCCGATTGTAGTTACACTGACCTGAATTTACTAGTCGTGTCTCCGTAACCACCGGTTCCTCAGATGTTCATGCTACGGCTATACACTACGATTTAAATTGGTTTTGTGCGCTTACATAATCAGCGGAGCACTCATACCTGACAGCACACCAGTTACGTTTGCCAATATTATACCTCAGATGTTGATCACCACCATTTACAAGCCAGTCTGTGTTAATTTCGGGAATATTCAACAAAAGTACGATCGATGGACAATGCATAATTATACTCGGGGATCAGCACACGACAGAGTCGTCTTGTCGTGAGGTGCGCGCCCGCAGACTTTCATCTGCTACATATATCCTCTGCGAGCAGCGCGGAGACGGGCTTACAATATAATCCGCGTCCGCGACTAATGCTTCTTCGAAATATCGTCATATGGCACAGGGAGCCTGCAGAATAAACCAGAAACTGAAATCAGAGGGCCTTATCACATACCACACTCTTCCAACGATACATTTCATCGCTTGTTGAACAGCCTACCCTGTATACTTCCAAAAATGCGTCCGCCGTACGATCAGCTCTTCGTTGAAGTAGAAAAACAAAAGGAAAGTGAACGCGAGATTCATGTGTGGGATTACTAAAACGTTCATTGCTTGATTCCGCTCGGCATTTGTACACGGCGTCCCCCTCCCCGCACCCCCCCTCTTCCCCCCCCCCCGATTTCTCGCGAAATAGCAGTGCATTTCGCGTATAGTTGGTCTAGTGAAACCTACCTGACTTAAGTTTAGACGAACGTCTTTAGCATGCCAGAAGCTGCACTGTTTTTTTTTTCATTTCCGTTAGAGCTATTATGTTTCTAAATTCCGCATTGGCACAGCATTTATTTTTCTGTGGTTTTATTTCCTTGGTTCTTGCTATATGGCGTGTGTGGGCACATATTTAATGGCGCACAGGCTTGGAATATACTTTACATTTTCGCATGGTTTATATTCTTATAAAAGGCATAAGTTATTGTCCGGGATTGGGTAATCACATCCCCGAAACATATCTTTCTCCGGCGTATATATGCGAAACGAAGCCGAATTCGTTGTCCACGCTGCAAAATGAAGCCAACCTCTCATTGTGCCAGTATCAGGTCTAAACGAGGCGTCAGTAGAATTCATTTGTGCCTGATGTTTTGGAGGTGACAGGGGTGATATGTTGCTGCCGTCGCCGACGCCCGGAAGAGCGGCGACGAAGCGCGCAGAACCGCGTCCCCGGGTAGCTCTTGCAGGCGATCGCGTACTCTACGAAGACGCAGCTGCTTTTTAAGTGACCTAAACGTACTCTTTTCCTATAGTCGTCACCGTAACAAGTTTTTTTTGGGCGCGGAAAGGCGAAAAGAAGCGAAATAGAACCAAAACACTGCACGAGGCCCTGTCAGTCACGCAGCGCAAATCCCGTCAACGCCGCGGAGAAGTGGCGGCAGGCGGCGCAGCGATCGCGAAGCTCGAGGCGTATACTCGGAGCGTACACAAACCGCTCGAGAAACGACGGCCGAGACTCTGTCTCGCCGCAAGATCCGTCTAGTTGGCCGGTACGGCGCTGTACCCTAAACCTCCGACGCGATCTTAACCTCTAGCCTACGGGGCTCACAAATCCCAACCTAGCTTTAACGGTCGAGACTCCTTGTTTCGCCGGGAACTGCCCAGCTCAGCGCTCAGACAAGAACCCTTTCCAACGGCCAAGTTCGGCCTTATAACACCTCCAGATCACACTCTCTCGGGAACGCCCCTGTAGCGTTCGTACACGCGTAAGGGAGTGCCCAAATTCATGTAGACAGCTGTCACTCAGCGCGCACGGAATATTCAATGAGGCGCCGCCATCTTTGGGTCAGTGGCACGCTCGCGGACGAGCAAGTCCGCGCGACCACGTGGGGTGAGAGCGAACGGCGGTGACAGTGCACTGTGCCGGCCGGGGCGCGTTAACAATGGTGTCTCGCGCGGCGCGTACTTCGACGCCGGTAATTCCACCACCTCAACGCGTCACGTCGACGATTCTCGGAACCCGGCGGCGCCATCTGCGTTCTCTATGGGGGGATTATCCCCGTGGTATTCGGTGGGCCAGACAATCCGTCTCCCGTGCGCGCCGTGACGAATTGGCGACGGCTGCGGCGTAGAGTCCACAGTGCTGAGCCCCCAGACAGAGTGCCGGGTTCTCACGCGCAGCCCGGGCGCCTGGCCGCTGATCTCGTAAGTGGACCTTCTGGCCTGTTCTGGCCTGGCCAGAACAGGCCAGATAAGTAAGTGTTCTGGCCTGGTTGCGCGTCCTCGGCTTTGACCTGCAGGATGATGGGAAGGCCTCACAGTGGCCCAATCGATGTAAGGTTCAAATTACCCAACTCACTCACATAATCTGCCGGCTGACTCGATGTCACCAAGGCCTACGAGAACACGATATTACGCGACTTGTGAACTCTAATATATATCGCATTCTTTACACCCTGCCATACGTTAAATTAAAGTCATCGCAGCGATCTCAGATTGAGCGGATCCTCAGGCCTGCCACCCGCCTGGCTCTAGGGGTACCTAGATACGCACCCCTCGCTAAATTGAAGGCTGCTCAGCCGTTCGCGTCACTGTCAGATCAGGTTGATCTTCATTTGATGGCCCAACACACTCGTGTCCAGCTTACTTGGCATGACCGTATTCTTCTATCCTCACTTCATTACGAGGTATCATCCTTACCCTGCATTACACAGACATAGCCCCTTTGGTATCCTCTCCCTCGCGTAACAGTTCCTACCGTTCCAATCAACGTATCCGCAACCTCACATCCAGTACGTCGTCGAGCTGGAATATGCACTCTTCGTTACCGCTACGGTGATCTAGCAGTTACGTACCCAGATGCCTCCCTCTCCACCAAAGAAGCCCGCGAGGTCACAGTAGTTGTTCGTCCTGCCCACCCGCCCTTGCGGAAAAGATATTCGGGCATTCCTTCCGTCCTGTATCTCGCGGCTCAAGCAATCACTGACGCCATCTTATCCTTAGACACTCCCGGTAACCACGTGATTCTCAGCGACTGTCAGGATGCTCTTCGCTTGTTCCAGGAGCAGTTGCTTCCCAGCAATATGATGCGTACACTCCACAGTCATATGCCCAAACACACTGGTACTAGTTACGTCCTGGAGTGGGTTCCTGGTCAGGCGGGCGTCCCGGGCAACGAGCTGTCGCATCAGCTCTCTCGTGCCCCGTCCCAACCGGGAGACTCGGAAACGCCCTGGCCAACCCCTTTCCACCCACCCACGCAGGCGCGACAAGCCCTCTACATCGACGCCAGACTGTGCAACAGTTAGTCAGGGATAGGCAGACTCTACTGTCTCCCTCTCACCTGTTACCCCTGGCAGATTCTTGTCTTATCCGGCAAGCGCAAACGAACAGCCTTCCAACCCCACACATACTACATCGATTAGAAGGCCATCGCAGCCCTGCACGGTGCTCTAAGTGTTCTGGCCTTCCCAATACGCCGCATGTTCTTTGGGAATGTTCTGCTTTGCAACCATCACTATCAACTCATCTTAAACCCCGTTCACCTCCTACCTCTTCTCTCCAAGACTGGCTCGCGCAGCTGGAGGGAACAGGCCGAGCGTTGCGAGCTCTGGTGGCAGTGTTCTGGCCTTCCCAATACGCCGCATGTTCTTTGGGAATGTTCTGCTTTGCAACCATCACTATCAACTCATCTTAAACCCCGTTCACTTCCTACCTCTTCTCTCCAAGACTGGCTCGCGCAGCTGGAGGGAACAGGCCGAGCGTTGAGAGCTCTGGTGGCTCACGTTCGTCAGGTCCTCACGTCTGTATAGATCTTTTTTTTCCTTTCAGAACCCCGGACTTTGGGGGTCTTTTGTGTGTGTGTGTGTGTGTGTGTGTGTGTGTGTGTGTGTGTGTGTTTGTGTGTGTGTGTGTGTGTGTGTGTGTGTGTGTGTGTGTGTGTGTGTGTGTGTGTGTGTGTGTGTGTGTGTGTGTGTGTGTGTGTGTGTGTGTGTGTGTGTGTGTGTGACAATAAAGATTATCAACCACCCAACCACATTGACAACCATGTCCCTACATGGCCTCTTGCGTTTGTTCGCGAAACAACTGCAGACTCCCACCTCAGTAATGTTGGCTATCCTCTGCCTGTGATGGTACCTGTGTGTGCTGGCTCTTCGTAAGGTGTTTTACAATTGAGCTGCCGGGGTATACCAGGCAATCTTGACCGAATGTTGACTGTCCATCCGTACTTAACAGTGTATTTTCTCAAAATTTTGTAACCTCTTCTCGCGATTTACCTTCGTGTGAGACCGAATATCATTACCCGCCAATGAACCCTGTCATAATTGATCCACAAGGTGTTGCCAAAATTATTGAATCATTGAAAGTGTCATCAACTCCCGGCTCTGACCTTATCACTGCGAAATTTCTTAAGAACACTGTATTGCATTCCTCGGTTATTTTGGCTCATATTTTTCAGCAGTCACTTGACAGACACACGGTCCCTGCTGACTGGAAGGTCGGGAAGGTGGCGCCCATTTATAAGTCCGGTAAAAAAGACTCGCCTAACAATTACCGACCCATATCATTAACCAGCATCCCATGTGAAATCTTAGAAAATATCGTGTACTCCCACTTA
This sequence comes from Haemaphysalis longicornis, assembly GCF_048455015.1. NCBI lineage: Eukaryota > Metazoa > Arthropoda > Arachnida > Ixodida > Ixodidae > Haemaphysalis > Haemaphysalis longicornis. Next base: position 346,235 of record NW_027526280.1, on the reverse strand, counting down.
GTAACTTTCCTTGAAACAAATTCTTTTTTCTCGCCTTATCAGCACGGTTTCAGGAAGACTTTCTCTTGCGAAACGCAGTTACTTTGCTTCACTCATAATCTTAACACCATTCTTGACCGTGGTTCATGCGCAGATTGCCTTTTTCTTGACTTTTCAAAAGCGTTCAATAAAGTATGCGATAAATCCCTTCTCTTCAAACTTAGCCAAATTAACATAGACAGTAACACTTTTTTGTGGATAGAACAATTTCTTCTGAACTGCTCACAGTACGTGACGTGTAATGACCAAGAATCATCTCCTAGCCCTGTTCACTCTGGCGTGCCTCAAGCTCGGTATTAATCCCCCTTCACTTTTTAAATTATATTAATGATCTACCTGATTGTGTCTCTTCTAGTATTAACCTATTTGACGATGATTGCGTTATTTTTCGAGAAATAATCAACGATAACGACACTAACATGCTTCAGCATGATATTGACGCGGTATCCGCATGGTGTAGGAAGTGGCACATGGAACTAAACACTACTAAATGTAAAACTATGCGTGTCTCACGGATTTCATCTTCTCCAGCCATTTATCATCTCAACAACGTCCCGCTTGAAGCCGTAACGTCGTATCGCTACTTAGGGGTTCACATAACGTCGTCGCTTTCTTGGGCATTGCATATTGAACAAATAATTAACAACGCCAACCGCATGCTTGGATACCTTCGCCGTAACTTTTCATCTGCTCCTATTTCCCTTAAGACACTTTTGTACACATCCTTGGTAAGATCTAAATTAGAATATGCTGCACCAGTATGGGATCCTGGCGCTGAAATGTCAATCAAATATCTCGAACTCGTTCAAACCAACGCTGCGCGATTTATTAGAGGCAATTACAGTAGAGCATCTAGCGTAACATCCATGAAAAATACCTTGCATTTGCCCCAGCTCGCCCATCGTCGTCAGCATTTTCGTCTTTGTTTATTTCATAGAATATACTATCACAATCCCTACTTGCGTTCCGTCTTGGTTTTTGCGCCTTCATATGTTTCTGCCCGCATTGATCACCGTCATAAAGTTGCAATCATGTCCTGTCGCACAAAATCTTGTTCTCAGTCTTTCATGCCTCGCACCGCATGTGACTGGAACCACCTTCCCGGACCAATCGCCGCCATTGAAAACCTTCAACAGTTTCGCATAACTTTAGCTAACATTGTTACTTTAGGAACCACATAGGCCTGTTATACACTACCTTTTTTGCTGCATTGTATTATCAGTTCTTTTGTGTTTGTAACCCACTCCCCTCTGTAATGCCTCCGGCCTTGAGGGTAAAATAAATGAAAATAAATGAAAGGTATGACAACTTCCACAATGCATTATGTGCGCGAAGCTGCATTCTTGGGCATTACTACTCCAGGAAAAAACAAATGGCCTCCCTTCCCCTCCTGTATTTGGGGCTTATTCATCTCCGTTCATTCGGGATCGTCGAAGCACTATGCCTGATGTCCCTCCATGAAATGTAGCTGTATACGCCAGGACAATTTTTCCTCAAACCATCATAGACTTGGCCCGATGGTGCACACTATGGCCTTTGGAAGGCGCCGCTGTGCTCGTTCACCTCCACCGTATGGACGTCATCATAGTGGCATCTATGGCCGCCCCTACAGCAGCCGTACAGCCAATGTATGCTTGACTTGGCTTTTCCATCTACGTCGGCGGCATCCCGGCTGTCCGATTTTGGTGGCGGGAGAGAGAGAGAGAGAGAAGGCTCTTTATTAAAAGCGAAACCCGAGATGTTTGCCGGAATTGCGACACCGACATGCTACTCGGCGGGGGAGGGGGAGGGGGAAAGAAAAGTCCCCATAGCTTACAGGGCAGACGAAAGAAGAAGAAAGAGATGAAATAAACGAAGACAAAAAAAAATGACGTTCAGTTTGGGAGTAGCGGGATTAAAAAGTCTGGCTTATAAACTCTAAATCACTGTAATCACACCAATCTCGTCGAGATAGTCAAACAACGCCTCCAGTGCTTTGCGCTGAGCTGATGGAGATGGTCATTGACATAGAAGTACTCTCCAGGTCATTGTTCCTGGGCTGAGGCGCTCTGGTTTCTGCACAAGACTGCACCTTGCGTGTATGTATGCGGATGATTCCAGCAGCAAATGCTTTACGGTTTACGGCGACCTGCATTTGTCGCAGTAAGGGTTTGTGGTGACGCCAAGTCGAAAAAGGTATGACTTCGTAAGCGCTGCGTTGAGACGAATTCGGTGGTATAACGTCTCTAATCAGCGCGGAAGTGCCTTTGGCAGCCTCATCCTGAGGTGAGGGCCTATGTAGCGTAGGAAGGCATGGTGGTAGTCTGGGAGGGACCAGAGACGGTTCTGTTCTATTAAAACGAGTGCCTTCACCATAGGCATCACGCTTAGTGAATCTTCCTCACCTTGCGCATTTCCAGGCCCCTGCGAGCAGCTTGATCCGCCTTCTCATTTCCTAGAACACCACAGTGAGCGGGAAGCCACTGAAACATTATACGTTGTCCAGCATCGTTGGCAAGGTGGTGCATGTATGTGATGTCACGAGAGGCATGTTCATGAATTGTGAAGCGGTCGCTGCGTTGCAGGCTTTGGAGAGCCGCCTTCGAGTCGGTAAAAACCGTCCATTGCTTCAGCTGCTCGCGTAAAATGTAGCGTATAGCTTCCTTGATGGCGTGAAGCTCGGCGGTCATCGATGATGTCGCATGCTCGAGGCGATAGGAGAACGTCTGGCCAGTAAAGGGAATAAATATTCCGGAGGAACTGCGCTCAGGTGTGCAGGATCCATGTGTGAAGACGTGGGTTGCTTTACAGTACAGCTGGCTGACACGGTGAGTTGTAATTGTAGGAGTCCACTTTGAGGCATGCTCTTTTTGGGGTCAATTCCTAGGATCCTGCGTCTGATATGTAGGGGGGCTAAAGGGTCCAGGTGGAAAATTAGATGGCATTGCTTGTGGTGCCTGGGAGTGAATAGAAAGATTAGTGTCCTGAGTGTTTGCCCGAAACTCGAATTACCATTTTCAACCATGCGTGTTAGTATATGGCTTTTGGTGTGCAGCCGATGACGCAAATGTATTATTCGCACAGTCGCCTGGAGTAGAATCACGTCCAGAGGCAGACAGCAAGCTTGAGCGATCGTACCTAAGCACGATGACCCTTTGGGGAGGCCGAAGAAGGTGCGGAGGCATTTGTTTCTGGCCGCATCTAGCGGCTTTGTGCTTGTGTGCGGGAGCTTCTGGAGGACAGGGAGGCTGTAACGCAGTAGACCATCGACGTAGGCTTTGCAGAGCAGTACCATAGAGCGACAGTCACTGCCCCAGCGACTGCCGGTGAGATACCCCAGGATTTTTGAGATTGCGGTTACTTTTGTACCGAGTTTCGTCCCTTCACGAGCCCAGGGAGGATTCCGGTTTATTAAAGGGGAACTGACACAAAATTTTGAAGGCGAGATAACTTCGGAGATAGATTGGTGGGAACACATATACATCATCTGCAAAATATCAGCGGTGAATACAGCCTAGAACATATTTAAAATCAATTTTGAAGTGTGCGAAACGCAACCGAGCGGCCAGCAGAGGACCACGCGCAAGTGTAAATAAACAACATCCAAATACGTCACGAGTTTGTGTTTGCCGCTTCCGCACTGCCGGCTCGCCGCTCCAATCGGAGGGCCGGCGGAGCTTCTGCTCTCGAGAACGAACGACCCGATCGTTGGCGGCGGAGGCGCCGTGATTTCGTCAGCTCATCGGGCAGCTGGCCGCGACCAAAGTTCTACAGCGATTCCAGGCACTCTGTTTCTATTACTGTTTATTACCATTGGATGCGGAAACGCGCCGGAGGCACGAAAAGGCCACTGAGCAAGCCGCACGGTCGCTGTGCAGGCGGCGGCCACGGCCGCGATGTGGCCCACGCCGGCGCAGGTAGCTAGAGTGATAGCTTGTACCGCTGCATGAAATTGTCCCCAAGTCCCGACCATGGTGGCTTACATGAGAAAGGAGTTAATGATGCCATGGCGGGTTGCATTAAAAATTGTCATCTGCACCGCTTACGAGAGCGGCACTCGAATATCCGCCGCAGTGCTAACCCGAACACATCTGTAGGCGGACCTGTAGGCAGACCAGCCGGCTGCTCTCAGAGCGCGTCTTGCCACCCACCGTCTCGAGCGTCGCGCGTCGTTCGTTAGCCGCGGTAGCATTTGCACTCGCAGCGCCTGCGTCACATCCACGGTCGCTTTTTAATTAGGCGCCTCACGAGATCAGTACGGGGGGGCATTCGCAGACACTGCCGTCGATGCGGATTCGACAGTGCTACGGCGGCTCTGCTCTGTAACTGTGATATCCCTCCAACGGTCACGTGGTAAGCTTTGTTCACACAAAATCCACAAAATCCATCGTTTCGCGGCACTCGCTGAAACCGAAACTGCGACTGGCCGCATTAATAATGCCTCTAATTAAACAACCGTCGCACGCTGAAGCAAATGAGGTTTCTACAGGTTATAAGTAGGTCACTAGCTACTTATCGCAACAAAAAAAACAAGATGCAAAATTTTTGTGTCAGTGCCCCTTTAAGATTCCGAGGAATCTTGGGGTTCGCACATATTGTAAGGTGCGGCATCTGAGAACGAGTGTATATCGTTTCATGTGCTTGCGAGTAAAAGCAATGACGACACTTTTCTCGGAAGAAAGGTGGAGTCCTCTCGGTGAAAGGTACGCAGATATTTTTGCGAGAGCTTTCTTTAGCCTTTGCTGTGCGGTACGACGCGATCCCGATGCACTCCAGATGCAGCTATTGTCCCCATAAAGTGTGACGTGGACGTCAGGTGGGAGTACTCGCATTAGGTGTATAAGAGTAATGTTAAAGAGCAGAGGGCTCAAGACGGCTCCTTGAGGTACTCCTTTTTGTATACTATAGTGGGAAGTTGGGCCATCTGGCGTGGACATGAAAAGTTGTCGCCTTGCAGGTAATTTGAAATCCAAACGTAAAGTTTTCCACCAAACCCAAGAGCAGCAAGGGATGTAAGAATGGCATCATGAAAAACTGAGCCAAATGCCTATTTAACGTCTAAAAATACGGCAATAGGAACGTATCATTTATGTAATTCTTCTTCCAGAGATGAAACTAGAGCAATGACGTTGTCAATGGCTGCTCTGTTATCGCGAAAGCCGTTCATCTGAGGTGGATTGAGTTTTTCGCTCTCAAGGTACTATGTCATTCTTCTGAATATCATTTTCTCCATACTTTTGGCGACACAGCTTAGAAAAACTATTGGTCGGAAAGAGTTATCAGTCGTTGGTGGTTTACCAGGTTTTAGGATGGCCACTAGCTTAGCTAGTTTCCGCTGGGAAGGTACTGTGCCACAGAGCGAGATTGAATGATATTCCACGAGACGCAATCGAGAGTGATGGAACAGGGGAGAAATGCCCTCATAGGTTATTTCTTCTTGACCCGGCGAAGAACGATTGTTGGCACGAGAAATGGCTGCGTTGAGTTCCTATATGGAAACCTCTTTCAGTGAAAAGCCACCTCTTTCAGTGAAATGTCGTCGTGCAACGATAACGGTCGGAATGGGTCCAGCTGCTGAATATCACTGCGCATTCCCTAAACGACGCGCCGAAATCGCGATAGAGGTTTGCGAACGTCCAGTTTTGAGCAGAATTTCGCCATCGCTGCCTGCTCAACTTTTCCAAGTGGCGTCTTACCTGACTGCATTCTGTGAGCCTCTCTTGGCGAGCACCAGCCTGGACGACCAGCTTCGGCTGGCTCAAAGCGCTGTCGATGCTGCCCGCGCTCAAGGCATCCTGGACTGAGGACACCTCCTTCAAGCTTCAGCACAATCCCCCCTGTTGATTTAAATAAACGTTTATTCTCTCTCTCTCTCGGACGTCTTCTTATTTCTTTGCGTCGAGCCTTACGTTTCGCACGCCTGCGAAGGGCTCGTAATCTTATATAGTCTTGGTCTGTCTTCAAGTTTAGGCGTTCGACCATGGATCGGGAGCACTTCTGAAGGCATTTGGTCATGGTTGGAATCAGGTCCCTGTCTATAGTTGCCCCCGTAAATCAGATATTTACGTGGGCTGTGTAGGCTTCTTAGTCTGTGAGTTTAATCCACTTTCTACCTCGACGCACAGACACTTTAGGAGAGGATATGAACATGGGGTAGTGATCGCTCCCTCTCGTTTCAAAATCTGGTCTCCAAGCAAATTTTCGTACGAAAAGGCTTGATACGAACGAAATATTAATGCAGCTGCTGATTGCAGCGTTTTCTAGGAACGTAATACTGCTGTCATTCAGTGGCTCTATACTATATTTCATCATCAGCTCGGCGAGTCTTGCTCCGCGGGAGTTTGATTGTGCGTTCCCCCAAATTTTGTGGTGTGCATTGGAATCTCCGCAGATTAGGTCTGGTGGAGGAGTGCTGGTGATGATACTTTCAAGCCCGTAAGCATATAACACAGTTTCTGGCTCTAGGTAGGCAGCAATAATCTGAATGGCTCAGTGCCAATTATAGTCCTCGCATAGACGTACTCTTCGGTTTGATGAGGTGGGACGGCCATTGCTGCAGCAGGTACATCATTGCGGAAACCTATGAACAGTCGGCTAACACCGTTTAAATGTTGCGAATGAAGAATTCAATAATTCTTTAAACGAAGTGGATCTTCAACGCGAGATTCGGATATCACGATAAATTGAACTTGGTATAAACTTAAAAGTCCCCAAAAGTCGGCATGTTTCGAACGCAAGCCACGGGCGTTCCACTGAAAAAAATTGTACAGTTCTTGAGATGGGTGTTTATAGACACTTTCGTAAATGGGGACGGCGGCTGAGTCGTCATTGTTGGGATGTGCCATCTCGCTGTTGCGTCTTGAAGTTAGAGGCTATAAGGGGCTCTAGAGCCAGAACAGCCTCGACTTCAGGGAAGTGCCGAGTGGAAGGGTTACCCCGTAGCAGTGCCTTAGTGGCTGTGAAGAACATTGGAATAAGCAGATTCACAATGTCGGTCTGGCCGGTCGGGCTTGTTGATTCCTCATGGTCTCTTCGAGAGCGCCGTATCGAGGGAGAGGATTGATCCTGAGAACTAGCACCAGAAGGGACTTTTGAAATTTTGGTCGGTGACTGTTCTTTGACAATTCCCGCGTAGGACTTCATTGAAGATGCACTTTGAATGTACTCCCATATATATTTTGGCTATTTAAAAGAAGGTCACGTAACTTGTTATAAATTGCCAGCTTCTTCACCAATCCCCGCTCGGTATGTAATACTTGCTCAGGTGAACACCTGCAACCACCGCTGATGGCCATGGGACATTCCGTTCATCTGCAGGTAGAAGCACTATCGCTTCCTCGGCAATTCCAGAGTGTTAATAATGCGTGTCAATAGGTACGTGGCAATGCAAAGGTAATGGTAATAATGGTGTTGCAAAGTGCTCGTTTTTTGCCTGGACCCCTGTTCTTTGCTTAATACAAGCCGTTGGCACGTAAGGTGCCATTTGTGCGCATACAGACATGCGCACTACTTCACACAACTATTTGGACATAACCCACTCTAGAACAGTTCCGCGGGGAATTTAATGCAGTAAGCGCGAATTGAATGTAACATAATGACGAAATAATGTCTTTTTGAAGGTATATACGGATGTCGGCAGCTTGAATTACTGAATAAATTTATTGCACTAAAACTTGAAAGGAAAGACCACCTGCGGGCATAGATTGTCACACCTAGGGATGGACACCGGAACGCCTGTTGGTGTGGACGATGCGGGAAGGGGTTAGAGAGTACAGTAAAGTGGGAGAGAGGCTATAAAAAGAACACGAAATGATAGAGGGGAGAGAAAAATGGGAGGGGAGAAGACAAAGAAAAATAGAAAGAAAAGGAAAAGAAACTCACGCACAAACACACAAACCCAAGAGGAGTTATACAGAATACCAGCTTCACTGAATTAACGCTGCGAACGCTGATGTTAACGATGAAGCTGAACTTGGGCTTCCTAATCGCAAGGCTAAGCTTCAAAAACTTCCAAAAGACAGAAGATCGATTCCCTGTGAGTGCCAAATCATTTTCGATGTGTTCCATTGCTGGCGACACCTGCTGGAACCTCATGTTCCTTTTGAACTTAACACTGCCATGAGCGGCACCGTAAGCGTTTTTCTTTTTTTTTGCGGGGTATTTTTTGTTTTGCTGTAACAAAACGTGAGGGGCCATGTACCGTATAATAAAAGAAGAATGTAAATATTACCCATGTTTTGATGTTGTTCCTCAAATATGCTTAATAGTATCGTTTTGCTCAGCAATATTCAGAAGCATTAACATTGCCACCACACTCAGTAGTTTAGAAAAGCTTTGCCTATATGAATGTTCTCTTCAAAGATTTATTTCAGTTGCTGTATGTGTGTGTGGTAGGTGCTCCCCTTCTCAGTCGGCTATGCCCTCTCCAGATTGATCTGACAGCGACATGACATTTAGTCCTATGAAAGCTTCGGCCAAAAATGATTCGCTTTAATATTCTTCAGTTCTTCATTCCGTCCAAAGTTATCGGCAGCTTTCTTGTCCCATATTTTCGGTTTTCTCAGGTCCCCAATCGTAAAAACATTCTACCACAGTTTCGGTCAGGGCAACACCGTAACTTTATACCATTCAAACATTTTTTGTAGCTACAAAATTTATAGACGAGATGAAAAAATTTGTACCTCGCCTGATAGAAATGAATATTTCTTTTTATTTGGGGTTATATACCGCGTATACACCCGTAATCATCATTCTTACATGTTTTGCATGGATGCCACTGCAGATTCCTTTCAGTCAAGGAACCTATATTACGAATAGTTAGCGGCCAGTGAAGTAATACAAAACGTTGGCTTCCAATGTGCTGGAAACTCACATACATGACGGTTCGCAGTGTTCTTGCAAGTTGCGTTACAGGGACTGTAAGCGCTTCGCATTAATGGTCCCTCAGAACAAATGACACGAAGTTCTACCGATACGGCTATGTATAACGATGTTTGGCTTAGTCCCATTCATAGAAATACAAAAATACCTATCGCGTTTTATAAACTTAGCACATGACCACTTTGTTAATAAGATCAATTGCTGCTAGGGAAATGCGCATTTTGCAATGCTTTAGCTTTGTGTGTCCAGAAAAGATGGCAACCCCAATGCCCTCTCTGCCACGCCAGAAGTTTTATCAGCGCCACATCCGTTACGAACAGGAAGCATCGATATCTACTCGCCAGTAGCATCGAACATGCTCCGCGCTAACTGCAAGATGGAAGCTGTGCGTACGGCTGGTGCTGCTAAACGGTTGTGCTTCATACAATTTGAGGGCAGTTGAGCGTAGCTATTTGTGCACGTTTATAGGAGATATGAATATGCGGGTACAATAACGTAGTGTATACAATCCCTGTTCCACAAAGGTTAATGCATTTTTATTATTCGCCCGACGATGGAAGGCCTGTAACAATATGACGTGGTAGCTGCTTCTCGGGAACTAGACCACTTCCTTTGAACTTAGCATTCGCAAAAACGTGTTATTGACTTATTCACAGGTTGGCGGGTTTCATTAAGATGATGTGGCGGGAAATTTCTCCGTAATAGTTTATGTCTGCGTGTCGCACGTTTTGAGAGCTGACTGTGAATGTAGTAGTGAACCTAAAATACGTTTCTGTTGGGTAGACCCACGTAAATGCAGTATACCATCGGCCAATCCGAATTTTATAAAGGAATTACTATTGCTACATATCCACGACTGACCCATCGAAAGAAAAGAAGAAGAACCACTGCCTTGGCGGAGCAAAGTTGATTCGCAACAGGCTTATTGTCTCGGAAAATCGGCTCTGAAATCAACTCGAGAACTCCAGGTGAGAAGAGCCAAGATGTTCCAGAAGTCAGGCCGCCCTCACATGAACATAAGACCAAGGATATACCGGCCTATGAATTGAAGTCCGTTCCGATGCAAGAACAAGTGGCTGCTCGAGGCCTCCCCGAGCAGGGACAGCTGAGCCCACCCGGCCGGCTTCAGAACGACCTGCCGACTACGACGAAGCACCAAATCAAGAAAGCAACGGTGCGTCCCACCAGTCATCCGAAAAAGAAAGAAGGGATTGGGTCCCCGCAGGAGCGGCGACGAACTCTGCACAAGAGCCCACAAGACCATGTGTTACCACCCCTCAACCTGTCCCCAACGGAGCAAATCGTCCGACAGAAGGTGCTGCGACAGCCAGTGCTAAAGGAGAGGCAACGAAAGGTCATGGCACCTTCAAGTCGGCCAGGACAAAAAGCTACAAAGGTCGGGTGTGTTGTGCCGGGACGACGAAGCAGCGCCATGGACCCGGCAGCCGAAGCCTCAAAAAATGGTAGACAAGGGGACGAACCCGCCTTGACGATGACGCAGCGGAAACAAACGAGGCGTCAATCCCTCGATGGTGACATCCGGGGAAAACACCAGGATGACCGCCAAGGATTGCTTGAAGTGCGAGCTATACAGCCCAGCTTGGTGAGCGTTGAGCCTTTGATCAGTTCACCTACTTCAAGCACGCAACGTCCGGCATCCCTGAAGTCAGCACGGAGAACTACGCTCGGGGAAGCAAGCTATTTCTCACATTTTATATCTTCATTGGGGGAAAAAGTTCCAGGCTACAGCACAGGTTTTCATCCGTTTCATCCCGCCGATGATTTATTAGTAACCGATCTGGATGAACAACGGAATCTTCATCACCAGGGTGGGCATCTTGCGGGGTCTTTTCTAGTCTTTGGCACACACGTGGAGACCGACCATTCAGAGTTGATCGCAAAAACTTCCCCTTCACGCCAAGATTCGTCGCCCCCACGTCCCATCCTACTCGAGCGCTACCTGGCATTGCCCGAGCAGCGTCGCTCACCGAAAGGAGTGCAGCCTCGGTGGGCGAACTGCATCAGGCGGGCACAGTACATCTGCCTCGCTCTTTCCGTTCTCGCCATTGCTGCGCTAAGCGCCTCAGTCCTCTACACCGTCAACACGTACGCTGCTGCAAATACCAACCCGCCACATGAAACCGACGATGAAGTCCTGCCTACTGTTACGCCGAAGGATAAGAGTTCTGAAACCTCTGCCACTAGAGATGTGATAAAATCGACGAAGGGAGAAAGTCCAGAAGCAGAGCACATTCTTGAAATTTATAATGATCCTCGAGGGGCCGTAGTGCCCCGTCAATCTGCCTCGAAAACTCCGGCAGGTGTTACATTGTTAACGGCTCAGAGTAAGAACGTGACCGCTGAGTGGGGGCCGTCTTCCACCTCTTCACCCCCAGACAAGAACACTGAAGAGTAAGAGAATTGTCTGCCGAAGAAAACAAGGCCTTTAGGCGATAAACCTTTCACACAATAAAAATGCCTCCCGACTGTTAATACACGATTGTCGTTTGCACTATTCTTAAACGACCGAGTAAAGATCGAACTTAAGCTGGTATTCTTGTATTTTTTTGTTTCGGGAAATGTTCCAGTATGTTCGCTTTAAAGGGACGTTTGGCAGTTCACAACCCAACGAAATAGACAAACCCCAAAGCCCCTTGATACGCGTTTATTCCGGGTGCCAGATTCATTCGGAAGTATTGCTGGGCAGTATTTTTGTTAGTCCAGATGGATGGGGGCTTTAAAGGGACACTGAAGTGAATTTGTCAAGCTCCCGTTTTTGCTTGCACTGCGTAGACTGGCTCAAATTAGCACACTTTTCATCGTTTATCCGGTTGACAAATCGGTAATTATTTTACAAAGCGCGAAAGAAGAAAAACTACCATGCGCGGTTTGCGGCGGCCGCACCAACTAAGGCTGTGACGTTGAGAGGAGGGGCGCCGTGATTGGACGATGCCCAAGGTTAGCAATCACAAAAGTTTCGGTTTCGGTTTCGGTTCTGTAAAACATAACCAATGGCTTTGTTGGATGGGCATTCTCAATATCTCAGTAATCATCGTACCGCGCTTCTGCCATGTTGTCGGCTGTAAAATGCACAAGATAAGCCTCCCAGGACGGCTTGTAGTCGTAGCATTCACTAGCCGAGACCTACGCAGTGCATGAACGCCCTCCGCGTACCCGCAGACGCCCAAATTTCATGCGCTTTTCCCCCATATTTGAAGCTTGCCTCCCTCATGCCTGTATCGTAAAAAGCGTGTTCGCACCAGGCCAAGGGTCTGTTCATTCTGGCCTGTGCCCACTGCCTGCAAGCAGTCGGTGCTTATGGCAACAGCACGCCAACGAGAACTCGCTAGCGCGCCAGTGCCAGCCAGCGCGCGTTTTGTGAACTAGTTCGTGTAGCCATGAACGTTGCGGCCCCAAAAAAGGTGAACTCAATATAGGAAACATCAGCGGAAAACAAAAAAGTTAACTTAAAAAAAAAAAAAAGCAGGTACCCGCGGGGATTCGAACTCGTGACTCGCAAAACACTTCCGGTGAAATCCTAGCGCACCAGACCGCTAGGCCACGGAGCTTTTTTTTTTTTTTCTTTATTACATGGGAAAATACGCTCAGACGTTGCAGTACGAGGAATACAAGCAAACAAAAGAATACCCTGAAGTTATGACAAGCAAATATACATCAACATTCAGGCAAACACACACAAGCGTTCAAAAGAGGGAACCAGTCAGGTGGTTGGTCAAGCGAACTATACACACTATGTACAAATGCCACAGTTTCTCTGAAATAAGACTTCGTTGATCTTGGTGGCTCAGCATGTCTATCACATAAGCGGCATCGCCACAGACTGTACAAACCAATCAACACGAACATGTCATAAGGTGGCTCACCAGGATAGTCGAATGGCAAAAATCGGATAGAGTAAGGCGTAATATCCATGTCTTTTTTGAGCGTTCGCTGTAGAATGTCCCAGAAAAAGACAGCATCTCTGCAGTCTACAAAGCAGTGATCAATTGTCTCTGGTCGAGTACAGAGCCGACAGTCTGTCGACCAAGCTATAAACAGACCCCGATCTTTCATCCAAGCTTTAACAGGGAGCGTGCCAGTGTGTAATTTAAAGAAAAATGTTTTAACACCTGGCGGAACACACATTTTACACACTCTATTGAGGACATCCTGGTACGGACACTGTAGGTACAGAACACGATATAAAGGTGTGGGAAAAAGCCCAGAAACCAGGGCATCAGGAATAGAATCGCGCGTAGCAGTAAATATGTACTCAAGGCTAAACCGAGCCTGTAAGAAGCGAATTGTGTCAACCACTTCTTTGAGGAAACCTCGCGGGCTTCGGGCTGCGTCCACAGACAGCGAAGACACCACAATATCAGGGAGAAAATGTGCAAGACGTATTTGCAGTACAGCTTTCAAAAAAGGATGTTGAACATCTCGAAAGTAGAATAAACGAGAAAGAAGCTGCCAAAGAAACAGATGAACAAGCCCAAGTCCCCCTCGGACGCGAGTGCATTGCTAATATAGGGTATATATTGTACAACCGGTTTACACTTTTATTTAGTTTTGGCATTTCAAGCCGCTTAGGTGACTATTTGTTGTACTGCGATCGTGCAGTAAGCGTCGCCCGAGTTTCCACAGTAGCTCACGTCTAGCAATTGCATTTCGTAGACGGAAAAGCGTTCGCAGATGCGTAGTCGTGCTGCTGACCGCTGTGCTTGTTCGCCCAGCGCAAAGAGTGCTTCCCGCGCCCTAGTTTTACGCTGTACGGTAAAAATATCAGTTGATTTTATTTCCTTAGTACCTATATTGACTTCGCTGACTCTTCTCCCGCCTTCAAGAGGCCTTATATTTTCCTACTGGCGTACCAGTCAGCGAAGCGTCGCATGTGCAGCGCTTCCGTGAAGCGACCTTGACTTGGAGCTAGATACAGTGTACAAACAAACCTAGTAAAGAAAGGCACATTCTTCCATTCACAAACGTGTCCTGGCTTCGTTTCAACTAAGCGAACGAATTGCGACCAAGCAATTTTTTTTTAACCTCCTTGATTGCGACGACCCGCCGGCGGCCGGCGAACGAGACGCTGGGCCGACTGACTCTGTCGGCCGGGGAGCCGTGCAGTAGCGCAGCCGTGGCGCAGCCAATTGCCAGCTCATCTCCTCCAGACGTCACACGAAAACGCCAAAGAAAATGGGCGAGCGTAAAGAGAGGAGGACAGCGTTTTCGAATTAGTTTTTCTACTAAATAAAATCGCGTAAACGCGCCTAGAGTGGTCGAAACATGGCCTGGGGACTCCGGACTACAATTTGCGCTAGTAATCCCGCAATGTTTATACATATCACTTCAGTGTTTAGTGATCGGAAGAGCTAGCAGCCGAAGCCGGGAGAGAAGAAGAAGAACACACAGCAACGAGTCCGAGCGTCTCTCTCATCAAGCCGAGCAGCCGCTTGGCGGCGGCAGCAGCTTGCTAAAAGTGTGAGCCCCCGAATGCCATTTCACGTCGATTATACCGCCGTTCTTTTTCAAAGCATCGTCGCGATGCTTAACAGAAGCATCTCGGAAGTAACAGTTGAAAACGTGACCTCGATGTACAGGGTATGCAAAAAAACACAAAGCAAAAGAGCATGACGCAACACACACACAGACATTTTTGGGGCCACTGTCAGCGCGAGTGACACCGCTTGATGCGGGCAACATGAACCAGTTCAGGCAGTGTCCTACTACGCGTTGACTGCAGTTCCCTCGCGAAGAACTGGATAGTTGCCTTCGCTTACTTGGCGTATCACTTCGTAGGGCCCAAAGTAGCGTAGTAAAAGTATTTCCGAACGTCCTTGGAGTCGCACAGGGCTCCATACCGAGACGTGGTCACCGGGTGTGAAAGTTACGTGTTGATGCGGTAAGTTGTAGCGGCGGGCATCAATCGTTTGTTGGCGACGGATGCGTTGTTGCACCAGTTGTCGGGCCGCTTCGGCGCGGCTAGCGTGTTCCGTGGCGTCTAGAGTAAACTCGTGGATTTTATCCGGAAGCAGCATCGCATCCAACATAGGCGCCACTTGGCGGCAGTGGACGAACCGAAAAGGGTGTAGTTCGTCGTTTCTTGAACTGCCATACCGGCCATACTGTATGCAAAGGTCGCGTACGGCAGTATGTCATCCTGGTTCTTCTGGTCAACATCAACGTACATTTCAATCATGTCTGCGATTGTCTTGTTCAGCTTTTCGGTCAACCCATTTGTCTGGGGTGATATGCAGTGGTTTTGCGATGGTCGGTATGACACTGTTTCATTACCTCCGCAGTAAGTTCTGCGGTGAACGCTATGCCTCTATTGGTTATCACGACTGATGGGGCGCCGTGACGGAGAACAATGTTAAGGGCTAGACACATGTCCGTCTTTGCAACTGGTTTTCGGCTCCGGTAAACGTTCCGGAAACCGCTCCCCGCCGCCGTTTGGTGGAATTGGACACACATGGTGCGGGGGCGCCGTCGACGCGTCGGGTCGCTGAGCTCCGCCCCGTCGTCGTGCGTGCATGCAGCCTTTGGCAGCCCGCACAGGGCCGCAATGACGCTTGACGGAGCTCGCCTGGGTGCCCCGCGATGCTCGTGATTTCCTGTCGTAGGAGATTGTTGCTTTAAGTAATTGGGGCCAATTATATCCATTAATAGCGTAAATGGATATAATTGGCCAAGCGGAGTTTTGAGAAAAAAATGTACTACAAAAATAGAAAAAATAAATAATCACAGCAGTGAAATTACTAAAAATATGTCTTACATCTGCTCGAAAACGAAGACGTAACTTAAAAAAGCCGACAAAAGAACGTTGAAATTACGAAAAAAAATTTGCGGAGACGAGCCAGTCATGTAACGCACTGCAGTTCCACAACAATGCATAACTGGCGGAAGTAACGAATTTAATCGTTGTAATAGCGTAATGAAGGTAAATGGTAAAACACAATACCCCCCCCCCCCCCAAATACACAATATAACCATTTCGCAAAAATGAGGACGAAATTTAAAAAACGCTTCTCATACATGTCCTCTGCAAAACGAAGACTCAACTAAAAAAGCCCGGAAAAGAACGAGAACACGAATAAATAATCGCGCGAACGGACGAAACCAGCACTACGCCTGTCATCTGCGGAAAAACACACTATTGGTCAAGTGCTTAATCACTATAATGGTGTAATTTAGATCATTGGCGAAAAGAAACAAAATCAAAATCAAAATAAAATACCCCAACGTATTAGGCTAGTCATAGCCAAATCTGTCTCTAAAAAACTCAATGAATACTAGCGGCGTAAGAATGCTACGCATTATTGACAATTATGTGGATTTGTGCAAATGCTTCTCTCATTAAATGTGGCAAGAATATGGTTTCGATGGTTGTTCTTTTCACATGAACTTTAATAAAACCACCGAATCAACCACGATAAAGGAAGCCTTCGCTGACTACACGGAGAAAAAAAACACTGCAATGCCGACACTTCTCAAGAGATGTTGCTCTTAATTTTACTTTATGCAGCGTGGTCTTTTGCAGTTACAAGGCAAGCGAAAGCGATACGCAGCTGTTTTCTGGTCCCATACATTTGGTTCTGCTCGTACCAGGGATATTAGCAGATCGCTTTCGGCGATGCGGGCCGCCCTTGGGCTGCTCATGGCTGCGGCGCAGGAGAAACCCACCTCGCGAAATCCAGGAGCAGACGACACACCGAACAAACGCGCGCGAAACGTCATGAATGACGCTTCCGCGCCTCGTGCTGTTATTGGCTGCCGCCCCCTGCCAGTTAATTGCCCACACGTTGGACGCGTGGCGGCGGCGGAAAATATCTAGCAGGTTTGACGCATGCGGAGACCTGGTTTTTGGTGCCAGAGGGGACCGTTCCGGCTAACGGAACGGGAAATCGCGTGCACAGACGCGTCCCTCTCCGTCCATGTGTCCCCCGCTTTATGAACAAAACATCTCGCAATTTCAGCCGACGTTCCTTTGGGCAATGCTTTGGTTTCGCAATAGCAAGTAAGATTGTCTGTAGCGACTACAATCCTCGAATCTCAGCTGATGACGTAGGGAATGGCCCTAGCAAAACCATGATGACCTGCTTAAATGGCCTGCTCGGTTGATAAACAGGCTGAACAAAACCACTGGTTTAGTGGGCGGTGTCTTTCGCTGCTGATAGTCACGGAACGTTTTGACGTAGATCTTGACTGTGGCAGCCAGGTTTCACCAGTAGTACTTTTGACGATGTCCTGCCGGTGTACGGGTGAAACCCAGATGTCCCGACGATGGGTCGTCGTGGTAGGCGTGTAAGATGGCATCACGTAGCGGTGTTGGCAGCACAAGAAGGTTGGGTGCTCCAGTAGGGTCAAATTCTTTTTTGTAAAGGACTCCGTTGTGCAGCAAAAATAACAACAACGAGCGCTGGAAGAGCCGTGTAGGACGGGAGCTGTGACCTTCGAGGTACTCAATGAGCGACAGATGTTCTGGATCCTTCTTCTGTTGTTCAGCGGACACTGATGGTCCAACCCTCCGAGAAAGGGTGTATCGTCTTCCTGGTCAACAGTAATTCGCTTCAGCGGAGATCGTGATAGGCAGTCAGCGTTGGTGTGGCGTCGTCCGGACTTCTATAGGACCGTCACGTGAAACTCTTGGAGCCGCCGGCTCCACCGCGCGCGACATCCTGACGGATGTTTTAGGTTGGCATGCCAGCACAGACAGTGGTGGTCTCTGGCTACTCGAAACTCTCTACAGTATAAGTACGGAAGGAATTTCGTAACAGCCCATATCACAGCCAAGCACTCCTTTTCAGTCGTGGAATAGTATGCCGGAGCGCGTGATAACCTACGACTTGCGTAAGCAACGACGCGTTCAGCCCGATCCTGCTACTGTACTAGAACTGCAGCGAGACCAGCGGTACTCGCATCGGTGTAAAGTTCGCTGTGGGCGTCTTCGTGAAAGTGTCCTAAGATAGGGGTGCTTTGCAGACGCGCCTTCAGCTCATCGAAAGCTTCGGTCTGCTCAAGGCCCCAAACAAATGGCACGTCGTCCTTTGTTAGACGAGTGAGGGGCTCGGCTATCTTGGAGAAATTAGCCACGAAGCGCTAGTAGTAAACACAGACGCCCAAAAATCGACACATGGCTCGCTTGTCAGTTGGTGTCGGGAATGCGCTCTCCGCGACCGTCTTGCCAGGGTCGGGGCTGACACTCTCAGGACTAACCACGCGGCCGAGAAACTTGAGCTGTTGAAACACAAAGTGATATTTTTTTTTTGTTTGAGCGACAGTTCCGCTGAAAAGATCGAGTTCAACACGGCATGCGGGCGATCGAGATGTTCGTTGAAGGACATGGAGAAAGTGACAACGTCATCCAGGTAAACTAGGCAAGATTGCCATTTCAGGTCAGACAGTACATTGTCCACCATTCTTTGGAAAGTCGCAGGGGCAGGGCAGAGACTCAACTGGACCACCTTGAACTCGTATAGCCCATCTGGGGTGATAAATGCAGTCTTTTCGCGGTCCCGCTCGTCCACTTCGATCTGCCATTACCCGCTGCTTAAGTCGATGGAAGAGAAGTACATGGCATGGCGTAGTCAGTCTAAGGAGTCGTCAATCCGAGGCAGAGGGTAAACGTCTTTCTTCGTAATTTTGTTGAACCTCCTATATTTCACGCGAAATCAGAGAGTGCCATCTTTTTTTGCAACCAGAACCAAGGGTGACGCCCATGGACTCGTGGATGGCTGTATAACATCGTCCTGGTACATTTCTTGGTCCTGGCGATGTATTGCATCTCACAAATCTGCAAGCACCATTGGAAGGGCTTGCAGACTTGTCTCGCTCGCCGTTGAAACCATTATGTCCCTGGTTGGCGCGGCCCTGGATGGCGCTGCAAAGCTGCCGAACTCACGCTGAAGGTGTTAATCGACCAGATTTAGGGGAAATCCCCAAGGTGGCGACAGAGAGAGAAATGAACTTTATTGCGTTGTCCGGCGGGGGGTGCGGGTCAGGCCACGCAGGGCTTCGCCGTCACCCCTGTCTATCTACCTATTCTAGGTATCGGGCTGACCTCGAAGCAATGGGCCTGCGGCTCGGGCTACTAGGGGTGTCCCCGCCCCGCCCCCTGTCGCCGTTCCCGAGGGAAGCAACCGGGGGGAGCGCGGGTCCTCCTTTCGCCGTCGCCGCTCCAGAGCAGCCTCGAGCCGCTGGACGGCACTGAGCTGGTAGAGCCGATCATGTCGCGAACGTCCGGTGGGAGGCCGCGGCCTCCGTCACGCGCACAGTGTTCTTCGGAGCCCCACATGAGATGGGCAAGGTCCGCGGGCACTCGCGCACACACACTGCACCCATTTCGTTCGTAGAGGTCCGGGCACACGTGGCGCGCGAGCGCCGGCGTGAAAACCGTTTCTGTCTGCAGTTGCCGCAGGAGCACTGCCTCCCCTCTCGTAAGCCCCGGATGGGGGGGGCGGGAAGGCTCGTCTCCCGTGCCTGTACCACCGGAGCGTGGCGCCGTAGGCGGTCAGGGGCTCTGCGTCGTCGTCGTCGTCTTGCTGTTCTTCTCCGGGCTCGGAGGGGGGTCGGGCGAGGGGGGGGCGCGGCTCGGCACGTGGCGAGGTCTCGAGCCGCGGCGTCCGCCTCTTCGTTGCGGTTGCGGTGGCCGTTACGCAGCTTCCGGCCCGCGTGGGCGGGGAACCAGCGGATGCTCGTGCTGTTCGCGCGGGCTCCCTCCCTGATGCTGGAGAGGAGCCGCGCGGTGCTCTTGCACACCGTGCTCCGGGCGAAGTTCGCTATCGCCGACTTGGAGTCGCTGAGGATGGTCGTCGTGCCCGGCCGGACCAGGGTGAGGGCGATCGCCGCCTCTTCGGCCTGGCGGGCGGTCGTGGCCCGCACGCTCCCGGCGCTGAGCAGTTCTCCCGTGGTAGCCTTCACGACCACCGCCACGAAGGTGTCGGCCCACTCGCGGTGCTTGGCCGCGTCCACGAACACTGCGCCTTCGCGCTCGTTGTACTCCTTGGCGAGCGCGCACGCGAGCGCCGACTTGCGCTCGACGTTCCGCTCCGGGTCGACGTTCCTCGGGAGCGGCGGCACGATGACGCGGCGGGCGATGTCGTCCCGCAGGGGAACGAGCTCGTCCTCCGCCGCGGTTCCGAGGGGCGGGCTCAGGCCCACCCTCTGTAGTATCTTCCGGCCCGATCTGGTGGTGCTCAGGCGTTCGAGTTGTGACACGCGCTGCGCCTCACTGATTTCCGCCAGGGTGTTGTGCACGCCTAGGGACAGGAGGGCCGCGTTGCTGGTGCCGTTGAGGAGGCCCACTGCCACCCGGTACGAGTTGCGGATGGCCGCGTCGATCCGGGCCCGCTCTTGGGTCCTCCACTGGTGAAAGGCGCCCACTTACGCCACGTGGCTCACCACGAAAGCCTTCAGCAGACGGAGGAGGCTGGCTTCCCGCATCCCCCGCAAGCGCGTGGAGACTCTCTTGACGAGGCGCGTGGCGATGCCCATCTTTGTTGTCATTCGCTCGATCGTGGTGCTGTTGGTGCGGCTGGCGTCCACGTGCATGCCGAGGACCCGGATGCTCGGAACCTTCGGGATGGCCGTGCCGTCCCCCCCTCGCACGACGATGTTGCGCTCCGCCTCGGTGGCGGCGCGCTTGCGGAACCGGCCCGGTGGGGGCAGGATCAGCAGTTGGGACTTCTGCGGGGAGCACCGGAGACCCGTGCTGGTCAGGCTGGCCTCGATGCTGTTCACCGCCTCTTGCAGCGTCGACTCGATGTGGCCGTCACTGCCGCCCGGAACCCACAGGGTGATGTCGTCCGCGTAGATCGCGTCCTTGACGTCGGGGAGTGCGTCCAGGCGCCGGGCGACCCCGGTCATCACCAGATTGAACAAGAGCGGCGAGATGACGGAGCCCTGCGAGGTGCCGGTGCTGCCGAGTTCTCGCTCGTCGAGCTGCGTTCGGCCGATCTCCAGCCGGGCGGTGCGCCGGGACAGGAAGGCTCGGATGTAGTCGTAGGACCTCCGCCCCAGGCCGAGGCGAGAGACCTGGGCCAGGATCGCAGAGTGCTTCACCTTGTCGAAGGCGCTCTGCAGGTCCAGACCCAGGATGGCGCGGTTGTCCGCGGTGGGCACGGGTGGGAGTGCCAGCACTTCGTGTTGGAGGAGCAACATGGCGTCCTGCGGACCGAGCTTCGCGCCGAAGCCCAGCATCGAATCGGGATACAGCCCGTTGTCTTCCAGGTAACGTTGCCACCGGGCGTTGAGAACGTGCTCCAGCACCTTGCCCACACACGAGGTGAGGGAGATGGGGCGCAGGCTCTCGACGCCCGGCGGCTTGTTGGGCTTGGGAAGCAGGATTGTTTTGGCAGTCTTCCACTGCTTGGAGAGGCTGCCCGAAGGTGAAGTAAGTTTCTTCAACTGCGAAGTTTCTGAGAAAGCTCTAAAGCTTTCCTTTGTAGCCGTATGGCTGCATTTAGATGGATGTCAAACTTTCCTTCACAGAAACTTACTCCACCTTGGGGATTTCCCCTAAATATGGTCGATTAACACCTGTCCTTCACTTCGAGTTTTTGATCAATTCGCTTTCGCGCTACTAACGACTGGCCTCCTGGTTAGCTCAGTTGGTAGAGCGACTGCTCCGGTTAAGCAGTGGTCCCGGGTTCGAATCCTGGACCAGGGCGAATTTTTCTTCAACTGCGAAGTTTGTGAGAAAGCTGTATAGCTTTTCTTTGTAGCCGTATGGCCGCATTTAGGTGGATGTCAAACTTGCCTTCACAGAAACTTACTCCACCTTGGGGATTTCCCCTAAATCTGGTCGATTAACACCTGTCCTTCACTTCGAGTTGTTGATCAATTCGCTTTCGCGCTAGTAACGACTAGCCTCCTGGTTAGCTCAGTTGGTAGAGCGACGGCTCCGGTTAAGCAGTGGTTCCAGGTTCGAATCCTGGACCAGGGTGAATTTTTCTTCAACTGCGAAGTTTCTGACAAAGCTGTATAGCTTTCCTTTGTAGCCGTATGGCTGCATTTAGGTGGATGTGAGGTATCCATCCAAATCTACATGAAGGGAATATGGGGCTTTCAGAAGCCCTAGGATTTAAGGGTATCACAGAGGAAGTTAACTTCAAGGCTGTCGAGGGGACGAAAAGAAGATTAGAATGCTGGTGGACGAAAAGCAGAGAGGGGAATATTGCCTAGGACAGTTACCACCTGTAACAGAAAAAAAAAGTATTTTGTGCCTAATAAGCTTTTTGTGCCTGCCCTAAGCAGCGCTAGTATTGAACAAAAAGTGTAAAACATAGGTATATTAGTCCTTTTTGGTAAGATGACATGTCATCACCCCGATACAAAGGGGAAACCAATAGAAATCATCATCATCATCATCATCAGCCTTCACTCACGCTGAAGGCTTCGCAGCCGCCGGCTGGTCTTCTGAACGGGTGTTTTGTCCACTGAGGCGGATGCTGTAGCGAAGATATCGTCCGGATCAAAGTTCATGAACCGCTACCCAGCACGCTCCACCAAAATGTCAGATCTCACAGTCGGGTCCGAATGGAAGGGGGCTTTAATGAGTGAAGAACGGCGATCGGAACAGCTAGTAGCCGAAGTCAGGAGAGAACAAGAAATAAAACACACAGCAACCAGGCCGAGCCTCTCACTCATCAAGCCGAACCGCCGCTTAGCGGCGGCAGGAGCTTGCTAAAAGTGTGTGTCCCCAATGCCATTTCATCGTGGCAATATCAACGTGAGGGATTGTGCAAGAAACGGGGTAGCCTTTTAGGGCTGAAACGCATACGTCATAGCACTTCAAAATCAGTCCGAGGAACTGAAGCAGGAAAAAGTCCACGGAAATAAATAACACAATTAGAGAAGAATTACAGATGGGTGCCATCGCTAGGATTATAGAGGAAAGACCCATTATGGAACGCGTTAACATATGTACGAAAGAAAGGCAAAAATAGGAGCCGGTGGTTTGTGAACCATTGTGAAAAGTGTGGAGCAAGTCACATGGTTAGGTCATGCTCATGGGATGCCACTGGAAACCGCGCCATGGCGATGGCGCCGAAGGCCGGCCCACCGAGGCCCCACGTGACTGCGCGTCCCAGCCATTAGCCAATGGTCGGCTGGCGGAAATGAAGCAGATAACAGTGAAGAGAGCACGAGTAGGGGAGGTGACGCGTGCGGGCAAAATACAAGCAAAAAATGGGCGGCCTCCGAAAATGGCGGAGGGGTTTCAGCATGCACTTCCCCAAAACAGGAAATCAGGGCTTTTCCTAAGGTTATGTTTTCTCGATAAGGTTAACTGGACTGAAAAGCAATACCTCAAATGTGCGCGTGAATGGCAGCAGCCGCCCCATTGTAGCAGAACCACACCGATGTATTTGGCCCCGACCAAATGGAGTACTGGCATTGACAGAGAAAGGCCAAGTAGTTCAACTGGTGCGGGTAGGTAACATTTTCAATGAAGAAACAGACAGCAGCAACACAGGAAGAAATGGTCAGTTGTTTCATATTCACCGCAAGTAGCAAAAAGAGAGGAGGGGGTGAGATTAGCGCGATGCAAATAAACCTTACGCTGGGGTATTATACATCTGATGTGCGTTAATCCAATCCCGCTCTGGCGGGACTCGCAAAAACGGCAATTCCAAGTATCAGCTGGATGGGCATAGTCTTAAAGAATGTGATGGCACCTTCCTTTGTGTGCCTGAGACGTTGGTGTCTTCGGGACCTTTCTAGCGTCAGAACAGATGGAGTTGTTGGGAAAGCATGCCTCAATGCTTCCAGGCGAAACACATTAGAGCATCTGGGTTACTTTCGCGGTGCGCTCGCGGTCGTCTCTATTGTGCATGCGCACTTAGCGTATCTGCATGCGCCCAAGTTTACCCTCGGGAGGCTCCAGTTACTGCAGCCGGCGCCTGTATCGTGTTCTTGTCTTCTACAGGCAGTTATCTTTCTAAACACCGGCCTGGCACGAACCTGCAGAAGCGGTGCCGCACTGTTTCGCCCCAGACTAGTGCAAAGGTCCACTGGAGGGCTATGTTAAGATGGTCCAACCGAAGAACCAGCCGTTTCATATAGCCGTGGTCCACTGTGATGGGGAACGCAGATGAGGCGGATGTCGCATAAACAGGGAAGCACGAGAAAATTGAAGGTCCGAATGAGTAATGATGTTTTTAAGAAGTAAAGCAGTACAAACCGATAGGGATTCTGAAATAACAAAAACAATATTTAAATGTTGGTGAGAGCACGGTTTTGAGCACAGAACTAGTGCGAGGAACTAAGCTTCAAATACCGCAGCTGAAGGAAGGTAAGTGATGAGAAAGTGACCAATTCGGTTGTGGGTTCGCGGTGTGGCCAATGCACCCGCGTTTTGCCACTGCGGCCATCAAAGAAAAGGGAAGGTTTGGACATACTCTTTCCGAAACAAACGAGTGAGGAAGGATATTTTACTTAGTTGGATGTGCTGGTAATCACATGTAAAAAATTTCCCCGCATTTCCCCGAGGGGAAGAATGCGAAAGTGCGAATGCACGAGTTGAATTTGCGCGGTTCGGTAATGTTCGCGAAAGAGAGATCACACACACACACACAACTACACAGAAAGAAAGATGCATTTATTCACAGACACCTATTTGTGTTGTCGTTGTACTTGATTGCTAGAGCGGATCTCAGCTTTGAAATTTCGTGTCAGTACTCCTTTAAGCGGGTGCATTAGCCCTTCTCACGCCCGATTCCTGGCCAATCCCCCACGTGGGTATGTGTCATGTCAGCGGGCAGGCAGCGCGCGCCCATCTCCCCCCGTTGCCAAGGAAGACGAGGAGATTCCTGGCCAATCCCCCACGTGGGTATGTGCCATGTCAGCGGCCAAGCAGCGCGCGCCCATCTCCCCCCGTTGCCAAGGAAGACGAGGAGCGCGCGCACCCGCAGCTGTTGCTATGCGGACGGCGGCGGACGCTTCAGGCTCGCTTAAGAAGTGCATTCGCACTTAAAATAGCAAGGGCCCCAATACACTACCTTGGGGTACACCCGACACCCGTTGGGGTACACCCGTTGATATGTGAGGAACGTTTCTGGCGCCGGAGAGATGGAGTTGTAGGTAATCACGGCTTTAACGCTTCCAGTCGAAATTCATTGCAGCTACTGCGTCCCTTTCAGGGGTGTGCACACTGTCGTTTTTGTAGTAAATGTGAAATCAGCCCACCTCAACTTTCAACATAACTTCTCACGCTCAACGTGATTTTCTCATGCGCCGCCACTCACGAAGCTCCAGTTACCGGAGCCAACGCCTGAATGGTGCTTGTGTTCGCTGGAGCCTATCTTGAGAAGCACCGACGTGGCGCACAGCCGCGGATGTGACGCCGCATTGTTTCGCCACAGAGCACAGCAGAGCTCGCCATGTAAAGGTGATCCGGCCATCAAATCATCCGTTTCAGGGAGGTATGGGCCCCCTTGACCTGAAAGTCACATGATGCCGATGTCCTGTAAATGGGCAGGCATGAAAGAAATCAAGATACGATTGAGCAATGCGTTTTCAGCAGAAGTTAACGCGGTACAAGCCGATACCGAGTCAGAAATAACATAGGCCATTAGATATAAGGAATGCAACATTTCAAAGTACGGAGCATTAGCGAAAAACTCAGCTTAAAATATTGGAGTAAACAAAAGTAAACACTAATAAAGTGACCAATTATTTTGTGGGTTAGCGGTGTGAAAAATGCCCGCGCGATGACGGCGATGTCACTGCTGACACCACGAGTGAAGTAGGATTCCTTCCTGAGGTCGATGCGCTGGTAATCATAGCTAAAAAACTGTTGCACTGTTGCTGGCGTCACTTTCCGTAGCACAATCACTACAGACTGAATTGCTGATGGTGTAAACGCGGATTACTGGTAAAAAATTCAAACTTAAAAACGAACGATGGCAAATAATAAAAAAGGACCACCGAAATGAAACCGAAGACCATTTCATACACCTCACTCTCACGTTGCATACAAAACTAAAACACCTAAAACAAACAGAAACGCTGAAAATATCCCAAAAAGAACCAACTGGGAAACGTCCTGTACACGCGCAAAACTTCAGAATTCGCGAAGCCAACACATTTCACAGCTCTGAAGTGTAAGCAAACGTTTTGGTCAAATATAATTTCATAAAATAAACAAACGGAGCCTTATACCAATTAACTGCCCAAATAAAAAATATTATATCTTAAAGCAACCTTACACAAAGAATACAAAAAATGCAAAAAAGACCCGATATTTTAACAAAATGTAAGAAAGCAGGATATGTCTAACGCTCTGTGCACCAATGCGTAACTAATCAAGTTGCCACCTTCTAACCGTTAGAGTGATGTTAACAAAAACTACTGGAGGAGCAAACTTACAGGTAAAAAATACAAACGTCAAAACCAAGACGACAAAAGTAAGCACACAATAAATGAACTGTATCATACACCACTCCCACACGACAAAGACAGAAATAACAAGAGCTCTGATTTAAAGAATATCTTTAAGAAGAGATGCCAAAACAGCACCCGATACATGAACAAAATGCGAGAAAGCACAATAGGTCCAACGCCGTGCACACCAATGCTTAACTAATTAGGTTGCGACATGTAACCGTTATAGTAATGTTAACAGAAATTACTGAATGAACAAAATTACAGAACTAAAAACACAAGCGTGAAAACCAAGAAAATAAAAGCAAGCTAACAAAAAATGAACTGTATCATACACCACTCACACACGACGAAGACCGCAATAACAAGAACCGAGAACCGACCAAATGCATGAAAGAAAAGTATGAGAAAGCAACGATTGTACAATGCCCTGTATTTGCTCAAAAATGCGGAATTGAGGAATGGTAGAATTAAACATGTACTGACATAAGGTGGAGAGTACGGGGAGAAAATGTTAGCTCACATTACTGCGAATTCTGGCCGTAAATTGTGCCGTGCTCTAACATAGCAGACCGCAGAATTTTGTCATTAAACGTTTTTCTGCACTTTCGATAAGTTGCGAAGAGCTCTTGCGTCATCCGCACACTTGCAGCTGGTTCCTTTTTTCTGTGAGCGCCTACGGTTAAAATTCATCAGCATTTGTCCCATAGTACTTGCGCCCTGTCGTGTTAGCCTATGTTAATCAAGATTCTCCCCATTTGCCGGAGCACCGAAACGCACGGCCCCAATTTAACACGACCGAACCATACCTGATGCACCATGTTTCAAAGGATTTGGACCTCTCTTGTGCCTTTGCACCACCGGGTAGGTGACACTTACGGCAATTAGTGAGGGGCCGTGTTGGGGTCTTATTTATTTCTTGCTCCATTTCATCGTTGGGGGAGTTGTGGAGCTTTTTGCAAACAAGCCTCCCTTTTGCAATTTCAGTACCCATCCGTCTTCGTATTATAGCGAATGGTAGGGTTGGTTTCTTTTTGCGGCATAATTACAGAGTGCCCCGTAGTGGGAAACAGCGGCTTTCTTGTTGTTTTCTGGTACAGAAAATGGGTGCCGCTGTAAAGAGGACAAAAAGATATCGTTTCATATCTAAGTTCTCACACTTCTGCATGGGCTACTCGCAAATTCGAAACAAGACTAAGGCTAGTGAGAAGGCGCTTAGATCATATCGCATGTTAGGTGAACATGACGACACTTGTATAAGACAGGTGCATCCAAAGCAGGGACTTCTGCTGAAGCTGTGGCGTGGGTATGCCAGTCTTTCTGTCGTAGTAATTTGCTCCAAAGATGACGAAACGACTTCGGGCAAATGCAAACACAATGTAGCCACAGAGAAAAGGGAGACAGAGAGTAAATCTGTTTATTGCGAAAAGCAATGGGCAAGAGTCCTCAGTCCAAGACACCCTGAGCTTTATCTCAAGAGATAAGCTGTATAGATTTCTCCTTCAAAGCACCTGAACTGGCTTGAAAGCCATGAGCACTTCTATAACAGCAAAACTATTTAACAAATCGTTATTTTGCCTGTCCGAAAATAAAAAAAAACATCCCCCTCGCGAGGGGCACGAACAAATGCAGAGCATTTCCGGGGGCGCACGACGTTAAGTAGTTTGCGTTACGTTAGTGTTGTTGCACTTGTTGCTGTTGGTTGTTGCATTGTAATTAAATGAGGAAACGTAATTACGTGGTCACGTGACATCATTTATTAGCAGGTGGGTATGATTATTATTCTTCTCTTCTCTTCTCTCTCTTTTCTTCTCTGGCTGTTGTTGCGTCGTCGACGTCTAGGTGCCTCTGGTTGAGTTAGTCCCCCCATTCGAGGGAGTCGATGG
This sequence comes from Haemaphysalis longicornis, assembly GCF_048455015.1. Taxonomy (NCBI): domain Eukaryota; kingdom Metazoa; phylum Arthropoda; class Arachnida; order Ixodida; family Ixodidae; genus Haemaphysalis; species Haemaphysalis longicornis. Next base: position 318,072 of record NW_027526280.1, on the reverse strand, counting down.
GAGACGTCATTGTTGAAGTTGTTCTTGTTCTTGCTGCTGCTGTATCAGCAGCTTCTTGACGTAGTTTGAATGAGTCAAGGATATAAGACGCGTTCGTAGCCCTCCATTCTGTGTCGGCTTTGTGGCGCAGTGGGTGGAGCACCGTGTACCTTGCGTTCCGCCCGCAGGGTCGTGGGATCGAAACCAGGCGCCGGTAAGTATTATTTTTTTTATATAGTGTAGGGGGAGGGGTGCGGACTACGATGTACAACTAGAATGGGTGACATCGTGAGGGAAAGAAATGCTCTGCATTTAAAAAATGTGGTTGATCCTTCCTTCATAGGGATCGGTAAAACACGAAGTGGTCCACGTGGTTGGCCTGAAACTTTACTACGCAATATAACGAACATTTCATGCAGAAATGCATTATAGTCGGGGGTTGTCATGCGTCCCTTGGCCGGCGTCCGCAGCGCGTCTGATGATGATTGTGGCATGATGCCCCTAGGGATTGGCCAACCAAACAATCCATCACGAGATAGCTTCGCGTTCAAACACCATCGCCATCTTCCCGTAGGGGAACCGCTGAAGAAGAAGGAGAAGAAGACAAAGCTGCGAAGAGGAGGGCTGCGTGAGATGATGATTGTGGCATGATGCCCCTAGGGATTGGCCAACCAAACAATCCATCACGAGATAGCTTCGCGTTCAACCACCATCGTCATCTTCCCGTAGGGGAACCGCTGAAGAAGAAGGAGAAGAAGACAAAGCTGCGAAGAGGAGGGCTGCGTGAGTTTCGGCTACCGTTATCCTCCTCGGCCGGCGCATCTTCCCGATCTGAACCCGGTCGAAGAGCGGCTCATCGCGCCTCGACTCCCCTTCATGAGCATCAGGCGGCTGACTCGAGGCAACGGGCAGTTTGGAATCAAGGGACAGGCGGTGAACGTGCCCATCGACGTATCGAAGGTTATGCGGTGCCTTCCTCGCATGGTACCCGAGGACGTTGCGTTCGACGTTCGCATTTCTGCATCCTCACAATCCCCCTCGGGGAGGTGCGGGGGAATTTTTTTGTTTGTTCGGACTGTATTTTTTTAGTATCGGAAGGATGCTCTTTAAGAGGGGGGTATTAACGCGAAACATGCATTTGGTTTGTTTGTTTACGCTTTTGCTGACCGGCTGCGGCGGGCTCTATTATATGTGTTCATCGTGGGCTAAGGAAAGCGGGCGTTCCATTTTTCATGCCGCACGTGTTATCTGCTTTGATAGGGAGAGCCTTTCGAACTAACGTCAACAGCCTAGAATAAGCTTCGTTGATGTACAGTGTTCTGGATGTAATTCGACGGTTGGAGAAACACTCACGCCCAAAGGTAAATTCCCGCAGAGCAGACGCCGCTGTATTCGATCCGCGGACACTCGCCTGCCCACATAACTTTGTTGACTGCTGCTTCGCCGCCTGTGTATTTCTGAGTTTCTAGGGGGAGCACAAATTCGCTCCAATACACTTGCTTTTCCTTCAAGCCAACTCTGTCATTTTTGGCTTCGTAACAATATTCATGTTTATTTTTTCAACAAAGCCAGTTGTGAGTCTCCGCCCGTCCTGTCCCCTTTGTACTAGACTTGTCTTTGACGCGCAGGTTTTGCTACTCTTAAAATGCAGTACCAAACAGCCCCACGGCATGCTGTACTGATCTTCTCACTTGGCGGCAAATTTTGTCGAAAGACAATAGTCTTCGGCCACCCCTGGCACGTAAACGCCTTTCTTCTCTCCCCCACTTCTCACCATCTCCCCGCCCCTGTTTCGCTCCTCCCACGATAAATACGAAGGTTGTTTGCTAAGATCGCTTCAATTTTCGGGCTTTGCGCAGCTCGCACGCCATATAACGAAACGTTTCCTTTTTGTTGAACTTGGAACGCCATCGTGAGGTCAAACTCGTCACATGCCCGTGTATCTTTGGGTGAAAGTATTTTTTCAGGGAGTAGTTTTTTAAGTTCTGTCGCAAAAATGAATCACCAACGTAATTGAAAATAAAAGAACAGTGGAAATACCATTTATGTATTGATGGTTCGCCGCAAACAAGCCTAATGTTTTCTTTTACTCAACTATGTATGAACAAGTATGAAGTATTTTTCCCAATTTGCTGGTTTTGAAAAGTTTTGCTTATATAAACCTCTCGTTGCAGTATTCTTTTGCAGACAGACAGACAGACAGACAGACAGACAGACAGACAGACCGACAGACAGACAGACAGACAGACAGACAGACAGACAGATAGACAGACATAGTAGCTCAATACATACTGTCGTATTGAAAAAGTCGTGTTGAAAACAATGTTTTAACCACGAAATGGAGACAAGGCTGCCGCTCGAGCTCTGGACTCGGGGATCCACAGCGTAGTCGCAAAAGCCCTTTCAGATAACGCAGCCGTGCGAACGCAGAAAAACTAAACTACGAAAACCCCCAAAAGGTGAACTGAGAAGGAGGGGAACAGCATTGACGTGGCAGGGGCGGTAGGTGACTATAGACTTTCGAAGGACATTTGAAGCGACGCGAGAAGATGCAGGGCGCATTTTTTTCTGTGGAGTGGGCGCATTAGCCCCTCAAAGCTTCGGGTCGAGGTGAGACCCACGTGCGTATGTTATACCGCTGGCAACGTGTAAAGAGAGCGCAGTGACAGCACACCAGGTGCGGCTTTGCATACTCGGGTTTGAATCCATCGGACCACACGTGGGAGTTTGTTACTTACTCTTGAAAGTTGCTGAAATTTTCCGGGCCGCACAAGAGCAACAAAAACGACGGTCCTTTCGGCTTGAGACTAGGGCTATACCGGACACCACAGCACTCGGTGCCTTGGCAGTGATGGCAGTTTGGATATGTGACTGGTCAGCAAGAACAAGTTGCGTCTACTGATAAATGTACGTTTGCGTTGTGGTCATTAAATCTTCAGCACCTAACAATTTCTTTATTGTAGTTGCGTAAAATAATTGCAACCAACACGCAAGACCCTTTTTCACATGTAAAAATGCCTTTGAGAATGCAGTGGTCCGTTTTAAAACCGGTTGTTTGAAGGGCAGCGCATATTGGAGGGCTGTATCATAATTCAGAGGATTTGAGAACATTTACTTTCTTTGAAATCTCGAAACACGGACATTCGTGCTGTCTGCCCGGGTAAACAAATTCCGCTGGCGATTACGGTTCTGCCGAATGCGAAATATGTGCACAGCTAAACTGAGTCTTATTAAGCGAACGCATATAATGACTGAGACATCGTTTACTCGTGGGTTCTTTCATCGGCAGCGATGGTGAGCCTCTGCATGGGTGGTGCGAAGTGCGTATCAGGAAGGGACCGCGAACTGCGTCTTAGGAAGTGAACGCACATTATCCTCACACGCACGCCTCCCCTCACCCTTTCGCCAAGCGTCGCACAGACCAGCGTCTCATGCGAGAAAAGCATACTGCCCTCCCCCGAACCATTTCGCCACACTTTATTTCGCAGCTTTCTTTCTGTCCTTGCTTGCTCGGTTACAACACCGTCGCCGCGCACGTGGCCGTCGCCATCGCCTGCGCCAAACTACAGTGCATTAGAATGCTTGCCCCAAGTATACTAATTCACCATAGGGAAACTGCATTATCGGCAACTAAAGCGCTGCACATTAACATACCCCCGCTGGGAGGGCTGGGACACCCCTGTAATTCTGGTCACCAGCCAATGGCGTAGCCGAGTACTCAGAAAACCCGGAAGGTCACAGTTGTCGAGTTTTTAAACCTTTTTATAGTGCGACATTTCTGCGTGAACGAGCAAATCCAACAAGTAGGCACATTCAGGATGTGTGCCTTGGTGTTTGTGCAGTGCCGAAATCTTGCGGTCTGGGTGTCGCTGCACAGTCGCAGTGCAGTAACGACAAATTCCTTACCCAGGCTGCCGAGAGTGGCATTTCTTTCAACATTGCGCTATGCAAGCGCAACCAGCGACACCATGCTGTTTTGTGGGCATACCTTCGCATGCTGTGACAATAGATAGAGCGTTGATAGTGTTGTGACTGTTTAGAAGAAAAGTGCGTGGGATATTACGAAATAGCTGGCAAGTGCAAGCAAAAATCCCCAAATAACATCGACTGCGCATTATATAAGAACAATTTTCTTTTATCGTTCGTGTGTTTGTCGACGTGGACGCGGATTTTTGACCACCTTACGTTAGTTCCGGCATTATACTGAACCCACTGAAACCCGGCGTTACCTGATGCCCATTTCCCCATCTGGTAATCTCGTTCCAAGTCTACGAACAGGATCGAGGAGAGTGCAGCATTTTTGTGCGTGAAGAATCAGTACGCCATATGGCCGGATCACTCACGGTGTGGGGTAATTATCGGCACACACGGAGCATGTAAAACTGCCTTAAAATCGCTAAGTATAGAAGATAGGCTTTCGGTTGGTTGATTGTTTGTAGGGTGTAACGCGACGACGCAACACAGGCCATGATGTGCGCCGTAGTGGAGGGCTCAGGATTAATTTTGACTATCTGGGGATCTGTAACGTGCACCGAAATCTTGTACAAACGGGTGTTCTTGCTTTTCGCCTCCATCAGAAAAACAGCCGCCGTGGCCGGGAATCGAACCCGTGTCCTCGCGCTGAGCTGCACAACGCCTTAGCCACTGAGCCACCGCGGCGGGTAACATAAGCATGCGGCGCTATCAACATCTCTTATTCTAGGTTTAGTCAAGTATATAATGCGAAGGGCAAGCAACCCCAATTGTCAGTGGCAAATATTCTCGCCAGTTTATTAGTGATATTGTTGATATGGCATTTCAGTTAAAATCAAACTATACGCTGACGACTGCGCCCTGTATAAAGATATATGCTGTCCGTCAGACCAGCACATATTAAATAATGCTCCATCATGAGTGGCCTTTTGGTGTGGCCAATAGCAAATGGCTCTTAACTCAAAAAAAGTGTTTATGCAAATCACCAACAAAAAGAATTTATTAAAGTTGGATTGCTGCACCAACCACACCAAAGTTACTGAAGTCTCACATTACAAATGTCTTGGATTATGGGTAACACCTGGACAAAAGATACTGTTACAGCAACTAACGCTGCAATTCGAAAGCTTTTTCTTCCTCAGAAGAGATTTTAAAATTTGCATCCCCTCAGACTCTCCTGTCACATATTATTATACATTACACCGACCTTAAATTATGCCGCTATTATCTGAGACGCTTTGACTAAGCTAACATCAACAAGTTAGAAAGAGTGCAAAAAAGGCCACCCGTTTTGTATGCAACAGCTTGGAACACAGATTAATTACGGAATTTGCCGCTCGAACAAATCTACCAAATTAAAAAAAAACACTTAAACCGACTAAAATTTGCATATCAACTAGGAGACGGATAGTATAAGACAGACCTTACTCCCTGTATTACGCTCCCCTACTCGACAAAGGCCTGAGCTCAAAATAAAGCCCTATGTAGCCCGTAACAAGGAATTTAAATATTCATTTTTTTCGGCGAACTGAAAACGATTTGAACAAATTAACCAACACCAATGCTTTTCAGCCGTACTTAGCATTATGTTTTTCTAGCCTGAACAAGAGCGTATAAATTTATGTGATAAGTGAGTTGTGTAACCTCGTACAAAATTATAGTAAATGTGGGCTCGGCAAAACGGCAGTCATGGCCCGCGCTCACAAGCAATGGTTGTTCTTGATGCAGATTGCGTGGCTGGACTGCACGCCTGTCTTTAGGGTTCCCATGACGCTGCCTATGGATGCCCGGACTCTCGCGCTACGTACCATTTGCACGCTTTGGCCCCGACCGCTTGGATGTTTCGCTTCGCCCCTGTAGCCACTGGAACCCAGCCTCCCGTACAACTTCGTGCAGCGTACCGCCGTCCGCTGCCTCCATCTCTCCTGGTAGTTGTCGTTTGTTGGTCACGAGGCATCGACGCACGACTGGCGTGACACCCAAATGGTAAAACCATCGGCAAGGGCGGCACTCTATCCAATGGGCTCGACAGCACGGCAGTCATGGCCTGCGTTCACATGCGAGGCTAGTTCTTGATTCAGATAAATAACTCCTGCTCCCTGTTCCCGAAAACGTACCAGATACGTTGCTTTGCTTGTACTGCCGAGCCCTGGCTGTTGCTTTATTGTTGCTGTCAACTGTACAACCAGCGCTGTTGCGTTTGTGCGGTGATATCAAGGAAGACCCTCATCCAGTAACTCGCTCTGCTGGCCCCCAAACATTCAACTATGTTATGTCGGGCATGGGAAGGAAGCGGCGGCAGCAGTGTTCTCATCGAACCACTTTTTGCTTTTCGTCCAGATATCCACAGTCATCAGCACGAGTTCCCCGGTCTGCGCGCACTTCAAACAGAACGTGCCCTCTCCTGCCTCCACCAACCCGTTGGTGCCCAGCGCCACTAGGACATTCTGTTCCCGCAACCCATCATGCTGTGGGCAAGCAAACGCCATTGACATCGTCAAGTCATCATCGCCAGTCATGCACCACGCACCTCAGTTGTAATGGGAACGGAGCGGAGGGAGCAACAAACCCGTCGAACTCCTTTGCTTTTCGTTCAGGTTTGTCCCTTCTGCGATTATAAGTCAAACAGAACTAGTAAATATTGCTTGCTTGTGTTCCTATTCCCATGAGTGTTGTTTGTTAAATGACAGATTGTGTTCTTGTATTGAAACCAGTCCTCCTTTGCGGGTACACTGAACAAAACCCAGGCCCAAACCGCAGAGTACTAGAAGCCATGAATAATCTAATGACGCAATTATATGACTGTCATGACAGCTTTCAGAAGTCTGTTAACGAAGAGAAAAAATCAGTTACTACTTAATTCTAAAGTAACAGTTGTTACCGCTCGGCTAACGCTGCTCGAACAAAAGGTTAATCCGCTCGAGAGCTTTCCAGACGATCCGCGCACGCAGGATTTTTTACCAGCTGCCGCGCGAAAACAAAGTTCCGCTCACAGCTCTCGCCTATTACGTCCAGTACCGTTGGGACAACCTAGTTTTGTATGGACTATCGGATGTTGCCTGAGAAGCGTGGGATGAAAGTCAGAGAAATTGTGTCTGCTTCAGTAAAGCGACAACTTTCTGATGAAGCCATCTGCCGTGCTCCAGGCTTCGAACGTTCGTAGAGAGGTAATGTAGAGATTTATTGTTCGTTTCAGTTCTTTTAAAACAAGGGGAAGTGTGTTTTCTGTGAAATAGATGGTTCATAGCACACTTGTGTCCATTGGCGAAGACTTATGCAAGCCCACACGCAACATTCAGAAAAAAATTGCGCCCACCTCCCCGCGAGGGGAACCCTGTGTACATGCGACGCATCGTGGGGTTCACTTGGTGTTTCCGTTGGATTGATTCTGAAATCGCGTGAAACGTGTCGGGAACACGTATGATTATTATGTTTTATGATTATTATTATGTTTTATTGGCCAATCTTGGTCAATCTCTCTAAGTGGTATGCTTGGGGCTTCGCTGTCGCAACGACCTTTACTCCATCATTGTTGCTGTAAGTGGGAGCTTCTTTTCTTTTATTGCAAGTGTTAATCATTGCCCCATCATGCATTGTATCAGTAGCTTCTTGACATAGTTTGAACGAGTCAAGGATATAAGGCGCGTTCGTAGCATTTGATTCTGTCTCGGTTTTTGTGGCGCAGTGGGAAGAGCACCATGTACCTCGCGTTCCACCCACAGGGCCGTGGGATCGAAAGCGGGCGCAGCTAACTATGATTTTTTTATAGTGTAGGGGGAGGGGTGTGGACGGACAACGCCGTATGGAGGGACAAGGCGAGTGAATTGTTGTTGTTGTATCAGTTTATTTTAGACAATTCAAAACTGCCTTGGATGGCATGGCAAAAGGCAAACAAAACTGCCTGACGGGGCCCTGCCACCCGTAACAATCAGAGGAGCAGCGGGATCACAAGGAACAACAATTAGAGGAAGAAAATAACAAAAATAAACAAACAAAACAAAAATACAAAAAGCGAGTTACATCTGTTCGCCAAAATAAAATAAAAGGTGCGCACTGGCGCAATCATACCAGTACAAAATATGAACACACAACTGATATTGGAACCAACAAAACAAGAAACAAAGCAATCACAATGCACACATCTTTCAGGCACTGGAAAGTGACAAAGTTAGAGCGCTAACAACTGCTGTCAGCGGTAATTTTTATTTGCCTCAACAATTTTTCTTTCATAACTTTAGATACTTTGTTTGGTCTACGATGTCGAATGATGTCAAGAATATCAGGGTACTGGTTGAGGAGGTGAGGAATCTGCCATTTTAACCTTTGATCCCCATAGCCTGTCCGGGAACGGCATTGTTCTATCAAGCACGTTCTCAGTTCATACGGACTTCTATGTACATGATAGTTTAACTCAAACAATGTTTCATTAGTATTATACTGGCGGAGTACTTCCAGGGATAATGTTTGGGTGTAAAGTTGCCGTACTGGTAGTATTTCGTGTTTGTTAAAGTATGCTGCGCAGCTTGCAGAATACTTTAGGTTTGCAATTGCACGTATGGCTCGTTTTTGAATTATTGTAAGGTTATTTAGGTTTGTTTGCGTTGTGGTGGACCACACTAGAAAGCAATAATTTAATCGCGAATGATAAAGCGCGTAATAAACTTGACGTTTTACACTCGTAGGCAGGTAGTATCTCAGCCGGTTTAATACACCCACAGCTCGACAAAGATTTTTTCTAAGGGAAGTTATGTGTGGTGTCCACGAAAGGTATTCATGAAATGTTACACCAAGGAAACAAATTGTCTCAGCCTGTAAGATGCTTCTGTTATTAAAGTTTAACATCAGGTTTGTAGGAATTTGTGTCCCTTTCGGTCTGAATACGAGGTATTTTGTTTTATCTACATTTAATTCTAACGCATTTGATCTGAGCCAAACACCTAAATTTACCAACCAATGATTCGCTTTTTTATAGAGGTCCTGAATATGCATACCAGAGAAGAACACGTTTGTGTCGTCTGCATACAATAAAAGTTTTTCTGTGCCCTGAAGATTTGAAATGTCGTTAATATACAAGAGGAACAGAACTGGACCGAGAATCGATCCTTGGGGTACCCCATACTGAATGTACTTGGTGCCTGATTTAATGCCATTTATTTCTGTACACTGGGACCTGGACGTTAAATAACTTTTAATGAGCGACCATGCGACACCTCTGACTCCATAATACGAAATTTTCCGTAAAAGCACATCATGTTGAACGCTATCAAATGCTTTTCTTAAATCAAGAAATATGCCTAGTGTGAGTACTTTCATCTCAATGTTTTCTAGAATTTGCTCTTTGATTCCCAGAAGTGCCACCTCAGTGGATTTTTTTCTTTTGAAAACCAAATTGCTCAGCTATTAAAATATTGTTTAAAGACAAGAACGCTGTTAGCCTTTTGTTTATAAGACGTTCTGCAATTTTTGCAAACACTGAGAGCACGGAAATCGGTCGATAGTTATTTAAATTGTTCGTTGGGCCTCCTTTATGTATAGCTGTCACTCGAGCAAGTTTCATTTTCTCAGGGAACACTCCTTGAGAAAGAATAAGGTTGCATATATGCACAAGGGGAACACTTAATCCCTCGGCAACAGCCTTTAGTGGTTTAGGTTTAATACCGTCAGCACCTGCGGCACAGCTGTCCTTCAACGAAAAGATTATCTCAAGGATTTCAGATTGGCCGGTAGGAGATAAAAACATGGTATTTGGACAACATTTTGTGATGAACTGCTCGCATGGGGCATCGGCAGTGTCCTTAGTAGGCGCACCAACATTCATAAAATGTTCATTAAATGAATCTGAAATCTCAAGTTCAGTTAAATTGTCAGATTTAAATGAAACGTTTTTGGCTTGTGGAGATTTAGAGACTATTTCTTTGACTGTTTGCCACATAAGGCGGGTGTTTCCGGCAGTTTCAAATCTATGCATGTAATATTGGCATTTGGCTTTTCTCATATCTGCGTTAACATTATTTCTTACGACTTTAAACAATTTGAAATTACTTTCTTTCTTGGTTTTCAAAAACACCTGGAAGAGCTTATTTCTATACTTCATTCGCTCATACAGTTCACGGGTTATCCAAGGTTTACGTGCTTTTTTATGTTTTTTCTGAGGTTCGAGTGGAAAACATGTGTTATATGCTGACAAAAAACACGACAGAAAAGCGTTGTATGCACAATTCGCATCTGTCTTATTTAAAACCACATCCCAATTTTCTGCCAGTATAATAGCTTCGAAATTCGCTATATTTTTCACGGAGTAATGTCGCATCAAGTTGTCTTGTTTGGATTTACATGGTAAACTACGAGGTAGTAGAATGTATATAGGCAGGTGATCACTTAAATCACATGAAATAACGCCAGCACTGACATCATTAGGCGATAAACTTGTCAAAAAAAGATCCAGTATTGTCTGAGACTTATGTGTAATTCGAGTTGGCTTATCGATCGCATTAAAACACCCATATGACTGAAATATTTCTTGAAAACGCAGATAAGATGGATTTTCCGAGGAGGCATTTATGTTAAAGTCCCCGACAAAAACACTTTCTAAGTGTGACTCAATGCTCAGTTGGAACACTTTTTCCGAAAAGTCTAAAAAGTTGTTCAACACACCAGATGGAGGGCGATAACAAAGAGCGAACAAAATGCCGTAGCATTTTACCGCAATACACTCATAATCATCGTTAATGACCTTGAAATCGGCAAGCACATCATAAGGCAAATCATCACGTATGTAAATAGCAATGCCACCCCCGCGTGCATTGGAACGATTGATATGCAACCTGGCTACGATTGATATGCAATCGTAGCCAGCAATAGGAAAACAATCGTAATCAGGAGTAAACCAAGTTTCACTAAAACAAAGTAGGTCAAATTTAATGCTCAAGTCCGTTAGAAACAACTGTACATAATCAAACTTATTTTTCAAACTCTGCGAATTTAAGTGAAACACTGAGAGCTGGTTGTCACCCTTTAGAATCTCGGAAACCTGGGAGAGATCAGAGGACGAAATTGCCATAAAAACATTCACAACCTAACACAACACCGTGGCAAGAAAAAGAAAGTGCCACAAGAAATAAGTTCAGCATAAAAGAAAATATCAGCAGAAGTCTTCCACACCGATAAATGAACGAGAAGCAATTCGGGCTTCCAAAATTTTCCGTCTGTGATAACAGGACACAGAGGAACAAGTCGAAGAGCAGAAAAACCAACCGGTCGTGTTTCTTTTTCGCTTGGTGAGTATCATCGCGATAAGAGTTTGTAAAAGATAAAACCATTCGCATTAACGCTGAACAACTCTTAACAAAACGCAGTTGATTTGTTAACATAACAACGTTATAAGCGCTATAAGGTTTCTTTACTGATCGGCTCATTGTGACAAAACTAGGATAAGCCAGTGTGTAAGGATCTTTAGAGTAACGCCAATAAGGCCTTATTTGACGGTACATCTATTCTTACAACATAATTAGCGTAGTGGAACTGGAGGTTTATAGCGGAATTTTTTCAAGGTCGCCAGTGTTCTTAATGAGCCAAGCCTTCTCTCCATCCTGTCTTCGAATGAGAATTTTCTCATTTCTGTGCCATGCATACTCAAAATTGTGGTCCTTAGCCCAACGCTTTACCTCGAAGAGGAGTGCTCGAGCGTGTTTTGTTAGGTTTTCCTGCACAAACACTTCGGGTGAAGCTGTTTTTAGTTCGTGCCTCTTCTCCAGCAATTTGTCTCTCATTTCTTGGTTAGCAAAACGAACTATGATACCTGGTGTCTTCCCTGGCTTCGGGGGCAGTCGATGGATAGCAACGATGTCATGTTTACTGAGTATGGGTTCATTTAACTTCTGAACAACATCATTCACTTTGACAAGCAAGTCTTCGTCTTTGGTCGGTTTAATTCCATGGAACTCAAGGTTAAACTTACGGTTTCGCCATTCTAGTTCCTGAAGCTGTTCTTTCAGGGAAAGTATTTCTGGGTGGTCCATCGATTCAAGAGCCTTAATTCGTGTGTTCATTTGCTTAAGACTTTGTTCATGACGTGACGTAGTGGCAAGCACTTCATATTTAGCAGACATGAGCTCCACTGACTTTTCGATGTTCTCTACAGTGGTTTTCAGATCCAATAGGGTGGTTAGCTTAGCCTGAATGTCAAGGAGAACGTCCTTAATCTCAACTTCTTTGTCCACATCATGTCCTCCAGCAGTGGCAGACTTAGGGTTTTCCTTTGAGCCACTTCGGGTTCGACCAACGCTACAAGTCTGAAACCGCCACGCCTCTCGGGTTTTTTTACGCATGGACGAAAACTGTGGCTTTTAGATGCAGTCGCATCTAAAAGCTTCTTAACTTCGGGAGAAACACCGGACAGCCGTACTACCTCACGTACAATATTTTTATTAACAAAAAATCATACGTTTTTTGCCCGGTCATCGATCGTGTAACTGAGTCTGGTTCAATCTACGATAACGTCGTGCACGTTTCCCAATTAAATAATGCAGATACTGCAGGGACGAATGCTGCTCTTTCTCCATCGTAGCTGGACCGGCCTTTTCAAAGTCGGAAACATTTTTTTTGTCTGTGTAACACAATAAGCGTAAATAACGAGCGTGGCAATTTATCTGCTGAAATACATGTGAGGCGGACGTCGTTGTCAGTAAGAGAGTTTGTACGTGATGTGTCTGGCTTCAAAGTGAATGTTTTGTCGTGTGGTGACGTTGAGTCAAACCCAGGGCATCCAGAAAAAGAAATGCTTGAAAAACTACTAGCTGGCCAGAGCAGCATGCTAAGGACATCTTGACATCATGGACATGTAGAACAGGTAAAATGAAAGCGATAAAAAATTACTGAATTGACGAACCAAATTGCTGGCCTGGAAACTCAACTGTCTAGCATAACTGCTTTGAAAAGGGAAGTTAATGATTTGAAATCAACCATTACTAGCACTCAAAAGGACACCGCTTACCTTCTAAACAAAAGAGATTTCGAAAACAGGAGCAGAAGAAACAATCTTATAATCTATGGAATAGACGAGCAGGACGAGGAATCACCGGAAAAACTAACGGATGAGATAAGAAACGTCATTTTCCAAGAAAAACTCGGAGTCGCAGTTGAATGCATTGAAAGGTTTCACAGGCTAGGCCGGCGTGGTGAAAGAAGCCGCCCGGATATTGTTAAGTTACTTGACTATCGAGAAGAAGCTATAATACTACGAGTGTGGAAAATTGAAAGAAACAACTTTTCTATATCAGAGGATTTTTCTAAGAAGCTAAGGAAAAACCGAAAGAAGTTATGGCAAAGCTCGAGTCAGCAGACAAACGCCGGGGCTAAAGCAAGACTGTTCTTCGACGGACTCAGCATTGACGGCACAATGTATGCATGGGACGAAGAAAGTGACAAACCATACAAAATTCGCAAAAACAAGTCACCCGACAGGCTTAGACAGGTATTCACAATTGTAAACGTGAACTGCCGCAGCGTCGTAAACGAACCTGTTGAGCTCGAAGGATTACTTGGGGTTTATGCAGAATTTTGATTTTGGGGGGGTGTCGGTGGGATGTTTGGGGGGGCGAGGGTGTTGTATAAATCCCTAGGCAGGGTGCTTGTGGTTGTGGAATCTTTTTGGGGGGGTGTCGAAGTCCTTCTGGGGGGGTGTTGGGAGGGTGTTAGGGGGGTGTGTATAAATCCCTACCTGTTGCTCCTGACCCGGTATTTGCTTTACTCACAGCAACGTGGCTGAGTGATGATATCTTAGACAGTGAATTCGTCCCTGCAAACTGTCAGGTGTTCCGTAAGGACCACGACCGAAGGTGCGGAGGAGCAGCTATGCTTTTTAAAAGAAAAATTAGGGTGTTGAGAATGTGTGAGGTTTCGGGTGCTGAAAGTATGTTTTGTAAGGTAACAAAATTAGACATATAATTGGTGCAGTTTATAGACCGCCAAACAGCTCTGCTCTGGTATTAGATAACGTAAAAGAATATCTTCTCGAACCTGTAAAACCTGGCGATAAATTAATAATGGCTGGAGATTACAACTTGCCTAATGTGGATTGGGCAGATTCCTCACTAAGTACAGAAGCTGAAGATAGAATGCTGGATATTGTTTTTACGTATGACCTATCTCAGATCGTAAGCGACTACACAAGAACGTAAAACGGATAAGCCTCCATTCTTGATTTATTTTTTGTCAGCGTTTGCATGGAAAGGAAGACGTCATGTCACGTCTAGCCAGGTATATCGGATCACCATTCTATTGCGTTAAAATTAGAAGATGTACATACTGTGCAATATATTAAGATTTGAATGCACCCGAACATGTCCCGCGCTGATGACGCATCTATAATCGACATGTTGGAAATTTGTTACGACAATTTTGCAATCATGATTTGTTCTGTGAATAAATTGTGGCTCCATTTCAAATACACTGTGAATGAGTGTGTAGAACGGTTTGTGCCAAAATTACTAAAAAATCCAGAAACCGCAATCCTTGGATAACTCAAGGTACGTTGCAATTAGAATGGAAGCTCAAGAGATTAAAAAAGAAGTTCAAAAGTCATACAAATGTCGAGCAGCAATCGGTAATAGATAAATATCAAGTGAGATGAAATTAAAAATTACTCAAGATAAGGATAAATACTACGGCTTCTCGCTTCCGTGTTTAATTAGAGATTATGAAAAACAATTACCGCCAAGTCCTGCTCCCCTGACATGCTCGCCATAAACGGAAAATACGTGCACGACGATAAAGTGGTTGCTGCCGACTTTAATGGCTATTTCACGTCAGTTTTTACGATGTACAATAATGTTCTTCCCGCGTTTCCAATGAATCTCCCCTCACTTTCTGATGTTAGTATTTCTGAGCCTGGAATATTGAATTTACTGTTACATGTTGATATCAAGAAATCTCCAGGACCAGACGATATTCCCAAATCCTTTTTAAAAAGATACGTGGAATGGTGTGCAAGATATTTATATGTTGCCTTCACGAAGTCTGTAAATGACAGCGCTTTACCTGATGACAGGAGGTTAGCTGAAATCAAACCTGTACATAAATCCGGAGGAAAAACTTGCATTCCAAATTACTGCCCGATGTCACTCACTTCAACATCATGTAAACTGCTAAAACATCGTTCACAAGCACGTAATCAACCATTTAGAAAAACATAAGGGAATAACAAATATGCAGCACGGATTTCGGGCTGGTTTCTCGACCACTACTCAGCTAGTGAAAACCGTTCAATACTTTGCGAGTGCCATTAATGAAGGAAAACCAACTGACGTAATATTTTTGTGATTTAAAAATCATTCCATGAAGTACCTCACCAACAGCCTCTGCACAAATTAGGACACATTATACCAAATGATAGACTACTTGCCTGGATTTCTGCATATCTCCGAAGTCGAAGTCAATTTGTCGCAATCAATAACACTCTCAACTGTGCGCCGGTTGATTTTGGCGTCGCTCAGGGGTGAGTACTGGATACATTATTGTTTTTATTATATAATAACGACATCGTTCTTGGCCTTTCTCTTCATGTTAAATTGTAAGCATATGACTGCATTGTATATAAAAAGATAGAATTTTCACAAGACCAGTTAAGACGAAATAATGACTTCCAGAAAATAATTGCTTGGTGCAATACGTGGCAAATGTGCATCAACTGTTAAAAAAAAACTGTCTTCATGAAAATAACCCAAAAAAAGTTCCCTTCCAATACCAATACACCGGTGATAATGTGCGTCTTCAGGAAGTAGAACACTACAAGTTCCTAGGCCTATGGATCTCGAAAAAGCTTTTCTGGACGAAACACATAAACAACGTCACAGCTAGATCACTTCGCAACTTATTCTTTCTAAGGCGTTCCTTAAAATCTTCCACACCGAATGTACGTCTTCTGGCATATAATGCAATTATCCGACCAATGATAGAGTACACAATAGTAATCTGGGACCCATTCAAATAATCGGATATTAATAAATTAGAAAGGTTGCAACAAAAGGCTGAAGATTTATTTACAATTCATATGGGCGCACCTCAATATCAGCTCTCCTTGAACAAAGCGGGATGTTGCCCATCTCAGACAGAAACCGGATTTGCCGCCTGAAGTAGTTCTTTCAATTAAGTAGAGGGTATTACTTCATTGACACTTCTCGCATCCTAAAATATTCATCCGGTTATAATACAAGACGCCGCCAGGCGCTCTCTATAACCCCATTGAACCCTCGAAGCAACGAAGTCATCCAGATAGCAACGACACGTCTTTCACTTTAGTCCGCTCAAATTACTGTCCACCATACGTTCGAATGTGGCAGGAGCGTTGCAAAGCCCAAACAGCAATACATTAAATTCATAAAGACTGTCAGGGGTAACAAAAGCAGTTTTCTCTCGATCTGCTTCCGCCATCGGGACCTGCCAGTACCCGGATCGAAGGTGTGGCGACGAGAAGTATTCTGCTCCCTGCAAACAGTCGAGGGCGTCGTCCATGCGGAGGAGGGGATACACGCCCTTGCGGGTTATGGTGTTCAAACGGCGGTAGTCAACGCAAAACCGAATGGACCCATCCTTCTTTTTCACAAGAACCACGGCTGACGCACAGGGACTCTTGGAGGGACGAATATTGTCACGCTGAAGCATGTCATTTAACGTGGTCTTCAATGGTGCGTCGCTCTTCCGGTGATACACGATACGGTCGTTGTCGAAGCGGGGCATTCGAGCCAGTGTCGATGGCATGGCTCACAACGGACGTGCGGCCAAGAGAACTTTGCCCACGTTCGGAAGATGAAGAAAACTGGCTCAGAAGTGTAGTAAGCTGCGCTCGTTGGGTGGCGTACAAATTTTCGTCGATTGAGCGGCAGAAAATCTCGGAACATATTTAGTCCCGTATGCATGGCGTAGTAGTGCTCAGCTCGTCGACTTGGAGATGGGGTGCATCACCAAGAAGCTCCGTACTACGTGTACCGTGTTCGATGTCAACTTATGCTATGCCGTGTCGAACATCAGTGCTTATCACGGCACGTTGTGTTTGTGCTCGGTCGTATTTTCGTAACATGAATAAAGTGTTGAAGTGCGATTTCGGCTGCCGTTTTACTGTCTCAGCTGCGTACGTACGCCTGCATGGAGGCGTGCCAGTCTCGGCGAGGCCTAGCGGGTGGCGCGAAGGGCGCGGGGCTAGCGGGGCCAGCAACGGAGCGGGGGGAAGAAGCGAGGGGAGAAAAGCATCAGAACCCCCCCCCCCCCCCCCTCATACCCCCCTCCCCCCATTTTGCGCCTCCTCGCAGTGTTGCCATGACAATTAGTACGCCTCCAAGCTCAGATGGCGGCGACGTTGCTATGGCAATTACAACTCACTTTTGCTCTCCCAGGGTCGCCAGGGGAGGATTTGGCGCTACGACCACAATTACCCGGGACGCTGGGTTGAAGGCTAAGATGCCGCCGGTTGGTGCAGGTGAACTCCCGCTCACGATCACTCGCCTGCTTGCTTGCGTCTGGTCAACAAATATCAGACAGGGGTTAAGGCTAAAGAAGGTCAGGACGAAGCGGCAAAGCGGTGTAAAACATGGGAAAAATGGCGGCTAGTCCTCGCAAGTGTCTGACGTATGAGGCGGACCGCGCGCACGAGAGTGTCATATCAGCAGAGGTTTTAATGCATTGTTTCTATGGGGCGTTTGCCGGGACTGCGGTAATCCGTCGTGAGAAGCGGGTAGTCCGGGGGACGTACCAGCGGGGTTCCACTATATATATTGTGGGCATTGGGGGTGTACTGTTGTGATATTTATGCGTGGAAGCGACATGACCATTGTTATATTCAGTGTGGAACATGGCGGGTCAATCCCTCTGTTCCTTCTACCCATCCAAACCCATCGCCACTGTCATCTGTGTATAACCATCATCATCCCCGGACAGTTCCGTCTTTCGGTGGCCTGTGCTCGGGAGCCTAATTAAAAGTGGTCCTTCAGCACCTCGGAGCTCTGTCTCTCAAGTGGTGGAGGGTGCGCTCGATTCCTCCGTTTACCTCCCTCGGTTGCACCGCTGGAGCTTCGATCAGGTCGGCGACTGCCGGAGACAGTACACCCCCAATGCCCACATTTATGCGTGGAAGCGACATGGCCATTGTTATATCCAGTGTGGAACATGGCGGGTCAATCCCTCTGTTCCTTCTACCCATCCAAACCCATCGCCACTGTCATCTGTGTATAACCATCATCATCCCCGGACAGTTCCGTCTTTCGGTGGCCTGTGCTCGGGAGCCTAATTAAAAGTGGTCCTTCAGCACCTCGGAGCTCTGTCTCTCAATATATATATAGAAGGCGCGCCAGTGTGGCGGAAGGGGTGTGTGCTCAACTGAGACCGAGGCTGACTGTCAGGTGGCGTCAATCCCCCAACTGGGTCTATGTGCAAGGCTCAGTCATCGGAGCAGCCCCATCGCGAACGATCTTGCTGAGAGACCTGCTTGTGGACTGCCGAGCTAGCTTGGCCTCTGGTACCACCAGCCCCCGTTACCACGCTGTAGCCGTTTGCTAATTATAATATATATATGTATATATATATATATATGCTTATTTATTTCTTTATTTCAAAATACCTTACAGGGCATTGTGTAGGGGTGTAACAAAGGGTGACTGTCGCGACAGAACTGTAAGGGAACATCAAACTTTGCATGAACTTTGAATGAACGGAACAACAAATAACACGTTATATGTCACTAAAGAGAAAAAGAGAATGTACAAACAAAATGTCATTTGAAGGTAAACATGGGAACATTGCTGGTGGAAAGGAATACAAATATGCGCAATACAACTTAGTAAAAAACACCTTGTACACACGTAGCCAAAAATATTCTATAACAT
Source organism: Haemaphysalis longicornis (assembly GCF_048455015.1). Lineage (NCBI taxonomy): Eukaryota > Metazoa > Arthropoda > Arachnida > Ixodida > Ixodidae > Haemaphysalis > Haemaphysalis longicornis. The sequence continues at coordinate 299,248 of NW_027526280.1, read as the reverse complement.
AGCGCAGAAACCAAATTGTTCTTGTTTTGAAAACACAGGATAATAAAGGGTGATAACAGAGTTTTACTTGTGTGTATAAGGACATTATAAAGTACAAAAATGCAGGCGGTCACAAAGTGTGAAGCGGTAAAAAAAGGAAAGAAAAAGAAGAGCGCGTGCTCTTTTACCGAACGAACACAAGGCCTTAATCTGTAAGCGGGAGGAAACGGAGTAAAAACGAATGAATATAATTACACTGGAACGATAAAGGAGGTGGCACAAATACTTGTAAAAAAGAACCAGTCGAAGTATCTATGAATGGAAGAAAAAGTCGAGAAGTTGTATGAATTTTTCAGGGTCTGATTGAAAGGCGATGTCATTCGAGAGATCATTCCACAAGCGGATGACGTGAAGAAGAGCCGATGAGTTAAAGGTGTCGGTTGATCTATATAATCGCGTGAAACTTAATTTATTATGCAGCCTGCGAGATATAACGGAAGGTATATCGAATTGAAATGGGAATGATTTATTACTGTAAGCATACTTGTGGAAGAGGCATAGAAGAGAAATATCCCGCCAAATACTGAACAGTTGAAGAGAAAGGGAGAGCTTAATTTCCGTTATGCTGCTATGGTAGTCGTAATTTCTCGAGATAAATCGGGCTGCCCAATTTTGAATCGCTTCAAGCATGTTGATTAGGAAATTTTGATATGGGGACCAGATGGATGCGGCGAATTCATGTTATGGGCGAAGGAAGGTCTGATAAGCTAGCTGACGAACATAGGCTGGGTAGCCATGCCAGTTGCGGCGTAAGTATCCCAATGATTTTAAAGGTTTTGCAGAAATGGTGGTGATATGGTGTGACCAAGAAAGATTTGGTGTGAAATGAATACCTAGGTACTTGTAGGAGGATGCGTGCGACAGAGGGTAATCATCAATGATGTGCGAATAGCTGGAAATATTTTGCTTGCGTCTGAAAGAAATAACTTTGCCATTCAGCTTTTAGCGACATCAGCCATTTTTTGCGCCAGTCATTCATCTTGTTGAGGTCATTTTGCAGTGTTGGGTGGTCGTCGGTACAGGTTATTGAGCGATATATGATGCAATCATCGGCGAAAATTCGCATGCGAAATGAGGTGCTGATTGGCAAATCGTTAATATAAATCAAGAATAGCAGGGGGCCGAGGACGCACCCCTGCGGTACACCTGAGGTAACGTGGGAAAGAGGGGATTGGATATTGTTTATAACCGTTAACTGCTGGCGGAGCGAAAGAAAGCTTCGAAGCCAAGATAAAGTGAGCGAATCTAATCGAAGTGAAGATAATTTAGAAATCAGACGACAGTGGGGTACAACACAATGAAATGCTTTTGAAAAATCGAGAAAAATGCAGTCAGTCTGAAGGTTATTGTTCATGTTGCATTGTAGTTCTGATGTAAATTCCAGCAGCTGTGTTTCGCACGAAAAACCTTGTCTAAATCCATGTTGGTTGACAAAAAAGAATTGGTTAGATTCTGAGTGCCGGAAAACATGAGAAGTGATTATATGTTCCAGAAGTTTGCAGCAGATGCATGTTAGAGAGATGGAGATAAATAAATATATATCATCATCATCATCATCATCACCAGCCTGTCTACGCCCACTGCAGGGCAAAGGCCTCTCCCATTATTCTCCAATTACCTCGGTCCTGTGCCAACTGTGACCAATTTATCCCCGCAAACTTCTTGATCTCATCTGCCCATCTAACTTTCTGCCGCCCCCTGCAGCGCTTGCCTTCTCTAGGGATCCACTCTGTTACCCTTAATGACCAGCGGTTATCTTGCCTTCGCATTACATGCCCTGCCCAAGTCCATTTCTTCTTCTTAATTTCTACTAATATGTCTTTAACACCAGTTTGCTCCCTGACCCACTCCGCTCTCTTCTTGTCCCTTAATGTTACACCTATCATTTTCCGCTCCAGTGCCCGCTGAGTCGTTCTCAATTTAAGTTGAACCCTCTTAGTGAGCCTCCAAGTTTCTCCAAGTTATATATATATATATATATATATATATATATATACATATATATATATATATATATATATATATATATATATATATATATATATATATATATATATATAAGGTTAGTAGAGACAGAGACAAACGAGAAAGACGTAGAAAATAAAAATAACTTTACTGACGTTTCAGGGAGAGGACTCCCTTTCTTCAGAGTACAAAATAAGTTCGTTTCAGAGCTATATATATACAGAAAATGTAGCAAGCGCGAGGGCAAGGTAGGAGGAGGGAGAGTTTGTACAAATGGATCATGGTTGGTGGGTACCAAAAGAATGAAGAGAGAGCGGGAAAATTAATTACAAAAAGGATAATAAGAACACACAGTCAGTCACGCGGTACAAACTTGGAAAAAGAGAGAGAGAAGAACCAAACACAGAGGAAAAAAAAATAATAATAAATAATAAAAAAATAAAAAATAATAAATAAACAAGGTAATTTTCCCCCGTGGCAACAGGGGTGAAAGAGGGGTCATTGGTACTGTCACCGAGAACCTCTCGCGGTATGTCGACTCTCTCATTCGCGACATTCCCCCCAGCTTTCCATCCTTCATTAAGGATACAAATGATTTTCTCTCAGATATCATGAAGATGGAAATTCCCAACAACTGTTTACTCGTTACCCTAGATGTCGTGTCGCTGTACACTAACATTCCGCATGGCGATGGGGTCACCGCTGTATCATGTGCGTATGAGGGGTCGGCGGGTGACAAACCTATCGATTTTCTCACCCTTGAAACTTTCCTTCACCTTATCCTTGAACTTAACAATTTTGAGTTTGATGGTGTCAACTACGTGCAAGTCAGCGGAACGTCAATGGGAACCAAAATCGGGCCCAACTACGCGAACATCTTTATGGGATGTCTGGAGACAAACTTCCTCGCAACCCAAAGTTTGAAGCCATTGTACTACAAAAGGTATATATATGATATATTCATGATTTGGCAGCACGGTGAAATGGAACTTCTTGCGTTTATTGAGGCCTTTAACCTTGCGCATCCTACCATCTCCCTCTCTCATTCCTACTCTACGCACAGCATAAATTTCCTGGATGTTACTGTCACAGTTTCTCAGGGCAGACTTCAGACTAATCTCTACAGGAAACCTACGGACACGCGCCAGTATTTGCACTTTCACAGCAGCCATGTCAGGCACTGCAAGACTTCAATACCTTACAGCCAATCTCACCGTTTTAGGCGAATCTGCACAAGCCAGGCGGATTTCGATTCTAACTGCAGAGAACTTAAAACCGCACTCCTAAATCAAAAATACCCAGAGCAGGTGATCGATGACGCGATTACACGAGCTAACCAGTTGAACCGCACCGAAATTCTCCGAAAAAAAGCTCCAAAACCCAATCAACAAACAAACCTCGTTTTGACCCATTCGGCCTCTTCTCCGAAAGTTGCTTCCATACTAAGGAAACATCACAATATCCTCGCTCAAAGTGAACGCCTAAAGAGAATATTCCCCGAGCCACCACGTGTTGTTTATAGACGCAGCAAAAATTTGGGCGACGTTCTCACTAAATCCAGCATCAGCCGACCACAGACTACTGGTTGCATGCCCTGTAACAAACCACGTTGTAAGGTATGCCCACAAATGACCACCACACAGCGCGCCGCCAGCACAGCTTCAAACTATTATGTTAATGTAAAAGGGAACTTTAACTGTGATTCCGCCAACGTCGTATACCTGCTGGAATGCACCCTCTGCGGGAAACAATACATTGGCCAGACTGAAACACCCTTTCGTTTGAGGTTTAACAATCACCGCTCCCATGCAAAAACCTGCCCTTCTTTGCCTCTATCAAAGCATGTTAACACTCCTGGTCATTCTTTTGAACAACTAAAGGCCACAATTCTTGAATCTAGTTTCAAAACGCAGCACGATCGCGAGGTTCGTGAGTCTTACCTTATTTATAAGTTTAAATCAGCGTCGTTTGGCATAAATGAAAGTTATGGGAAATTAACCTGTCTTTCCTCCGATTAAAATTTCGGCTGCATTTCTCAGGCTAGTGTTATGCCTGTTCATTTCTTTCCCTCATCAATATTCTCCCATTAGTTGGCGAGCTCCCGTAGTTGGGTATAGTTTCGTGCTAGCACGACGTTTTTAGCACAATAGCTTCACTGAACCAAATTTGATGAACAAGTCTGGACATTGTGTTCTGGGTAGAAGGCTGCAGTACCATTTTTAGCTTTGATATTCTCACCTTGCAATTAATTTGTGAACGCGAGCGTGTGTGATTGTTTTCGTGTCCTCTTTATTTTTTGTATTGTTGTTTTCTAATATTCGTTGCTGACCACCTCGGCATTCCCTGAACTGGCACCATGCGCCGGGCAGATGAATACCACTTGCTGCCGCGTCATACGCGTGCACCTGCCTGTTTTCTTTTTTTTCATGACTTTTTTTTTTCCTATCAATGTACACTCATTTCGAGTCGAAACTACCCGTCCTACTGCTTTTGGGCGCGACCCCCCGACTCCCACCTACAGAGGCCACGTGTATCACGTTTTAATGACCTTACCAGGATTCTTAGAACGGGTGTGTATGGGCAGATGTTCATTCTTTGTGTGCATTGGCATATCTTCGTTTCCTTGTTCCGCGTGACTAATCTTTTTGCCCATGTCACACACGTGCATGGGCATATCTTGTTTTGAGCCCTCTTTCACCCCCGTTGCCACGAGGGAGGAAAATTACCTGGTTATTTTTTTATTTATTTATTCTTTTCGCTCTTTGTATACCAATGTACACCCTTTCCTGTCGAAACTGCCTGTCCTACTGCTTTTGGGCGCGACCCCCGCCTCCCACCAACAGAAGCCACGTGTCTCTTGTTTCGATGACCTTACTTGGATTCCTAGAACGGGCAGATGTTCGCCCTTTGTGTGCATATCTTCTTTGGAACGTCTTCGTTCCGCGTGACTAATCTTTTTGCCCATGTCAAACACGGGCATGGGCATATCTTGTTTTGACCCCTCTTTCACCCCTGTTGCCACGGGGGAAAATTACCTTGTTTATTTATTATTTTTTATTTTTTTATTATTTATTATTATTTTTTTTTCCTCTGTGTTTGGTTCTTCTCTCTCTCTTTTTCCAAGTTTGTACCGCGTGACTGACTGTGTGTTCTTATTATCCTTTTTGTAATTAATTTTCCCGCTCTCTCTTCATTCTTTTGGTACCCACCAACCATGATCCATTTGTACAAACTCTCCCTCCTCCTACCTTGCCCTCGCGCTTGCTACATTTTCTGTATATATATAGCTCTGAAACGAACTTATTTTGTACTCTGAAGAAAGGGAGTCCTCTCCCTGAAACGTCAGTAAAGTTATTTTTATTTTCTACGTCTTTCTCGTTTGTCTCTGTCTCTACTAACCTTATATATATATATATATATATATATATATATATATATATATATATATATATATATATATATATATATATATATATATATATATATATATATATATATATGCAGCAGACTCGATAAACGGAACTTCAATAGACCGAAAAAATTAGTTACGTTTTACACGAGTTCTGTTTAGTGAGATAAATGTGGGGAGCTGCAAATTTATGTGCGTACACACTGTAAATAGCATTTCATGGAACTCTAAGATCTGGGAGGTGAATGTACGTGATAGTTTTTGAGAAAGCAAGAAAACTACAACAGTTTTAGGCCCAGCATTTACAAAGTTTTTTTGGCTACAATTAGTAGCTGTACACTACGAAATGCATCAATTATGCGTGTTTGAGTCCATGCAACTGCATCTTCCTGGAGGCTCGAGGCCTCAACTTCGTGAGTGCTTACTAGTCACCGAGTTTAGATGACAGTAACGCGGTAATGGCACGGGAATAGCACCACGATTGCACGAACGAGGCGGCTTGTAACCTCGGAGTCTTGAATCCAGACCGAATGACTGAGACAAGAACTGCTTGTTGCATTCATTGCGCTAACACGGCTGAAGTGTAACGAGACGAGGATTACGAGGCCAATGCGCCAAAAACATGGCGGAAGAAAAAATCACAAAAACGATACAGCCGGAACCGGAAAAAGTTGATTTGACAACTTCATTGACAAGAAGTTTGATTTCTGGTTCCGTTTACACGGTGGCGGGGAAATTTTAGTGGCGATTACCGAGAGTTTTGTTTAGGTTATCTGAATACAAAACCAACCCTTCCAGGTTACTGTTGCGTTTAAGCGGCAATATATATATATATATATATATATATATATATATATATATATATATATATATATATATATATATATATATATATATATATATATATATATAGAGAGAGAGAGAGAGAGAGAGAGATAAAACTAACCAAGCGCGCAGACATAGCATAAGTAAAGAGTTGGATACACAGCAAGAAAAATAACAACGAAGGTTTACTCACTTAGCGGCAACGGGTGTCACGTGAATCGATGGTCAGGTTGTCTTTACCAGCTCAGAGAGATGGACAAAAGAAAGCCGTTGACGTGTTTGAGAAAACGCACATGTAATGCACCCTTAAAAAACCCTAACTGAAAGCACTCAATAATTAAACTACACAGAAATGATAAACATCAAACCTCTAACAGTCCCAAAACACAAATCAAATCTAAACCCAAAAGTCTAGTTCTGCACACCTAGTTTATATACATATATATATACACTCATTACACTGAGTCCTAGTTAATGTCTTTCCTACCACAACTCCTTAGTTGTGTCCTACAACTATGTCCCTATGGAACTGGCCTACCCCGCTGTCGCCGGCGCTGACGTGTCGCACTCGTTGCATGGCCGCGACTCGGTGGTAGCCGTCCTCGTCTCTCCTCGATGCCCTCGATGCCGGCGTTCGATGCGCTCGGTCGTTCCTTCGACGGCGTGGGCTCAGCGCGTCCTGACGTTTCCTCTGTGGCTATCCCCTGGTAGCCGCAGGCGCTGGAGGTCCCAGGTAGGCTCGGCACGAACGTAGCCCTTCGGGGCCGCCGAGACGAACGTCGACGGAGCGTGGACGTTGGCCGCTGGTGCCTGACCAATGGCGCTTGGGCCACGGAGACACAGGTTCATGGTGCACCTAGGATGACGGTGGCGATGCGAAGTCGGCTCGCTCCTGCCCAGGCTCGGGTGGCATGGTGGATGGCCTGGCCGAGTCCCCCTGGCTCGTTCCTTGAAGCGCACGTGCTCCTACCGCCTCCTGGTTTCTTCGGTTTCTTGCCTCCCAATTTCTAGCCTGTCCTTTCTTTTTGTGCACCCGCTTTTATTCCCTCTGGGCTCTCTCGTGGCGCACTCTCATTGGCTGTTTGCCTTTTCCATGGTCATCACGCCACTGGTCTCCGGCGCGCCGTTCTCTGGTTGGATGACCAGTGCGCCGCCATATTTTACCATAATGCCTTGGGGGTTTGGCGGTGTCATTCTGGCATTGGTGCGCTCCTGGCGCGCCCTTCAAATTCCCGTTCCTTTGTTCTTTTCTTTCACATTTTTGGGGGGTTTTGGTGCATCCCCTCTCCGGGGGTGCCCTGACACATGACAACAGGACTTGCCTTCATCTGAGTACAGTTACAGGATTTTGCTGTCCATTTGGCACACATTTCTTGTATAGCTTTGGAGAAACTGTGAGAAGGAGCGGAACATGTTTTAGAAACGGAGAGTATGCATGCAGTCGGGCTATGCCTATGTTACAACAAAACAACAAAAAGAGGAGGAAGGATACAATATATATATATATACAAAGAGAGAGAGAGAGAGAGATCGAGAGAGAGAAAGGGGTTGTATAAACAAGGCAGCTCTCAAGGTTGCACCACGACGGGGCAACGTACGCGGCGTGGGCTACAAGTTCAAATAGTGCGGAAGACTGGACAATCGCGGTTTCAAAAAGAAGGGAAAAGTATACAATAAGGTATTCAGTAATTGGGGAGTCTGGTTGGGGTGTGCCCCCCGCAGATGGAAAGAACAGATACAGTGCACAAAAGAGCATTGCACAGTGAGCTAGCAACCGAACAGGAAATAGTTAGGGTCCATAGATCACAAAGGGTAAATGTTTCTAAGTGGTGGGGGGAACAGGGCCTCCTACACAAAGACAAATCGCATTGTTCAGCCACATTAGGCTTATTTAATAAAGCTGCTGTATTTGGAGAGTTTCTGCGAATTCTGATGGAAAACTCAAGAGTAGGATTAATGAACAATGTGATAAAAATATGAAGTCGCCAATTTGGTTTGAGGGGTAAGCACGTTAGTTCTCCGTAACTTTCATTAATGCTAAGCATCACTGACCGAAAACCTATAAACGAGATAAGATTCTCGAACCTCGCGGTCGTGGTGGGTTTTGAAAGCGGATTCTAAAATTGTTGCTTTAATGATGTTCAAATGCATGACCGGGACCGTTGCAATGTCTTGACAGGGGCAAAAAATGGCAACTTTTTGCATGAGAGCGGTGATTATTGAACCGTATTCGGAAAGGCGTTTTAGTTTGGCCGATATATCGCTGCCTACAAACAGTGTACTCTAGAATGTATACGACATTAGCGGAGTCACAGTTAAAGTTACCCTTTATATTTACGTAGTAGTCTGAAGCCGTGCTGGTGGCACGCTGTGTAGTGGTCATGTGTGGGCATACTTTACATCGAGGTTTATCACAGGGCATACAACCAATAGTTTGCGGTCGGTTAATACGAGAGTTAGTAAGAAAGTCGTCTAAATTCTTGTTACGCCGGTAGACAACGCATGGTGGTTCGGGAAATATGCTTTTTAGGCGTTCACTTCGAAGTAGGACATTGTGATGTTTTCTTAGTAGGGTTGACACTCTTGGAGCGGAGGATGAGTGGGTTAAAACTAAGTAGGTTTGCGGGTTGACGATCGGGGCTTTTTTCTTACAGATTTCGTTACGTTCTAATTGGTTGGCTCGCACAATAGCGTCCTCGATAACTTGTTCCGGGTATTTTTTATTCAGGAGGGTGGTCTTAAGTTCTCGACAGTTTGAGTCAAATTCGGCTTGGTTTGTGCACATTCTCTTAAAACGGTGGGCTTGACTGTAAGGTATTGCTGTCTTGGAGTGTCTGACATGGCTACTTTGGAAATGCAAGTACTGCCGAGTGTCTGTCGGTTTTCTATACAGTTTATTTGAAGCCGACCTTGGGAAGTAGTAACGGTGACGTCTAGAAAGTTTACACTGTCTTCCAAATAGGAATGAGCAATGAAAATACTAGGATGGGTTAGGTTAAATGACTCAATGAAGGTGAGGAACTCCGCGTCACCGTGCTGCCAGATCATGAATATGTGGCCAATGTACCTTTTACACTGCAGTGGCTTTATATTTTGAGTGTCAAGAAAGTTTGATTCGAGATGAGCCATAAACATATTGGTGTAGTTCGGTCCGATTCCAGTTACCATTGATGTTCCGCTGACTTGCACGTAATGAACACTGTCAAACTCAAAATTGTTAAGTTGAAGAATAAGCTATAGATAAGGAAAGTTTGGAGAGTAAACGGCGGCCGCCAAGTATTGCGAACGTGCTTACATCGGCTCCGTAATTAATGCCCAATTAAGTAGTCTCAACCACGAAGATATTGCTACCAGTGTTTTCGCGAAGTCGAGAGCTATCGACCGACACTGTAATACAACAAAAAGGTGCGTTTTTAGCCCAGGTATAGAAAATGGAATTTTCGACGCTGGCATGGCCAAGCTAAGCCTAACGCACTAGCGCTTCGCTAAGCCTAACAGTCGGCGTTCTAGCCGTGCATGATGAAGGAAGACATGGCGGCGACGTCATCCGAAGACGGGCCATCGAACCGGATGTGTGTGCAAGTCGAAGGGGAGGGGAGAAGACTTCAAGAGCTCGGCTGGCTGGCTATACATCGGCGGTCACGACAGGAAGAAGAGGCAGCAGCAGGACCCGGACGAGCAAGATGCCAAGGTGAGCCCATCGACAACACGGATAAAACACAGCGTAATAACAAGGCTTCGAGAGTCACGAGTGCAAGAAAAGAGGCCATTCGGACCGCGTGCATGCCGAATATACCAGCGGAAGAGATTAAGATTGTACTGAGGCCCCACGGCGGGCTAGACATTGCGAGAAGAGGCGCCGCATGCGTCGGGACAGCCATCATGGCGGCAGCAGGCATAGAGCGGCAGGAGTGAGCCGAAGACATGGCGTACCCCAACTACACGCAAAACAGCATGGTGCTCAGCACTCAGAACAGAGAACGCGCAGAAAAATATGTCCGAATCCACGAGATCGAAGTGCAGGGAAACAAGTACGGAACGGCCGTCCACGGCACGGTGAACGGAGTAATGAAACGGATAGCAACGGAAGACTGCGAGGCCGAAATATTAGAGCATATTCTAACCAAGCACAATCCCACGGCAGTGCGAGTCAAGCACATTGGAGCGTCTATGACAGTCATCGTCGCATTCGAGAGCGAAAAGGTGCCAAGATACGTGAGATACGGATCAACGTTATACCAGTGCAGCTTATACAGAAAACAGATTAAGGTGTGTAGGTGCTGTTGCAGGGTCGGCCACGGGGCGACGTGAGCCCAACACCCAACGCGAAAGTGTGCCTGTCGTGTGGAGTGAGCAACCCGAAAGACGGGCACAAGTGCGTCCCCAAATGTAAACTGTGTGGGGAAGGTAACCCCACCAGAGATATGGTCTGCAAGGCAAAATTTAAAATTCGTTTCGTGGTGAGAAGACGAAGATGGTAGCACCGAAACGCCGAGAGACAGCGCGCGCCATCGCCGGACTCGTTCCCTCAGCTGGGCGACGTGACGTCACGGGAGCTGAACGGATCGTGCCAGGCGTCGCGCAGCGCCTCGCGAAGTGCATCTCGCTAGACCCCTGGAAGACCGACTAACGGGGAATTCCAGTGGCCCCCTGGAATGAGGAGGCCTTAGCCTAAAGGGCAAATAAAATTATCTCTCTCTCTCTCTCTCTCTCTCTCTCTCTCGCCGGCGTTCCGTATCCCGAAGTGCGTCACGAAGAGGGACTTCACAAACGAGACACCTGCGCGGCAGCGAGCAGCAGCAACAGTCCACGGAAGGCGTGAGCTCTGCCGACGCGCCAGCGGGAAGGGGCATAAGAGAAGCAACCAATGCTCCGAAGCTGAAAGCGGCCAACAAGATGATGGCAAGGAATCTCAAAAAATGGAGAAGAAACTCCGGAACCTGCAAGCGTTAATACAAGAACAGCAGCAACGACAGAGACACCACCAAGAAGAAGAGCTGCAAGAAAACAAAGTGGACCAGACGGGCGCGCCAGAAACGCAACAGCTACAGCAGCAAAAGCAACCGGCCCAGCATAACCAGGTACAACCGCGACAACAGCAGCAAAAGCAAAAACAGCAAGAGGAGCAGCCAAAGAACGACACGGCGATGGAAATCGCGAAAGATGAAGACGAAGACGAAAATACACGAAATAAACGAGCGAGACCGTAGACCAAGAAAAATTACGACGCCCAAGTCGAAAAGCTGATGACCATGGTGGGCAACTTAACGACCACAGTGGGCAACTTAACGACCACGGTCAAAAACCTTGCGAAGGCAACGGAACAGCGCTTCGCCAGGCTGGAAGATATGCTCTCCACCCTGACGGCGTTCCACAGGAACCTGTGCAAGCGCTTCGAGATCGTGTAACAGACGCGAAGATAATGATACGCAACCCGACATTCGCGGCGCAGTTCGGCAATCATCCCTACGTTCAAGGATAGGTGCAGCAACCCACGATGCAATAACAACAATGGCAGGACAACGCACAGTAAAGCCAGAAACCGAGCCGTTTACGATCTGGTAATGGAACTGTCAAAGCTACGGAAACAATAAGGCGGCGCTGCAGAAACACATTGGGAGTCGCCAAAAAAGCCGGACATCATCATGCTGCAGGAGACAGTGGTGCACGACCTGAAACTAACGGGGTACAGAGCCCATGCTGACACGACCGGTCGACCAGAAGTCTGCACCTTCGTACGAAAGCGCCTGGCCGCAATAGAAAGAAAACTGAGTAAGAAAACCAAGTGCGAACTCGTGTGCATCTAAATCACCCTGGGAAAAGGTTGTAAGCGGGGACTCTACATAACGAACGTCTACAGCAACCCAAAGGACTACTGCCAAAAGTTCAAGATCATTCTGAGAGCGACGAACAATCTGGCCAGAGAAGCCGCACCGATAGTTGTGGGAGGCGTCTTCAACGCACCGCACCAAGCGTGGTGCTACAGCAGAGACACGCCCAAGGGCAGAGGCCTAATGCATGAGGCAACGGAGCAAGGGTACACCCTAATCACGGACCACAAACAGCCTATGAGAACGACCCCGACGTCGACCCAGCGGGAATCCACACCGGACCTGACCTTCGTCAAAAACGGAGGGGAAGTCACGTGGCGCAACACCGGAGTAGACCTGGGGAGTGACCCCTACATACCGGAGATCAAGCTGAAGAACGAAGGGGGACGCACAATCGAGCACAAATGAACCGACTAGGACGCCTTCCGTCTGCAGAGAAGAAACGGCCCGGGACAGACGGACATCGAAGCTTGGACGACCCAGCTACGGAAGGGGATACAAGAGGCGACCAAAAAGATAGAGACGAACGAGAGCGTCGCGTGCGTGGATAGTCACTTGGCGCACCTAATCAAGGCGAGGAAGTCGATCAAGGAGCGCTGGAAAAAGCAGCGGTGGAACCACAAACTACGCAAGAAGGTAACCACGCTGAACCGGTCCATCGATTTGCACAGCGCGCTGCTATGCAGGCAGAAAGGGGACGAGGTATGCAACCGCATCGACGGCAGCCTGCACCAGAGCAAGGCCTGGTCCCTAATCAGACACCTACTAGACAAAACCAAAACGAAGTCATATCAGCAGAACCATATCGGCCATGTCATGCATGAAGCTGAGAAGTCTCTAGGCACGGAAGAGCTCATCAAGAAGCTCAAAACCAAGTACATACCTCAAAGGGAGACCGAGAAACACCCGGGGTACGCAGGAGCCCCGAATAAAAAACACCGGAAGTAACGCAAGCCATAGAAGAGCTGAATAGCAGATCGGCAGCAGGTCCAGACGGGATCTCTAACAAGGCCCCGAGGAATCTCGACAAATCACCGATAGAAGCACTGAAGAAACATTAAAATGAGTGCTGGAAGAGCGGAAAACTACCGATGCAGTTGAAAACGGCAAGAACTGTGCTCATCCCGAAACTGGGCAAACCACCATGCATCGAAAACCTGCGACCTATCTCGCCGACGTCGTACCTGGCGAAAGTCCTCGAACACGTGCTGTGGCGATCGGGTGGCAGGAATATCTAAAAGAAGAGGGGCTGTACCCGGACTCAATTGTCGGATTCCGAAGGGGCTTGAGCACCGAAGATGCCAAGCTACAGCTAAAACAAGAAATTATCGAAAACAAAACCATAGACAGAAAAGTGATACTGGGACTGGACATACAAAGCGCTTTTGACCGAGTAAAACACTTGGCTATACTGGCGCAAGTTTCTCGACTCAATATGGGAGAGGGAAGCTACATGTACATAGAAGACTTCCTGACGGGCCGCAAGGTCGAGCTTCGCGCGGGAGAAATTGAAATACCAGACCAGGACGCGAGTAGTGTGGAAACCCCACAGGGGTCGGTAATCTCGCCGCTACTCTTCAACATCTTAATGATCCGCGTGGCCAATGCAGTGGCGGAAGTCAAGAGCATCTGACACAGCGTCTATGCCGACATTACCCTATGGACGGCCGGTGGTACGGACGCGGGCATCAAAAGAATAATTCAGAAGGCGATCACGACAATCGGGAACAGCCTGGAAGGGACTTGCTTAGAGTGCTCACCGGCCAAGTCAGAGCTCCTGACGTACTGCCCCCGTAAGCCGGGCAAACAACCAGTGCCCCCGAGAGAATGCGACAACCTAGAAATTATCACAGATATGGCCAACGAACCCCCGAAGTGCAGGAGATCAGGGTGCTGGGCATGCTCATCAACGGCAAAGGCAACAAGGAGAATCTCATGAGAAAGCTGGCAGCCAAGACCGCATGCACGATGCGACTGCGACAGCTCGTGACAACCAAGAAGGCGTGCATGCGTGAGGAGACGTCGAGACTCGTGCAGTCCTTCGCAGTCAGGTACGTCGCCTACACGGTCGCGTACCACAAGTGGACACAGGCTGAAAAGGTCAAAATCGACATCATAATACGGAGGATGCACAAGCGAGCGCTGGGCTTGAGCGATTCAACGAGTACAAGAAGGCTGCTGCAACTAGGCACCCACAACACTCTAGACAAGCTCATGGAGGGGCAACTGAAGGCGCAGCGACAGCGGCTATCGTCAACTAGGACAGGTAGAACCATTCTCGAGAGAGTGGGTCAATGACACCGCACCACGGGAAGACAACTACAAGATGTGGACGCAGAAACGCGCGGAAACATACGCGTGAGCCGATACCGAAGAATGCACACCCAGAATACAACCGAGAAAAGAGAAGGGCGAGAGCCAAGTACATCGGCGAACAACACGGCGAAGACCCGAGAACGAGATACGTCGACGCGGTTGACTACGGCAAAGGCAGATACGTCGCGGTCACGATCAACGCAATAACAGGAAGAATAGCCACGGGAGCGAGCTCAAGGTGCGAGAACGCATGGAAGCCGAGGAAATCGCCATCGCCCTGGCAATGACCGAAGAGGACTGCGACACAAAATTTAGCGACTCTCAAGAAGCCGTCCGAAACATGGCGAACGGACGCGTTAGCAGCAAAGCAATGAAGTTCATCAAGAAGTCAGGTACCCGAGAAAACCGGAGAGGGGAAGTCAGGTGGATTCCGTCGCACGCGGGTGAATGCTCGTCGCACGCACCAAACTACAACGAGACGGCCCACAGGGAGGCGCCCGCACTAACACACCGCGCCCCCAGAGTGGAAAGCCGCCCCGAGTGGGAATGGTGGACAGCGACCAAAGATAGGACCTGAGGCTGGGGTGAAGCACTAAAGAACGCGCGACTGTTCAGACGAGAATACCCTTCGCCGCATCGGGCGGTGAGCTGCGAAGAGGCGACGATTCTTAGACAACTACACACGGCGTCGGTCACGTCACCGGCGGCACTACACCGTGTGTACCCAGAAGTACACAAGCAGCCTATGCGAGGTATGCTAAAAGGGGCCGGCAAACCGGTGGCACATCATGTGGGACTTCGCCACCGACCCAGCAGGTGCCAGCTTCGAAGAGTACCCGGCACGCCTACAGGAAGCCATCGAATTGAGAGACAAGACGAATCAAGAGTGGGCCATCCAGCAGGGCTTCACTGCACTCGAAAAGCATGAACTCCGAAAAGGGGCCTGCGCCGATTAGGGTAGCAAAGAAGATGCGACGACGGGCCGCGTCGGGACGGGGGTTATAACAAACCCTCGCCAACTGTAGGATCGATGTGAATAAAGTCCTTTCCAGTCCTTCACAGTCCAGCGAAGGTGCGACGATGATAGATGAAGAAGATGGTGTGGTGCCCGCATGTGACATAGTGATGATGAATTGCTAGGTGAGATTGACCACTCCACTAACAGTTATATAGCAACGATGACGCCTGTGCTCACACTATTCCCAACCCCCCGGCGGAAGCGGCCCCTCCGTGCCCTAGAGAGACGAGGGGTGCCGATGAAATGGCTTTAGTCGCGAGACAGTTGCGAGGCACCGAAGGTCGAACGTGGGGCGAGTAGGAGCCACCCGATAGTTGACCGGAGAGATCTGGCCCAGAACGGTGTAAGGACCGATCAAACGTGGAAGGAGCTTTTCACATAATCCCGCTGTACGCATGGGAATCGCAAGTAACACTTCATCACCTGGTTGAAAAGAAACAGTCCGATGCGTCGCATCATGACTAGACTTTCCGTCTTCTTGACCGGCCTGGGTGTTCAACTGTGTGAGACGGCGGAAGTGGTCAAGGCGAGAGACAAACTCGCCTGGAACATCCGCTTGCGGAGAGGAGAAGCAGGTGCAGAAAAGAAAGCAGCATCGACGACGGAAGACGGAGAGCGGCCGTAAACGAGAAAGAAAGGCGCAAAGCCTGTAGTTCGTTGCGTTGCGGTGTTGTACGCGTAAGTGACGAAGGGTAAAACGGTGTCTAAATTCTTGTGGTCAGGGCTTATATAAAACGAAAGGATATTGGAGAGGGTGGGGTGAAACCACTTAGTCAGCCCATTTGTTTGGGAATGTTGGCTCGACGTGGTTTTGTGGACGGTACCAGCAGCGCGAGGAACTTCATTCAGCGGTGTTTAGAGAAACGTTCTTCCGCGGTCGCTGAGAAGAATGCGGAGAGGGCCGTGTCGCAAGAATATCTCCTTTAGAAAGAAATGAGCCACCTCTGAAGCGCAGCCGGCACGAAGCGGGGCAGTTTCGGCGTATCTGGTTAAATGGTCCACCGCAGTGACGATCCAACGGTTACCTGCTGCCGTCAATGGGAAGGGCCCGTACAAGTCAATTCCCACCACGTGGAAAGGAGCGGACGGACATGGAATGCATGGGTTGGAACAGTCCTTCAGGCACAATAGTTTTATGTTTTTGGTGCTGGCTAGCAGCACCCGATGCAACATACTTAGCGACACTGGTGGCGAGGCCAGGCCAGAAGAACCGGCTCTTGACGCGGTCATACGTTTTGCGAATCGCCAGATGCCCAGCGGTGGCGGCATCATGGCATCATGGAAGGCTTCTAGGATCTCCTTTCGAAGCTAACGGGGAATCACGGGAACCCATCGGTCCGTGGTAGGATCAAAATTGTAGTGGTACAGAGCGCCATTAAAAAGACAAAATTTGTCTAGCTGTCGAAGCGAGCGGCTGTTAGAAGGGTGCGCCAAGCCGCCGAGGCGATTGATGAAGTTTCGGAAGTACGTGTCGGGCCACTGCAGAGAGATCACATTATCCGGCAAGTTGGAGGCATCGGGAACTGCAGGTGCAATTGGAAAAACTAGAGACTTAAGACTAGGATGCTCATCATCTGACTGCGGCGGCATCGGGCAGTGAGAAAGAGCGTCCGCGTCCATATGTTTCTTCCCTGACCTATAGGCCACAAGAAAATCATACTCCTGGAAACGGAGAATCCAACGGCCGATGCGGCCCGACAAGTTTTTCAGTGACGACAACCAGCAAAGCACGTAATGGTCAGTAACAATCGAGATATTACGCCCGTACAAGTACAGGTTAAAGTTTTGGACGGACCAAAGAAGGGCAAGGCATTCCCTTTCCGTTATAGTGTAGTTTTGCTCGGCAAGTATTAGTCTGACTTGCATAGGCAACAACTTGCTCCACTGGTGATGAGTTGCGTTTTAAGAGGACCGCGCCGATACCGTGGCCACTGGTGTCAGTGTGGAGTACACTGGGACCACCGTCGTCAAAGAAGCAAAGAACCGGTCCAGAAGTCGGGGCTTCGCAGGCACCACACCACGTAAAAGGGGTCGAAGATGCTAGCACTTTGTTGAGTGGAGACGCTATGTAGGCAAAATTACCGATGAACCGATGGAAGTACGATCCCAAGCCGAGAAAACGTCGGAGATCTTTTTGACGTAGAGGTCGCGGAAAATTACCTACGGGATCGGGGTGAATTCTATCACTGCTGGCGACATGCCTCAAACCTTTGATTGATTTGCTTGCAAAGCGACACTTTTTGGTGTTTATTTGCAAGCCATCACTGGCGAGGCTCATTAAAACTACGACCAGACGGTGAAGCTGTTCGCCAAAAGAAGAAGAAAAGATGACAATGTCGTCAAGGTAGCAAAGGCAAGTCTTCCAATTTAAGCCACAAAGAACATTGTCAATCATGCGCTCAAAGCTCGCTGGTGTGTTGCATAACCCGAAAGGCATAGCGTTAAACCTAAAAAAGCCATCTGGTGTGGCGAAGGCTGTTTTTTCTTTGTCGGCCTCATCCATAGGAATTTGCTAGTATCCTGACCGAAGATCAAGGCTGGCGAAAAATTGTGCACCTTGCAAGGTATCAATGGCGTCGTCAATACGCGGCATCGGATATACATCTTTACGAGTTATATTGTTTAGGTCTCTGTAATCGACACAAAATCGCACGCTTCCGTCTTTCTTCCGAACTGGCACAACGGGTGATGACCAAAAGCTCGACGAAGGCGGAATTATGCCCCGCTGCAGCATATCATCCACGTATTTCTGAATAATTTTCCTGTCTGATAGAGACACGCGATATGGGCGGCGACGGACGATACAGTTGTCCGTTCCGATTCGATGGGTTGCGGCAGACGTCTGGCCAAGAACGGAAGAATAGCAGTCATATGATGCTTGGTGCTTTGTCAACAACTTGTGCAATGCTTCATTTTGATCCGAGGTCAGGTCAGAACTGATTTTACTGGCAAACAGAGAGGGCGAGGGCTTTAATGCGTGGCTCGGTTGGTCTGAAGAAAGCGAAGAGACTGGATGAACTACTACGACAACGTCGAGGGGCACAGAAGCAACAGTAGCGCCTTGGGGTAGCAAAATAGGTTCAGTCATGGTGTTCACCGCGGCTAGGAGAACTGATGCGGAAGAGAAACGGACAAGGCAAGCCGGTATCGTAAGACCTTTCGGAATGAAGTGTCCAGCTGGCACAATGAGCACATCGCCATCGACAATGCTGTCAGACGTGGTGGAAAACACGGGTTCTCCAGGAGGAAGAATAAAATCGGACGTTGACACCATTTCATGTATTCACCCGTCCGGTAACGTGTCGAAAGCCGTGTCAGTAATAGAAAGGGTGGGTTCACGACACGAAATGATAGAAGGTGCTGGTGACAAGAAGTCCCAACCTAAGATCATCTCATGAGCACATGGGGCTAATATCGCGCAGAGAATGTGATGACGAATGCCTTCGATGAATACACATGCTGTACACTGGCCGTAAGGCTGAATCACATTTTTGTAGGCGCCGCGTAGAGCAGGACCAACATAAGGAGTTCGGACCTTCCGTAGCCGCGAACGCAAGTCCGCATGAATAATTTAAATACTCGAGCTAGTGTCCACTAAAGCGTCGGCGGGAATTCGTTCGATAACAACTTCCCCAATATTACATGGCCGGCCAAGACTTGCCTTGTTTCCGTGTAACGCAGTTCTACCTCCCTGAACTGCGGCTCCTAGTTTTGGGAGGCAGACCACATGATATCACAGAACAGATCCGTAACGCACTGTACCCCCATTGTACCACACGCATCGACATCATTTACACAGAAACGGCCCCAGAAGATGAAGATGAAGGAATCAACTCGAACGTTTCTTCCGGAGAACTAAACATGCCACTGCATCAACTCACTCGCAACACGGCCCCGGGACCCGATAAAATTACATATGGAATGATCCGCGACCTGCCTGACGAGAAACTTGCAGAAATTCTCGACCATATCAATCGGGCTTGGAGATCAAGAACCCTACCTCCCGAATGGAAAGAAGCTTATGTTACCCTCATTCCAAAATCAGGAAAACTACCCAACACACCCGCCAACCTCCGCCCTATTTCCATGACATCGTGTGTTTGAAAACTAATGAAGAAGATGGTGCTCGCTAGACTGGAATGGCACCTCGAAAACAACAGCCACCTGCCAGCCACAATGGTGGGATTTCGAAAGCATGTGAGCACACAGGACATTGCCAAGCGCATCCATGAGGACGTATACGCACAGCCAAGTGCAGCCCAATTACGCACCATCGTAGGAGTAGATACAAAAAAATGCCTTTGACAATGTGCTGCATGACGCGATACTTCTCCGCCTCAAGGAAACTAGACTGGGTATCCGTATTTTGAATTGCGTTAAAAATTTTTTAACAGACCGAACCATCTGCATCTTGGGACCCGATGGGAAACCATCTCGCCTTACGCACTTCACAGAGGCACACCACACGGGTCCATATTATCACCAACGCTCTTCAGTCTAGTGATGAAAAATCTCCCCGCCAAACTGAACGCTATCCCAAATCTTCAACACGCCATATACGCTGACGACGTCACATTCTGGTGTACAAAGGGTAGCCCTGGTGAGCAGGAATTCACGTTACAACAGGGTCTCGATATCATCAGCGGGCACGCCGAATGGCGTAGGAATCACCTGCTCAAACGAGAAATCAGAATATGTAGTTGTATTGGACAACAGAGCCAAGAAAAATAACCAATATTGCAACCTTATTACTCTGACAGTAAACAACTTGCCCATCCCTCACTGTAGCCACATCAAGGTCCTGGGCTTCATCCTCCAACAAGACGCTAAAAGTACAGAATGGGTTAAATCCATCATTGCTCAAATTAACCAAATTCACCCAATGCTCCGTCGCGTGATGCGACACCGTCAAGGCCTCTAAGAACAATTACGCAAAGTAGTGGAAGCCCTCGTGTTCTCACGCGTCATGTATGCATAACCTTTTCAGCACCTTACCAAGACACAAGCCAACAAAATCGAAACAGCCATCAGAAAATGCACGCGCATAGAAATGGGAGTGCCTCTCTACGCTTCCACGGCATTAATTAATGACGCTGCCCTCCACAATACTCTTGAAAAAAACGCCTCAGTTTAGCATGAAGCTCAGCACCGCCGACTAACCACTTCAATGCAAGGGCGGGAGATTCTTCGCGCCCTCGGGTATCCCACCGACCACCTCCCACCCATCACTCCCTCGCCGCCACCCTGGGAAAGCATACCAAGAATCACAGCGCTACCCATACCAAAACACGAGTCGGGCCACGGATCAAGAACGTAGAGCATCTCGCGCTCGACATCTGCCAGAACCAATCCATGACACCTACTACACGAACGCCCGTTTTGTGGACCATACAACGACTACGGCATCGGTTGGCCCCTGCACAGCTCACGTACGGCATCACGTCACCGTCCCCTCGCCCACAGATGCCGAGACTCAAGCCATCGCAGAAGCCATTACACTTCATCAGCATCGGACCGCCCACATTACAGTCCACACGGACAGTTAGGGAGCACTACGAAGCTTCGCCTCGAATGACATTCCATCCCCTGTCCACACTAGCCTGACGACATACATGCACGCTCATCCCCACCTACACGTTTTCATCGAATGGATCCCCGGCCACCAAGGCATAGAGGCTAATGAACGAGCTCACGCTCTGGCCCGCAACGCTCATTTCCCGGGAAGCCCTCAGCCGTGGCCTGAGGAATACAATCCAAAAGAGGATAGAGCAATGCACCATAAAAGGCGCTGCGAACATCTCGGCAACCTCCGCAAAGCAAGAATGGTACTTCCCTCCCCATCTAAATTTATGTCACGGAGACACGCCATATATTAGGCAGGCGCAGACATTGTCACTCCCCTGTGATCTGTTCCTCCACTACATACAAAAGTCACCAGGCCGTCCGCACTGTCAGGTATGCGGTGGCTATCCGGACAATGAACATACATATTTGCGCTGTGTACGGGCGACCTCGTTTTCAACATTTCTTTCGACCAACCCCTTCCCCCCTGATATTCCCTAGTCGTTGACTAGCTGGGCCGCTCCCCCTGAAAACCTACGGGCATCCCTGCGGTCCCTCTTGGTTGCCCACATTGAAACTCTTTGTGCACCTCCACGAAGTCCGTTACCATCGGAGGACCATGGGACACCCCCTTCCTCCGAGGACTCATAACTCCGCGGCTCGGACTTGAGCTGCAGAATAAAGTTTCATCTCTCTCTCTCTCCTAGTTTTCCCGGTGGTCGACGTTCTGAGAGGCTTGACGGAGAGGAGACGAAAATCAACGGAAAGGTGAAGAAGACCGGCGGCGGTGAAACCTGCTGGTGGCACGCTGCTCAACGGAGTCCGGAGGGGAAGGTGAGCGGCGGCGAGAATAGGTAAATGGCTGCGATCGGAAGTCGTACGTGGACCGGGCATCACGCCGTGGCGGGGTAGAAAATACTCGACGTTCATCTCGCTGGCGCCACCGGCAGAACTTGGAAATATGGCCCCGGATGCCGCAGCAGTAGCATGTTGGGCGAGGCGGCCGCCATGGTAGGTAGCATCGTGCATGGTAAGTGGCCGGTCGGTATGCAGCGGAGACGGGGGCCAGGTGAACATGGGAAGCCTCAGGAACGGAGGGCTAGCACGGGATGAGCGGCATCAGAGTGCGCAGGCCCGGCGCGTACGTCGGGCTTTGGAGGTGAAGAGAACGTGACTGAGGCCGATTCTTCCTTTATAATCTGCCGCAGACTGGAGCCGAGTGTCTGGGGTTGCACCACCGGAAAGCTCGATGACGTCTGCCCATGCAGCTCTTCGCGAATGGTTGCTCTTATTATGGCACGTAGGCCGCCTTGGTCAGATACAAGTGTGCCAGAAGATAATGGCTGCAGCCGCAAGGCCTGGAAATCAGTTAGGCACAGACAAACCGTCACGATATCACCCACGGTGGTCGGATTTCGCACAGCGAGAGCGTTGAACGCAAAGGAAGAAATGCCCTTAAGGGTGTGCTTAACTCGACCAGACTCAGAAATTTCTCGGTTTACTCGCTTACATAGATCCCAAACCTCTTCAATGTAGGACGTGTACGACTCGGCGGGGTGCTGCACGCGTTCAGCAAGCTTCTTGTTGGCCACTTCTGAGCGTGAAGTGGAAATGCGAAATATTCTACGTATTTCTGCGATGAATCGCGACCAGTCAGTTAAAGGAGCCATGAAGACAAAATACAAATTTGTTTTATTCGAAAGATTTCGTGTTTTATAGTGCCCCCAGCGCTTGTCCGGACACAAATGATGCTTTATTCAGTGAGAAATTATTCAATTTAAGTTAGAAATTTGATTTTCGCGCTAAATAGTGTGTTTTCGTGGTCTGCAAAGACATCACAGGAAACGATCGCTCTGCAGCCTAGGGTGCCTTGATTCACGCGTCCGTCGTACAGGGTGGAGACACATACGCTGGTGCTGCCATTTTGGGTTGCTCGCACGCCGCCGAAGCAAGTGATTGCATGAAAACCGCGCTAAAATTATTACTGCAGCACAGTTTATTGGCGAAGTTGGAATCATCTTATGCGTTTCGTGTTGCTGGTTCTCGTAGAAAACAAAAAGAACAAGGCATTGAGCACGTTGACCCAATTGCAGCGGTACCGGACTGTTCAAAGGGTGTCTGTACCCTGTACGGCGGGACTGTGTCGAGGTATTTTACTGCAACCTAGATGGCCCCACCATACCGTGGCAAGCCATTTTCTGCCTTTGGTTTGTTTTTGGCCGTATTTAAACCTGGCTTGTTTTTCTTCTGGGAGAAAATAATCGTTTCGTGAAACAGTGTTCGCTCGGCAAATATGTTCACGTAAGACACCGTTGCTTTCGTCAATCGGCCAGTGTCGTCTGACACAACCCCAAAGCCGCGCAGTGCTGTGCAGCTAAACCAAGCATAGGGCGCGCAGTACCAACAGCAGAACGCATCATATGTTCACATGGGCTTTCGTAACTTCCACTGTTGGCCCCACCATTGTTATTGCTTTAAAAAGAATGTGCCCTAAATTTAAGCATAAATTGCTGGTTCTGCAAGCTTATACGCTCAGCCTAATTTGCGTTTGCTTTTGCCGGCCTCCGCCAGTCGCAGAGCAGGCTCGAATGACATCATAGGTTCAGTTGCGGGAAATGAGCGAGTGGGTCGCATGGCCATTCCGTTTTTTTCTAATTATATAGCTCATTTGAGCAAAGTTTACGTTAAAACTGGTGTCAGTTTGATTCTAACGAGGCCGCCTTTTGAATGAACCAAACTTGTGTTTTGTCTTCATGGCTCCTTTAAGTCCTTAAGGTAACACGTCTTAGCGACTTCAGTTAGATAAAAATTGACGCTGGCGAGCTTGAGCGTATCATCCCACCGATTGAAGGAGCTCAGCCGGTTATAATAGTCGAGCCAATCTTCTACGTCGTCTCCAGGAAGTCCTGCAAATATCTGAGGTTCTCGCTGCCGGCTGGTGATCATCCAAGCTGGAGCAAGCGGGCTTGCAGGCGCTGGGCCAATGGCAGGGTTGGTCAGACCACCCTCCGGCATGCTGAGAGTGGGAAGATGGACATGCCGACCTGAGAAATGCTCCAGGGAGAAGGTGGGGCGAGCGTAGGTGGAACGAAGTGCACATACATTACGTGCAAGACTAGGCCACGGGGACTTCGAGGACGCGTTTAATGACGACGCAGCCTCGCCGGAAGCCGTTGCAAAAAGCGAAGCTGGTGAAGGCGCGACGACGATAGATGAAGAAGATGGTGTGGCGCTCGCATGTGTGATGTGTGGTGATGTGTGGTGATGTGTGGTGTTGTGATGATGTGTGGCTAGGTTATATATATATATATATATATATATATATATATATTTATATATATTGTGAGTACGTTCTGAGCATCACATCGTATTCACAGTGACCGGCGCGTATATTGTGGGCACCATCCTGCGCTTCATCTTCCTCCCCTCATAATCATCCTCATCACCATCCTACCAACCCTCCTCTTGCGAAGATCATCGTCATCGGAGGCTGGTTCCGATTCCGCGGCGGTTGCGACGCTTCCCAATAAACGTGCTCCTGCACCTGTCTCTTCAGGCCCTCTCACGTGTTGGAGGTCGACTTCGATCCTGTCCTCTAGGCCTTCTGATCGCACCCCTGGAGCCCCGTTCCGGTCGCCGTTTACTGGCTCAAGCCATGCAGCGTGAAACCGGGAGCAACCCCACTGGCGCTGCTGCCGCGCCTCCGGCGTTTGTTGTGACCACCCGGCAGCGTGACCCACCGTTTTTCTACGGGTCCCGCGGCGAGGACGTCGATGACTGGCTAGACATGTACGTTCGAGTCAGTGCATTTAACCGCTGGGATGATACGGCCAAGCTCCAGAACGTATCTTTTTCTCTAAAGGAAGCTGCAGAAACATGGTTTTTCAACAACGAAGCCGACATTGATGACTGTGCCAGCTTTGCCCAGAAGCTGCGTAAGGCCTTCGGCTCTCCAACCAATCGTTCGGGCGTGGCCAAAAGGAAGCTGTCTGGTCGTATCCAACACCCTGAAGAGACGTATGCCTCGTACATCGAGGACGTCCTTGCCCTCGGTCGCCGCGCTGACGAAAGCATGCCAGAGGCCGACAAGGTACGCCACCTTCTCAAAGGCATCTCTTCATTTGCATTTAATGCATTGGTGGCTCAACATCCTAAAACCATCAGCAATGTGCGCGAAACGTGTCAACGCCTCGACGAACTGCAGTCGATTCGCTTGCCACAGGACGCCCGGGCTACTCAGCCGCATGGAGACTTGGAATTACGGGCTCTTATCCGCGAGATCATCCGTGAACAGCTGCAGCTCCATGACCAGCCTACCCTTCCACGGGATCTCTTTCGGAAGGATGGACCTCAGTTGCGCGACCTCTTCAAGGAGAAGTTGGCATCCATGAGCAGCCTGTTGCCAACCTCGTCTCCTATTCCTACCACTCCCGCTCTGTCGTACTCGACGATCGCCTCAAAGTCACCCTTGCACCAAGAAGCTTCGCTGGCTCATGAGCATTTGCCAGCGATCTCTCCAGCACCTACGTCCCGGAACTATTATTACGCCAACATGCGACCCCGCCGCCAGGCTTTCTCGACCGATTGACCTGTCTGTTATTACTGCGGGATTCGGGGACACATTGCCCGTTTCTGCAGGCGACGTCAGCAAGATGAGCGCGAGGGTATGCACCATTTGAACGCGACGTGACCTTTTCTTATGGCACCCGGTTCACCACACCTTTTTCACCCCCTCGCCGCTCCTCCCCACCTCCATCCCCTGTTGACACGCCTCAGCGTGATCGTCCTTCACGGCGGCGATCAGCCTCTCCATATCGCCGCTCTGTATTACCTCTTCGCCTTGCGTCTTACGCCTTGTTCCACCATCCAGAAAACTAGAGCCTGCAGTTTTTTTGGGGGAAAATGCATTCGTCGAAAACACAAAAACTCCTCCAGCGCAACCGTCAAATACATTGCACGTACAAGTTGAAGGATTTGATGTTGATGCCCTCATAGACATTGGAGCCAGTATATCAGTCATTAGTAAAAATTTGTGTTCGCGGCTCAGGAAAGTGAGAACCCCTTATACTGGAGCTACTTTCTGCGGTGCTAAACAAGCTGTGTTCGAACCATCCGGATACTGCACCGTACGTGTATTGATTGAGGGAATTCGGCACCACGTCCAGTGCGCAGTCTTGTCCAGTTGTTGTCACGAACGCATTCTAGGGTGGGACTTTCTCTCTTCCGCCTCCGCTGTCATCTGCTGCCAGTATCCGGACATTGAAATCACCGCTACAGACCGTATGAACACTTCGGATATCCAAGACCAGTGCTTGGTGGCTAGTGCGGATTACCTTTTGAGCCCTGGATATGATACGACAATTTTTGTTCGTGGTGGCAAGTGTTCTGATGGTGACGTGCTCATCGTGCCCCGCTCTCGGCTTCTCCCACGCGGCATCGTTATAGCCACCTGTATGGTGCGCTTTTCGCAAGGGTCTGCCGCGCTCGTTGCCATGAACACTAGCCCTGAGGCAATCCTCTTAGGGAAAGGCACTACTATCGCTACCACTGCTCAATCTGAAGCTGTCTCTGTTGTTCCCCTCTGCTGTATTCCGTCAGTGTCGACTTCGCCCTCTGACCCACCACGACCTGCTTTATACGCTAATATCAGCTCCTACCTCTCCCCGGAACAAGCTAATTCTTTGCTGGACCTCCTACAAAGGCACAAATCACTATTCGATTGTCAGAGTACCACACTCGGTCAAACATCCGTAGCAACTCACCGAATTGCAACAGACGGGTCACAGATCATTCGCCGCCGGCCATACCGTGTCTCTTCTTCGGAGCGGAAAGTGATTAATGAAAACGTCGCCGACATGCTAGAGCGCGAAATTATTCGTCAATCTAACAGTCCTTGGTCATCTCCTGTTGTCTTAGTGAAGAAAAAAGACGGATCCGCTCGATTTTGTATTGATTACCGCGCACTGAACCGAATCAAACGAAAAGATGTTTAGCCGATGCCTCGAATCGATGATGCCTTGGACTGTTTACAAAAAGCGAAATATTCTTCCAGTATCGATCTTCGATCTGGTTATTGGCAAATTCCAATGCATGAGGCGGATAAATAAAGACAGCGTTCGCCACCCCTGATGGACTATATGAGTTTAATGTGATGCCCTTAGGGCTATGTAACACTCCAGAAACTTTTGAGCGGATGATCCACACTGTTCTCCGGGGCCTTGAATGGAAAACGTGCCTATGTTACCTCGACGATATCGTTATTTTTTCTTCAACCTTTCTTGAACACCTCCAACGGCTGGATGAGGTACTAACATGCCTTGCCAATGCTGGCCTTCAGCTCAACACCAAAAAGTGCCGTTTTGCCTCTCGAAGAATAAAAGTTCTCAGACACGTCATCAGCCACGACGGGATTCGGCCCGACCCAGACAAGATTGCTGCCGTGGTTAACTTCCC
This sequence comes from Haemaphysalis longicornis, assembly GCF_048455015.1. Lineage (NCBI taxonomy): Eukaryota > Metazoa > Arthropoda > Arachnida > Ixodida > Ixodidae > Haemaphysalis > Haemaphysalis longicornis. The sequence goes on along the minus strand of NW_027526280.1, from coordinate 271,830 downwards.
CCGGCCCCAGGAGCAAAAATCTCTGCGTAGCTTTCTTGGTCTGGCGTCTTACTTTCGGCGCTTTGTCCAGAATTTCGCTTTCATAGCTTCTCCCCTCAACACACTCCTTAACTCTGGAACTCCCTTCGCCTGGACGGATGACTGAACGAGCTGCTTTCCAGCAGCTGAAGACCGCGCTGACCTCTGGGCTGGTCCTCTGCCATTTTGACGAGTTCAGACCTGTAATTCTCCAGACGGACGCCAGTGGCCACGGACTTGAGGCTGTTCTACTGCAGTCAGATGGTAACGATCGAGAGCGCATTATTTCTTACGCCAGTCATTCCCTAAGTCCTGCGGAAAAAAATTACACCATCACTGAGCAGGAGTGTCTCGCTGTGGTTTGGGCCGTCCAGAAATTTCGACCATATCTCTACGGACGCCACTTCACAGTAGTGACTGACCACCATACGTTATGCTGGTTGCAGACACTCAAAAATTTATCAGGGCGCCTCAGACGCTGGCTTCTACGACTTCAGGAATATGACTTCACCATCACTTACAAGTCCGGGAAAAAGCACCTCGACGCGGACGCACGTCCTCGGTGCCCTCTTGAGTCGTCTACGGCTTCCGCGTCATCGTCACCCGATACCGCCCTCCCTATCGCACCTGTCAACCACGCAGCATTTGATAACAGCCTGTCTCATTTGCCTACTCTTCAACGAGCAGACACATACTACCACACTATAATCGATCGGCTTACCGGCTCAATCCAACCCCAGAAGAGTCGGGCGCGTCGGCAGCTTCAGCAGTTTCAGTTTTTGAATGGTGTTTTGTACCGTTCCAATCACCACTCGTCGGGCAACAGATGGGTCACCGTCGCACCGCGCGCTATTCGACAGCAAATATTAGAACCCCTCCACGACGATGCATCAGAGGGTCACCTAGGCTTCCACTAAACTTACGACCACGTCCGCACTCGTTTCTTCTGGCCTGGCCTCTCCACCTACGTTGCCTGCTACATCGCTTCGTGCCCGTCTTGCCAGAAGAGGAAAAAGCCAACATCTCCGCCTGCTGGACTTCTACAGCCGCTTCCTTGCCCCTCGGAGCCCTTTCACATTGTTGGCATACATCTCTACGGACCTTTGCCTTGCACGGCTGCCGGCTTCCGGTGGATTATAACTGCCGTAGACCATTTAACCCGCTACGCAGAAACAGCGCCCATTCGCTGTGGTTGTGCAGCCGAGGTAGCAGACATCTTCTTGCGTGCCATAGTGTTGCGCCATGGCGCGCCCCGTGTTCTTTTGAGCGATCGCGGCAAGACATTTCTCTCCAGCACCTTTGAAGAAGTTCTCCGCAATGCAAACACAGTTCATAAGACCACTTCCGCTTACCATCCGCAGACGAGCGGTCTGACTCAACGCTTCCACCGGACACTTTCTGAAATGATTTCTATGTACATCCGGCCTGACCACACCAACTGGGACACCATTCTACCATTCGTTACTTTTGCATACAACACGGCAGTTCAGAAAACTACTCGTTACTCACCCTTCTTGCTCGTCTGCGGCCGCGATCCCTCATTCATGCTGGACGCCAGTGTATTTAGTGCTCCTGTGCATAGCTCCAGCCCGTTACACAAGGAGTTTATCTCCCGCCTCAACTACTGCCGTCAGCTTGCTAGTCTCAATACGGAAGCCAGCCGAAGAGATCGCAAGGACCGCTACGACTCCAGCCACCGCACCATGCGCTTCCGCCCTGGTGACGAGGTGCTACTGTGGACGTCCACACGCAAACCTAGGCTCTGCGAAAAATTTCTTCATGGTTTCACAGGCCCGTACACCATCTTAGAAGAAACTTCGCCCGTGAACTACCGCGTCACTCCGTGCAGTCCTCCTGTTGATCGTTGCTACCGGGGCACAGAAATAGTGCACGTCTCACGAATCAAGCCTTTCGTGCGTCGCTCCTCTTGACGAACCGCGGCCAAGAGGCCGCCTTCAGGCGGAGGGGCAAATTATTGTGAGCACGTTCTGCGCATCACGTCGTATTTACAGTGACCGACTCGTATATTGTGGGCACCATCCTGTGCTTCATCTTCTTCCCCTCATAATCATCCTCATCACCATCCTACCAACCCTCCTCTTGCGAAGATCATCGTCATCGGAGGCTGGTTCCGAGTCCGCGGAGGTTCCGACGCTTCCAATAAACGTCCTCCTGCACCTGTCTCTTCAGGCCCTTTCAATATATGCATATATATATGAGACAGAAATAACAGTTAGCAGTCAAGAAAGCCTCGGAAAGCAAAGGGCAGGTTGTGGTAGGTCATAGAAACAGATAAAGAATTTGGAAAGAAAGAAAGTGGAGAAAAAATGTCCGCCAGTTGGGATTCGAGCCCACAGCCTCCAGAACACCGGTCTGGTGCTATAACCACTACGCTACCGGCGGGGCGATTTTACACTCCACTTTCTGGGGTATTTATGTTAGGGTATTTTTGTTCCTGTGCTTGGGGGTGGTAGCGAGCGCCACTCGGACTACTCGGGGTGAAGGGGACCTTCTTTTTAACCCCCGGGCCGTGACTCGAGTGTCTACGACATGTAAAGAATGGTCGACCAGCGTTGAACCCTCTTAGGCTTCCTATGGCACCAAGACTGCCAGAACAGAGGCCCTCGCTATGCATGCAGCGAATCAGAATGGGAAATGAGGGGCTAATTGAAAATAACACAGAAATAAGAGTTGGCAGTCAAGAAAACCTAGGAAAGCAAAGGGGAGGTTGTGGTAGGTCATAGAAATAGATAGAGAATTTGGAAAGAAAGAAAGAAAGTGGAGTCCGAGTGGCGCTGGCTACCACCCCCAAGCACAGGAACAAAAATACCCTAACATAAATACCCCAGAAAGTGGAGGGGAGCGTAGTGGTTATCGCACCAGAGCGGTATTCTGGAGGTCGTGGGTTCGGATCCCACCTGGCGGGCATTTTTACTCCACTTTCTTTCTTTCCAAATTCTTTATCTGTTTCTATGACCTACCAAACCTTCCCTTTGCTTTCCGAGGTTTTCTTGTCGGCCAACTCTTATTTCTGTCCTATTTTCAACGAGCCCCTCATTTCCCATTCTGATTCGCTACATGCTTAGCGAGGGCCTCTGTTCTGGCAGTCTTGGTGCCATAGGAAGCCTAAGAGGCTTCAACGCTGGTTGATCACTCTTGACATGTCGTAGACACTCGAGTCACTGCCCGGGGGTTAAAAAGAAGGTCCCCTTCACCCCGAGTAGTCCGAGCGGCGCTGGCTACCACCCCCAGAAAAGGAACAAAAATACCTTAACATAAATACCCCAGAAAGTGGAGGGGAAAATCGCCCCCCCGGTAGCGTAGTGGTTATCGCACCAGACCGGTATTCTGGAGGTCGTGGGTTCGGATCCCACCTGGCGGGCATTTTTTCTCCACTTTCTTTCTTTCTTTTCAAATTCTTTATGTGTTTCTATGACCTACCACAACCCCCCCCCCCCCTTTGCTTTCCGCGGTTTTCTTGACTGCCAACTCTTATTTCTGTCATATATATATATATATATATATATATATATATATATATATATATATATATATATATATATATATATATATATATATATATATATACCCACGCCTTTCGAAAGGCGTGGGTTCGGTCTCCACTCTGGGCGCGTGTTTTTCTTTCTTTTTTTTTCTTACGTATATTTAAAAACGTCAAGTTGACTCTGTTCTGGCAGTCTTGGTGCCATAGGAAGCCTCTATATATATATATATATATATATATATATATATATATATATATATATATATATATATGACAGAAAATAAGGCTTGGCAGTCAAGAAAACCTCGGAAAGCAAAGGGGAGGTTGTGGTGGGTCATAGAAAGAAATGAAGAATTTTTTTAGTCGAAAAGAAAGTGGTGAAAAAATGCCCGCCAGGTGAGATCCGAACCCACGACCTCCAGAAAACCACTACGCTACCGGCGGGGCTGTTTCCCCAGCACTTTCTCGGGTATTTATGTCAAGGTATTTTTGTTTCCTGCACTTGGGGGTGATAGCCAGCGCCACTCGGGCTACTCGGGGTGAAGGGGACCTTCTTTTTGACCCCCGGGCCGTGACTCGAGTGTCTACGACATGTCGAGAGTGGTCGACCAGCGTTGAACCCTCTTAAGCTCCCTTTGGCACCAAGACTGCCAGAACAGAGGCCCTCGCTAAGCATGTAGCGAATCAGAAAATGGGAAATGAGGGGCTCCATGAAATAAGATAGAAAATAAGGGTTGGCAGTCAAGAAAACCTCGGAAAGCAAAGGGGAGGTTGTGGTGGGTCATAGAAAGAAATGAAGAGTTTTTTGAGTCGAAAAGAAAGTGGTGAAAAAATGCCCGCCGGGTGGGATCCGAACCCACGACCTCCATCCAGAAAACCACTACGCTACCGGCGGGGCTGTTTCCCCAGCACTTTCTCGGGTATTTATGTCAAGGTATTTTTGTTTCCTGCACTTGGGGGTGATAGCCAGCGCCACTCGGACGACTCGGGGTGAAGGGGACCTTCTTTTTGACCCCCGGGCCGTGACTCGAGTGCCTACGACATGTCGAGAGTGGTCGACCAGCGTTGAACCCTCTTAAGCTCCCTTTGGCACCAAGACTGCCAGAACAGAGGCCCTCGCTAAGCATGTAGCGAATCAGAAAATGGGAAATGAGGGGCTCCATGAAATAAGACAGAAAATAAGGGTTGGCCGTCAAGAAAACCTCGGAAAGCAAAGGGGAGGTTGTGGTGCGTCATAGAAAGAAATGAAGAATTTTTTTGAGTCGAAAAGAAAGTGGTGAAAAAATTCCCGCCGGGTGGGATCCGAACCCACGACCTCGAGAAAACCACTACGCTACCGGCGGGGCTATTTCCCCAGCACTTTCTCGGGTATTTATGTCAAGGTTCAACGCTGGTCGACCACTCTCGACATGTCGTAGACACTCGAGTCACGGCCCGGGGGTCAAAAAGAAGGTCCCCTTCACCCTGAGTAGTCCGAGTGGCGCTGGCTATCACCCCCAAGTGCAGGAAACAAAAATACCTTGACATAAATACCCAAGAAAGTGCTGGGGAAACAGCCCCGCCGGTAGCGTAGTGGTTTTCTGGAGGTCGTGGGTTCGGATCCCACCCGGCGGGCATTTTTTCACACTTTCTTTTCGACTCAAAAAATTCTTCATTTCTTTCTATGACCCACCACAACCTCCCCTTTGCTTTCCGAGGTTTTCTTGACTGCCAACCCTTTTTTTCTGTCTCATTTCATGGATCCCCTCATTTCCCATTTTCTGATTCGCTACATGCTTAGCGAGGGCCTCTGTTCTGGCAGTCTTGGTGCCAAAGGGAGCTTAAGAGGGTTCAACGCTGGTCGACCACTCTAGACATGTCGCAGACACTCGAGTCACGGCCCAGGGGTCAAAAAGAAGGTCCCCTTCACCCCGAGTAGTCCGAGTGGCGCTGGCTATCACCCCCAAGTGCAGGAAACAAAAATACCTTGACATAAATACCCGAGAAAGTGCTGGGGAAACAGCCCCGCCGGTAGCCTAGTGGTTTTCTGGAGGTCGTGGGTTCGGATCCCACCCGGCGGGCATTTTTTCACCACTTTCTTTTCGACTCAAAAATTCTTCATTTCTTTCTATGACCCACCACAACCTCCCCTTCGCTTTCCGAGGTTGTCTTGACTGCCAACCCTTATTTTATGCCTTATTTCATGGAGCCCCTCATTTCCCATTTTCTGATTCGCTACATGCTTAGCGAGGGCCTCTGTTCTGGCAGTCTTGGTGCCAAAGGGAGCTTAAGAGGGTTCAACGCTGGTCGACCACTCTCGACATGTCGTAGACACTTGAGTCACGGCCCGTGGGTCAAAAAGAAGGTCCCCTTCACCCCGAATAGTCGGAGTGGTGCTGGCTATCACCCCCAAGTGCAGGAAACAAAAATACCTTAACATAAATACCCGAGAAAGTGCCGGGGAAACAGCCCCGCCGGTAGCGGAGTGGTTTTCTGGAGGTCGTGGGTTCGGATCCCACCCGGCGGGCATTTTTTCACCACTTTCTTTTCGACTAAAAAAATTCTTCATTTCTTTCTATGACCCACCACAATGTCCCCTTTGCTTTCCGAGGTTTTCTTGACTGCCAACCCTTATTTTCTGTCTTATTTGATGGAGCCCCTCATTTCCCATTTTCTGATTCGCTATATATAAATAAATATATATATATATATATATATATATATAAATATATATATATATATATATATATATATATATATATATATATATATATATATATATATATATATATATATATATATATAATAACATATATATATATCCGGCACAATCCGGTGATGTGTCAACATAACTATTAAACAGTTGTAAGCAGGCATACGGCTCGATAACGTATAATCAAACCAGTCTAGTCTAGTGTGAATAAAAAGATGTCGCACAATTGGCAATGAGCAGGGTCATTGACCCCATGGCTGAAAAAATTACACGAAAGCAAACGGCTGTCCTTTATATTCCCTTTACCAACCACACATACAATGTGCGACCGCTACTGGGGACCATAGGTTAGCGTACTCACTCTTGAATGGCCTCTGTTGTGCTCAAACTAGCGAGTGCGACGATGATTAGTACAGACCCAGAAGAAAAAAAGTGAGTATGATGACCAGTGTGTACAGACCCACAAAAAATTGGGTGCGACGACGAGTGCGTAGAGGCGTAAGTACATGCAGATAAGAGTCATCTCGAACTTAGACACGGGACCACAAGCACAGGAAATGCACGGCATACCGCTGCGTGGCGAGCATTTTCTGCCTTGCTGTTGTTAATCTAAGTTCAAGCTGATACCCATCTGATTATGTGCAACTCGCACAGCTTGCAGCCAGCCTCCATAAAATTCGCAATGTTTGTTGCGTCGTCCGTGTCAAAAAAAATTTTCGCACTAGTAGGGATCAAGAGTTTTCCGTCTAAAAAGGTATAAAGTGCTGCGGAAGTCGCTGAGAAGAAAAATACGTAACAAATTTGTATAACTTTGTAATAATGCCTATATAATCGGAAATATTGGAAAAGAGGTTTTATAAACAAAAGCTGCAACGACCGTAGAAAAAATAACTTTACACAACCCACGGTTTTCGCAGGCCCGCCATACTGCAAACCCCGAGCAGTCGTCTATCCCGCTTATGAAAACGTGAATTCCAGAACAAATCAACGGCCCAACATGCCATTCCCACCAAAAACGGCATCCTAAATATTAGGGTCTGTATTCCAAGTATTCGCAGGAAAACTCAAATGACCCCACAAAGATCTTGGCGTCCGCTCGACGTATTGCCTGACACGTGCGGAACTTCGACGCCAGTTGTGGACGTAGCTGGGTTTGTTGACTTAAAACGCAAACATGTTTTCAATGCCCTTTGGTAGTGTCAAACATACTTCTGAGAAAACAAGTTGCCGCATTCTATAATATCGCTGGTTAGAGTTTTTTGAGTATGCCTTACTCTTATAAAAAAGGAGTGCAGCAAATTCTTTCTTTCAACGGTCAGTGCACTTCGTGGTTTCCATAGCTGATCACTGTGCTTGTATTTCGGAATATTTGCCTCCGAATAAATGGGGCGTTGTGTAAATTCAAGTTTGCCTTCCTCCATAACTCCCTTTTTTTCTCATTGGACAAGTTTTCATTGACTACATCAAGGCAATAAAATTCAAATTTCGGAATATAATGCATGAAAAATTATAGATTAATAAGGGGACGTTAGAACACCCCATAAACATTCTTGAGTGATAAAAAACAATTTTTCCAAGTTTTACGACTGGAAAATTAGAAGATCTCCCAATAACGAATAGTTTAGGCAATTCAAAAAGGGCTTTTTGTTATCAAAGATGCTTGTTTCGCAGGCTAGCAGCCTCTTAAAAATGGTAAGCTGACTAAATCCCCGTCCCCATAACTTATGTGGTCTGTGAGGTTTCGCGCTGGTACCGCAATCCCGAGGATACCTGTTCAAATCCCATGGAGAGCATAATTTACTAAGTTTCTTTTTCACTCAAATAGCTACTTTGTTTATCGGTGCCATCCTGAAAAACGTGGCCGCATTTAAAGCTCCCATAAGCATCCTTATTTGCCGTCAAAGAATGGAATATTGTTTGTACTAAGTCATATTTCGCATGTCGTGGGCAAGCATAGGTAATTAACATGGAAGGGCATGTTGTTGGGCAAGGCCGGAGCGGTCGCTTTTCTGATGGAGGCGAAAAGCAAAAACGCTCGTGTGCACGAGATTTCGCCGCATGTTAAAGATACCCAGGTGGTCAAATTTAATCCGGAGCCCTCCAATAGGGCGCGCCTCATCGCCTGCGTTGCGTCGGCGCGTTAGACCCCACAATCAATCAATCAATCAATCAATCAATCAATCAATCAATCAATCAATCAATCAATCAATCAATCAATCAATCAATCAATCAATCAATCAATCAATCAATCAATCAATCAATCAATCAATCAATCAATGTTGTTAGACAACACTGAGGAGTACTTGTGCCAAAGCCTGCGCAATCGTCACATTACGCCGAAAATGTGCATCGGGATGAAGGAAATGCTTCAATCGCGTCGCTCCGCGGTGCTTCAGGGACCATAGCAGTACCGCTGCAGGAAGTGGGAAAATCTACATGCCTGCGAGTAAAAAAGGACGCGAATTCGCGTCGCGATGGTCACAACAGGGGCAATAGGCCTCCAGAGTGGGCATCGGTGGCTTTTGCCACGCGCTCGCATAGTCTGGAATGTAAACGCTCCGCCAGTGCACCCTACATATTAGCCTCGGTAGGATTGCCTTTAGAGTTACTTTGAAACACACAAAACAACTAAAACATAAATGCTTCAAGACAATGACTATCCTGAAGGTTCTCTCGCACATTTCTTTTGGCGCTGACAAACAACTTCTTTTATGTGTTTTTACCAGCTTGATAGGTTCACGATTGGACTATGGTAGCGTTGTTTATGGGTCAGCAAGTAAAACATCCCTCAAAATGCTGGACCCAGTGCTCCATCTCGGGCTCCGCCTGGCGTGTGGCGCCTTCCGCACTAGGCCGGTCGAAAGCCTCTATTTGGAGTGCAACAAATGGAACCTACAACGTCAGCGAGCATACACAGATCTCCTTTATGCTTTTAAAATTTCATCCATGCCTCATCATCCTTTCAAATCAGTTTTTCATGATACGTCCATGACTGAACTCCTTTTAAATCGACCATCGTTCTTTGCGCCCTTCTCTTACAGAGTTATAGAGGAAGCGTCAGAGCTTGCTGTCTCCTTTTTAGATGCACTCCAAAGTTCTCTAACGGATTTTATAGCACCATGGCATCTCCGCCCTGTATCATGCGACACATCTTTCACACATGTAGACAAAAAGCGAGCTCCCACATGTGAAATTCTGTAGCATTTCTTGTATTTGCAGCAGAAGTATGAGTGTTCTGAATTTTATACGGACGCTTCTAGAACTGCCACCTCTGTATCCTGCGCAGCGCATGGGCCCGGCCTTAATGTCACTAGAACTCTGAATAGTCATACTAGTATCTTTACGGCAGAGGCTTACGGTGTCCTTCTTGTTGTCAATCATATACTTCAAAGCCACATCCCACAATCCATTATCTATACAGATTCCCTAAGTGTTCTGCGGGCACTGTCGTCAACAATGCCTTCGAAAAACCGCATTGTCAACCTGATCGTCAAGGGTATTATGTCTGTGTATGTACGCAAATTTGAACTGGTTCTTTGCTGGGTCCCTGGCCACTGTGGTATAGCCCGGAACGAAGCAGCAGATCGAATGGCTGCTGCTGCTACACTGTTCAATACAGTAGACATAACCACAGTACCCAACACCGACGTGAAACCACACATCAGACGACAACTTCGCAAAACATGGCAAACACACTGGAGTGAACAAACAGACAACACGTTACACGTAATAAAACCTCACTTGGGGCCATACACCACCGACACACGCAATAGATACTCTGAAGTCGCCTTGGCCAGATTACGGATAGGGCACACACATGCAACGCACTCGCACCTTCTCACTGCATCTCCAAGACCTCTGTGCAGCAGGTGCGGAGAGGCCCTATCCGTGATCCACATCCTCATACAATGTAAGGCACTCGATATTACACGACGCAAACACTTCCCATAACTACACTCACGACATATTCCACCACACCCGTCATACTTCTTAGGAGACGATGCCATGTTTTCTGTTCAACGCACCACTAAGTTCCTATCAGAAGTTCACTTTTTACCACTCATCTCATACCACCCATAGTTTTACCCCTGGTCCTATACACCAACCACCTCATTTATCTTTTAACCACTCTTGTTCTTCACCCTGGCCCTTTACACCAGCTGTGCTCATAGTTTTTTAACTGATTTTATTTCGTGTTCTCTCCTCATCAAATAACTTTGTGTCTGGCGCTCTTTGCCCATGTTGGCCTTGCGCCAATAAAATCAAACCACCACCACTGAAACAAGTATGTAAATAACTTTATTTATTTATTTATTTATTTATTTTATTTATTTATTTATTTATTAGGCCCCGCTAAGGGCGTTACATGAGAGACTAAACAAGTCACTAAAGGATGATTTGTGCGACGGCTTCTTTGAAATGAGTGATGCAGTAGTGGTGCACGGCGGCACAAGGCAGATAATTCCAGTCCCAAGATGTTTGAAGAAAAAATGAAGAATGGTGGGCGGCTGTATGCGCAAGAGCGGGCTTAGTCGACACGAAACGTGATGAGCAGGAATGAAACCTCGTGTAGGTGTATGGAATGATGAAAACGATGAAAAAGGCAGAGTCTTAATTTTGCGCCGCAACGCTAGGTCAACAAGATTAGCTCGAAATTTGAGTTTGGTTACGCTGGTTAGATAGAAGTAGTCTGAGTAAATAAATCTGGCTGAAGGTTGTGGTTTGATTCAAGTGTGTTAGTAAGTGTGATTTGATGGGGACCCGAAACGCCACATGCGTATACCAGCTTTGGGCGGACAAGTGTTAGATAAGTAAGAAGTTTAACGGAAGGCGGAGCGAGGCGCAAATTTATTCGAAGTTAGCCAAGTACACGGTTAGCGTCATTGCTAATATTCATGACATGGGATGACCAGGGCAGATCTCAAGTTATAGTAATGCCAATGCATTTACATAATTAACTGCTGTAGAGAGAGAGAGAGAGAGAGAGAGAGAGAGAATGCATTTAATGGTAAAAGCGAGGTTAGCCGAGCTATATCGCTTAGCATGCTACGCCATATGAAGGAACAAAAACATGAAGGTCTGTGAACTAAAATAAATAAATAAATGCCTTAATAAAAACGAGGTGATACACACGAGTGTTCAAGCACGTACACAGAGTTTGGAAGTTAAGTTGATCACAGGCCTTGTTCCAAGCCAGTACTACGCAAGAACACCAACAGAGCTTTGGTAGCCCATACGGCCTGACGTGGGTCCGACCAACGGCCCAAAAATGCCCTTAGTTCAAGGCCTGCGTGGTGTGGTATACACAAAGATCTTAGGAGAGTCTGCCTTGGCACTCTAAAGTTTGGACAGGTGCAGATGACATGTTTGATGTCTTCTGTTACATGGCATGTTGGACAGAGTGGTGAAGTGTCCTGTTGAATTTTGCATTGGAAATGCCGTGTGTGCGCTACGTTGAGACGCAGGTGGTGCAATACCGCTTTTTGACGCTTGCTGAGCCCAGGAGGCATCTTGAAGCTGCATTTAGGGTCAATGATATGCAGAGACGGGTACTGACGATTCTTAGCGGTCCAAATGCACCGCTGCGATCTCCAGGCAATCGAATGAGCGAGGGTTGCCGCATCCTTCCTTGTAAAAGGAACGGGCAGCGGTGGAACACAGAGGCTGTGGCCCGATGAGGCTACAGTATCAGCTGCAACATTTCCGGCGACTCCGCAGTGAGAAGAAAGCCATTGCAGTTCGACGCTGTGCCGCTGTTGGGTTGCTTGGAGGTGCAGATGATGTATCTCCCATGCCATCTGATCTTTCGGTAGTGATCCTAAGTATACTAGAGCGGACCGGGAATCAGTGAAAAAAGCCCATTTAGTGGGTGGCTGCTTTATGATGTAGTGAAAAGCAGCCCGCAGTACAGCGAGCTCGGTAGCCATCGTTGACTTCTTGTGGCTAAGTGGGACACAAATGGTAGTTTGTGACGAGGGAATCCAAATCCCAATCGCCGAAGAGGTACCCGTTACTGGTCCATCCGTGTACACATGCGTATGGGCTCTATAGTAAGCATCAATGAGCTCCAAGGCAAAAAATGTCAACGCTGGGGCCGGCATGGGTGCTTTTCGCTTGAAGCCAGGAACAGTGGTTGTGGTTTTCATGGGAGGGAACATCCGCGGTGGGTGAACAAAAGGAGCTGGGACCTGGAAATGTGAGGGTAGGACCTCCTGCGCCCTGGACACATAGACCGCTGCTAGTGGGTGCCCACGCTGTCTAGTTACAATGCGGAGTTGCGTTCGATATAGCTCCAGTGCCTGCAGAGTAGGAAACGGAAGACATCTACTTTCTGTCATGGTTCCCACAGTGGATGTGGTCTTCGGAATCCGAAGACAGATTCGTAGTATTTGAGCCTGTAGGCCCTCTAGCTCTCTACAGTCCCCTTTGGAGAGTGGAGTCAGTGCTGGGACGCTGTAGCGGAGTAGTCCTTCACACAGAGCGTCATATAGCCTTAAAGGAGCCATGAAGAGAAAACACATGTTTGGTTCATTCGAAAGATTGCCTCGTTAGAACCATACTTACACCACTTTTAACACAAACTTCGCTCAAATAAGCTACATAATGAGGAAAAAAGAGAATGACCATGCGACCCACCAGCTCATTTCCCGCAGCAGAACATATGATGTCACACGAGAATGCTCTGCGATTGGCGAAGGCCGGCAAAAGCAAACGCAAGGTAGGCAGGGCTTACCAGTTTGCGTATTGAGCTATATGCCCGTTAAAGATACTGCACATTCCTTATATGATACTAAGAGCGGTGGAGTAAACGGTTGAAGTTCCGAATAAACACGCAAGCGTGTACGCCAATGCGTAAGAAACTAGCGCCAGCCGAACTCGACATCTCGCCGTCGCCACCGTCGCGCAGACGAATTTTCGGGTTCTAGGCTCTTCAGGGCCAATGAATTGTCCTAGCACACACAGCCGCGACCTTGCTTGGTATCGTAATCCCTTCACAGGAGGTTGGCCGTCATATCGCCAACCAGCAAAGGTAAAAATAGAAACGAGGGGAGTAAGGAACAGCAAGCAGCGACGAGATAGTGACAGTCGTCGCAGTTTCGGAATGGTGTTGGCTTGCTGCTATTGTTAGGAGCTGGTTTCCAGTTTACAACCACTGAAAACTTCAGTTTGTTCGAGTACTTTGCAATGAAAGTTCGTTGCTACGTTTTGAAATGCCCATGTAGTACGGGCAAATCGTCGAGGGAGTGCGACATCCCCGCCGGTGAGGAGATCTCCTTTCATGTGCTGCCCAACGACGAACCTCGGCGAAGCAAGTGACTACGTTTTGTGAACTTCGCAAACGGAGGAGAAAGAGAGCTAAAGGAAGTACGAGTGTGCTCGCTTCATTTACGAGGAAGTGATTACGGCAGGGACCCTTACGGTAGCTCACTCCTGGGACATGCTGGCGCTCGTGGCCGACTTCGTCAAATCGCCGTCAAAGCGCTCTGACCTTGGGGGAAAAAATTGCCGCACACACAGCGCATTGACGCTCGTATCTTTCTGGTCGAAGCAGAGAGCTCGCGCGAACGGCTTTCTATACACGACACCGGCCAAGTGGCATAAACGATACTGCTACTGAAATTGAAATATTATTAACCGTAATAAAAATACGGCACATACGTACCAGTCTGTATTCGTCCGTCGCGACGGGGCTGATGAGGCAACGGTGCCGACGGCTGGCCGTTCGTCTGTTGTGGCTATCGCTTGGTTGATTGATTGATTGTAGGGTTTAACGCGCCGACGCAACGCAGGCGATGAGGCGCGCCGTAGTGGAGGGCTCCGGATTAATTTTGACCACCTGGGGATCTTTCGTAAATCTGATGATCTTTCGTAAATATCGTACACACGGGCGTTTTTGCTTTTCGCCTCCATTAGAAAAGCGGCCGCCGCGGCCGGAAATCGAACCCGCGACCTGTTGTGGCTATCGCGGAATGGTCGCTTTCCGGTCCATCCGCGTATCCCACAACTCCTGCCGCTCGTGCACTTAGAAGCATTGAGCGTTCAAGTGGTGTGAGGTTGTTAAATGCAAGCCCGAGCTTCTCGGCGAGAGTTTTGTTCTCTGGATCAGGTGATTCCATGACTAGGGCTGCGGGTGCACTAGGTTTTACTAGTATTTGTAAAATGGCCGCCGTCTCGGTTTCGGCACTAGTTCCGGTTCCTGTTTGATTTCCGCGTGTGGGTGCTATATGGAGTCGACATACTAAGTATCTGTTTCATGGACCGGCTCGTATGACGCCATTGTTCACGTCACGAAATGTGTAATTTAGCGGGAGATTTAAAATTTTGGCTTAAATTGCCTTATTTCTCAGTGAATAAAGCACCATTTGCTTCCGGGAAAGCGCTTAGGGAACTATGAAACACCTAATCTTTCGAATAAAACAAACGTTTGTTTTCTCTTCATGGCTCCTTTAAAAGAGAGCTGACACTGCATCCACCAGTGCTGTTGGAGAGCATACCAATAATGTGCGCAAATGATGTCAGCTTCTCTTTTAAGCTGCGAACATGTGGTTTCCATGTCAGATGACGGTCAAAAGTGACACCAAGGAATTTGTGGTGATCGACATATGGTATTGGTACGCCAGCGGCCATTAAATGGCACTTGGATACATCCCGTTTAGTAAAGGCCATTTTGGCGCACTTGGCGGGTGATATCTCAAGGCCGCGTATCGCGAGAAACTTCGCAACCGAGTTAATAGTGCGCTGTAGTCTCGCTCTAATCACACCCCGGTTGTGGACTGAGAACCAAACGCATATATCGTCTGCGTACATTGAGATTTTCCCCGATTGCGGCAGACATCTCTGAAGACCAACCAAAGAGAGGTTAAAAAAATCCCGCCATTTCCACGAAGTGAATGATGATGAGAGGGGCGAAGCTAAAATGCTTATCGGTAAAACCGTGAAACATCCACCCATACATCACATAAAGACTCGACACGTCAAGCTTTCCACCGCTCCGTTGACACGCCCGTCAACGACGTCGATGTTTGTGGTGATTATGTAGGGCTTGTTTGAGACGATGAGAATCTCCATGGGTAAGTTCGCAAATTCGGTGTGTGACATTTTAGCCACCTTGACCGTCGCCTTCTGCACAGCGTCTTGTGTCGTAGCATCTTGTGTCCCGGTACGTATCTTAAGTTCACAGGCGATGAACGACAACATCTTCTTCCTCTCCTTCTTGTTGGGTAGCAACGAACGCGTTAAACGTTTTTTGATCTCTTCGGCCAATCTTTGGTTGGCCAATTCTTAGGGTAATCCTGCCACAATCATCATCATTCCGCCGTGTATGGCAGCACAAAGGGACGGGACAGGGCCGAGGAAGAGTCTTGAGCTCGAAGGCGACGAACGACAACCTCTTCTTCTTTCTCTCCTCCTTTTTGGGTAGCAACGAACGCGTTGAATGATATGACCTTTTCGGCCAATGTTTGGTTGGCCAATCCCTAGGGGGATCCTGCCACAATAATCATCAATGTGCCGTGTACAATGTGCCGTGAACAGCCGGGACAGGGCCCGAGCAAAGGGAGCTTCGCCCCTAAAAGAGTTGGGCTCACGATACCGCCCTGGGGGACACCGCGGGTAACATTGTATATGTCCTACCTCGTTTTTTTCGTCTACGTCTAGTTTGCGCCACGTTTTCTTCTTCCTTAAAATATGTACCAACTATGGAACAGTCCTCCAGGTTTCCTGCTGTTTTGTGTGGATTAAAAATCCCACCCCGTGTTCTTTCTTCTCTTGGGGTCCACTGTAGCACAGAATATGCCCGCTAGTGATCTCCATGAACCCTTGTCCTGTCATTCTTACTTCGAGTACCCTATAATATCCCACTTAATCTGAGAGAGCTCGTCAAGTAATGCCGCTAAGCTTCTCTCACTAGACAAGGTGCGTGCGTTGGACATTTCCAGGGTCAATTTGCGAAAGCCGCCTGTCCGGACCCAAAGATTCTTAGCAACGGCGCCTTATCACTGTTCTGACCGCCGCTGTTGATAGGTGCTCCACAGCTGCTGGGGACTGAGGGCCGAGATTTGAGTTGGTTACACATGGGAGGTGGTGGCCAACTACTACACCTGAGTGGCCCGATCCTTCTCTGGTGAGAAAATGTTGTTTGTGTTCCAAAGAGCCTTCCTAACATAATTGAACCTTCCTTAGGTATCCGGGATGACGGTCACCTGCGGAGCAGGCAGCACTTTATACCGGCTTGGGTTGGGTATAATGAGCCAGACGAAAAATGGCGACAAAGCGAGAAACGTTTCTCGCCGCCGACGTTGTCCCGCACACCTGAAGTGTCACTGCGCCAGCGTTTGTCGGTTTTGCTTTTTACGCACGGGGTTCTGAATCAGTAAGCCGAAACGATAGCTTGCTGAAAGATTCACGGACGTCCGGCCGTTGGAAAGGTAAGGTACTGCCATTCTGAAGTGTATAGCTACGAAACAATGACTAGCTGGACAAAGCGCTAAGCCGGCTAGTTTGAAGCTGAGCTCGCCCAGCTTCGTGTTAGCGTGTCGGCCATGAATAGAAGCCCCACAAACGTACGGCACATTTCAGCTTTGGGCTGTAACGTTACAAAAAAAATTCCCCCGCATTTCCCCGAGGGGGAGAATGTGAAAGTGCGAATGCACGGTTGTCGGCCCGCTTGCCGCGCTTGCGCTCGGCCCCCGCAGCCCACCGCCTCGCCGCCTTCTCTTCCATCTCTTCCATCGGGTTTGTAGTATCACGTGTACACCACGCAGTTATCAAGCCGCTATAACGCCGCTGAGTCGCCAACGCACGCCGCTGACGACGTAGTTTGAATGCGTTAAAGATATAAGGCGCGTCACTAACACTGATATCAGCGTCGCGTCCGTGGCTTGGTCGGTAGAGCGTCGCGCTGCGGCCGCGAAGTCCTCGGATCGAAACCTGGCGCCGGATGCTGTTTCTTTTTTAAATATAGAGGAGCACTGCGGACGCCGCCGCCGCCGACGCCGCCGCCGCCGGCGCCGGCGGTGGATGGTTTGGGGTCGCTTATAAAGTGCATTCGCACTTAAAATGCACCTAGCGAGCTGATTTAGCTTTTGAAACTACTGGAACAGCGGCGCAATAGCGCCGCGAGTATGGCGTTCAAATGGTCACCTTGTCGCGGACATTAGCTAGGTTTCCTTTGCTTGAAGGTGACTCAGCGCACGTGTCCGCCCCGGCGCTGAAGAAAATGAAAACGTTCATAATCGTCAAGCTATTCGTGCTAAGAGGTTCAAATGTGGTACAAAGGTACTCTAGAACTTTATGAAAGAGGAGAGCGAATGGATTAGAACGTAGGGGGAGCAGCAAGGCAGCTGCAGGGAAAATTATGCCCTTCGCGAAGTTAAGTATAGTTGCCTTCGAGCCTCAGGTAATGGTGTTCGCATAGTGTAGGTTAGCCTAGGTGAGTTTTGTGTGTTTCAAAAATTCGGCTTTTGTAAGCTAGGATAGGTTTAGAGAGCTGAGGTGACATTACGTTAGTTCAGGCAGACAAGTAATGTCAGACGGGGCATTTGACTACAGAATGCCGCTGTCCGTCACTTTAGTAGAGCTCCTATAGCCCCATAAACCCTGCCAGCCTAGCCCTAAATATTCAAATACCAAAGAGTGACATTTTAGCAGTGCTTTAAACGCTGAGATAAAGCGTCGTCATTAGCCATTCTAGACGCTGCATTACTAGCCGCCGCAGCTAGTATCCTTCGCAAGGCTCGTGAAGTGTGTGTTGTCCCCAGAGAATAAGACAAGGAGCAGTCCTCGCAAAGACGTAACATCGAATTTCCATTCGAAATTGTTGATTAATGTGGACATGTAGATACAGCGGGGTGCCTTTAGTACGAACCAGACGTCCGCATCACGCACCATCAAAGCAGCAGCAAATAGTGGTTCGACTTATTTTACGAATCATTCAAGTTAACTCATAAGTGGCAATGTTAGCGAGTAGAGAGAGTTTCCCATAAATAACACCACATTGTTAGAATTGCGTTGGGTGGAGAGAGCATACTCTCTATTTGAAAAATTATACGCGATGATTCTTAGGGAGAAAATCTTCACTCTCGCAGTTAGGGAATACATGGAAGATGTGGAAAACCAAGGCTACAAAAGGGATGGAAATCAGCATGTGTTGATTTGTTCCGAGGAAGTGATGATGAGTCTGTGTCCATGCAACGGTAATGAAGAGTATATTGGGAATTGCTCCTGAGCGACACTGGAGCTGCTCATCCCAGAGGTAGTGTCGGCAGGCTTGCTGGAAATTACTGTGGTTTGGTGGGTAGGGGTTGTGTGAGTGATTGACACGAGGGCAATGACGGTCGGTGCGGCAGCGGTTTACGAGAGATAAAGGTAGGTAGCTGCATGGGAATGGGTGCCGTCGATGTCGGAGACCTCCAGGGTCGGGCGGGGGTGTGGTGGTGTTCTGGTGATGCAGGTGTAGTAGTAGTGGTATGTGTATTTTTTATTTAAGATCTCTGGCAGATGCCGTGACCGCGCGATGTGTTATCATGTGGGTGAACAAGGCGCGTATATAAAACGTAAACGTAATAATATGTGAAAGCAATATAAAATGTAGGGTAGTACGATGACGGTGAGGGGTTCATACGAATGGTCAATCAATAGGTCTAGAGCGTACTTTTTCTAAAGCGTGAGTATGGTCAAAATAAGAACTGACAATGACGGCGCAAAAAATGAGGCACCGCCAGGAGCGGCAACCCATGCCTTTTGCTCCGGTAAGGTCACTAAAGGCCCTGAACATACCAGAGAACCCTCAGAACTGCCATACATCCTGAGTTTGTCTGAGGTTAGAGATGCCGGTCTAGTGACTGTAAGGATTCGGGGAGTACTTCCGCTGGAGGTGATGTACGCTGCTTTACTGCAGCCGCGGTTACATAGACAAAATGCATTTTACATGAATTGGGTGCCACTTGCGTTGTTCCCAATGTTGTGAGCTAGTGGGGGATTCGCAATATTGAAGTTGGAAGTTGTACGGCCAAATGATCTCAGGACAGGTGGCCTGTCGGGGTGAGAGACATGGGCGTCACTTGAATTATGTGTGTACCTCGAGGAGCTGAGGTAGTGTTGCAGCGGATGGCCTGGGGAGGGTGGCGGAGGGTTAAAACCTTCTGGGCCAGTGTGAATTCATACTCCTGATAGATCAATGCGTCTAGTTAAAACTGTTCTTGAGTCCTGAGCCTCACATAGGGGTTTTCGTAAGTGAGGCAGCTAATGACTGTGGAGTAAACGATACTGCAGGTGCCTCGTTAAGTCAGTCCGCGTTTGTGTGTGTAGAGATTGTCAGGATGAAGTGAACGAGCAATCATTTTGCAGCGAGCAAAGTCCTGGGATGCAAGATGAATTACTGAAATTATTTAGGGAAACCAACGAGCGCTGTATAAGGATTGAGACTAATCAATCCTGCATGGCAAAGGCAATTAGCGAGCTAAAACGTGGCCATGAATCTTTCGTATCTACTGTTACGAACATCAGCACCCGCCTAGAAGCCGTTGAAAAGCAGGCTGCCAGTCTTGAGCGCGGTCAGCTAGATCAGGCTGGTGCTGATGTTCCAACAGGCCGTCTGCGTAAAGAAATAACCACGCTACGCGCAAGGCTTGATAAGGCAGAAGATAGTTTTTCGGAATTAAAGACAGTCTTAAAGAAAACTGTCAGGAATTTGAAGGCAAGATTATCTCGTTTGCTTCTGAGATACTGCAGCTGCAGATCCCTGCACCCGAAATTGCACGTGCGCACCGCATAGGCCAGTGTTCTCGTACAAAAACCGTCCAATTGGGGTTAAATTTTCTGCTTTCAAAACTAAAGAACTGATTCAAGCAAAAAGATCTTTGCTAACCAACACGGATTTTAATATAAAAGAAACTTTCTCGTTTTCTACGCGCATTGCACGTAAAAAGCTGCTCGACTTCGGAAAAGGTTTGAAAACTTCATAGAAACTGCGCCACAACAAGCTTATTGCCCACGGGAAACACTACATGTACTGTGCAGATGCAGATTCAGTCTTTCAAGTTCGTGCATTTGTTTCCTCTCTTCCTGCGGTTGCCTCTCCGGATGGTGCGTCTACATCACCAAGGTCGACGCGTTCGGGACGTGTGTATGGTCAGCCCAGTGGTAGCTAGGATGACGCGAGGGGTAGTAGCCATACCCGCAATGTATCTGTTCTGTATATTAACATCCGTAGCCTGTATCAAAAGAAGGATAGACATAACGCATTATTCAATGATTCTTAAGCCGATATAGTTGTACTCACGTTGGCTCACGAGCAAAATATCGGCGGATGAGTTATTTCAGTTTGACAAAAACTTTGTGGTATATCGACGTGATCGCAGTGACAGACGGGTGTATTAATTGGAATCAACGACCAGTTAACATCTATTGAAGTCTCTGTAGCAACTGACCTTGAAATTATCTGGTGCTGCTCAACGTTCAATTTTAAGAAGGTTATTCTTGGCGCCGCTTATCGGTCTCCATCCTCTGCTACCGGTTTTTGTGAAGACCTTTATGATAATTTAAATCAAATTTTTGTACGATATCCAGGAGTAGACATTTTTTTGGTTGGTGACTTCAATTATCCCAAAATTCAATGGCTGCATTGCACTCCTTTAGTCGAACCTGCATCTGCTGAAGCGTCATGTTTTCTTGACGTTTGCTCCATTTTTATCTTATCCCAGCTTGCCTATCAGCCAAGCCGTGTAACACCGAAAACATCGTCCTTGCTTCATCTCGTCCTGACATCTGCCCCAGATATTACTTCGTCAATCACCCACATCCCCGGCTTGAGCGACCATGACGTACTACAGTTCGCTCTTTCCCTTCCTGCTAGGAGAAAACAGAAGCGCATAAAAGCATCAGGGAATACAACAGAGCCAGCTTCGAAGCTATTATTACAGGGAATTGTATATTTCTTGATAGTTTGCTGCCACGTTCTACAGAACTAAGCGTTCATTACATATGGAATTTCTTCAAACGACAGGGCTATCAATTATTCAATAAACATATACCATTACGGCGCGTTTATAGTAATACTAATGCTCCCTGATTTACCCGATATTTGAAACGATTGTCTAACAAGAAAGCCAGGCTCTATCGCACTGCCAAGAAATCTACTGGCCCGTAGGGCTGGTCAGCCTAGAAATTAGCAGCCGCATCTTACACTAAGTCCCTTCAAACTGCAAAACGTACATTTTTCTAGTCAACTCTAGCTTTATTATTAACGACAAACCCTAAGCGTTTCTGCAGCTTAGTGAAGCCTAAAAACTACAACACAATAAGCCTGCTAGATAATCATGGTGTACCTGTTTCTAGCCATTTGTTCGCCTCACTGTTAAATAATACCTTCGATAGATCTTTTTGTAAACCGGATGTTGATAATTTTACAGATCTGCAGTCTGTAAATTTTTCTTCAATGGACCCTATAGTTTTCTATCCTACTGGAAGTTCTGACGTTATCAGCAACCTGAAACTGTCTTCTTCATGTGGGCCTAATGGCATTAATTCCAAAGTTCTGAAGAATACTAAAGAGTATATGTCGAATATATTGTTACGTGTGTAACCAGCGACAGAGCGCAGACGCCAATCCTCCGGACCCGGTGTGCGCCGTTCTGGCGTGTCTCCATCATCCTCATCCTCATCATGGAAATCACAAGCATGATCATCACCGCCTAAGCCGCGAAGAAGACGATAACATCCCCCTTCGTGAGCACGTGTTCTTGGTGTGACTGCTACCAGGCATCAGACACAAGTTTCCCGAAATACACCTTCTTTTCCTCTCTCCTACTGGCCTTCATCAATTGTTGCACCGTGAAAATATTATATTGGCTTTACACTAAATGTTTCGATGACGGTTCTTAACCTAAAGATTAGCAAACAGGCCGGTTGGTACCCCTCCACAAATCAGGCGACGCACATAACACCTCTAATTACCTACCAATCTCGCTTACTCCGGTTCCTAGGAAAATTCTTGAGCACAATTTTGTTCATCCTTGTTAAGCATTCAAAATCATATAATTTCTTTCATTACTCGCAGCACGGTTTCCGCAAATTATTTTCCTGTGAAACACAACTAATCAGGTTAACTAACAATCTTCATGTCTATCTTGTTTCAGGTTTTGTGACTGACCTTATATTGATAGATTTTTCCGAAGCATTCGATAAAGTAAATCACCGGCTGCTATTACATAAATCAGTCCATTTGAAAATCGATCTCCAACCAAGTACTACAGTTTATTCTAATCTTGCTAACCGCCCGCAGTTTGTATCCGTTAATGAAACTGACTCTCCCGAGGTGGCTGTACATTCAGGTGTACCTTAGGGTTCTGTGCTGGGCCCTTTCATGATGATGGTTGGTTGTTAATGGCGCAAGGCCAAATGGGGCAAAGAGCGCCAAAACAGTGGTTGTTATGAAGAATGAAGGTCTAAACACTAAAATCACTCAACAAGAATGAAAGTAGAATCAGTAAAAGAGAATGAGGATGACTGGTGTAGAAGGCCAGGCTGTGGTAATGGTTTTATAAAGTTAGGTCTAAAAATTTTGCTTTTGCCAAACATTTGAAGACACACTGGACAGAAAACATGGTATCATCAGAGAGGAAAAGGCTGGGTGTAATGGGATGTGTAGTCTGTACAGTTGTGGAAAGTGTGTCCGTCGTGTTTGTTCTTGGGCCTTTACTGTTTCTAATATACATTAATGACCTGCCTTCTAAAATTTCTTCTCCAGTTTGCCTTTTTGCTGAGGGCTGTGTGCTTTACCGTAAAATTACTGACGACACTGATATTGTGTATCTACAATCTGACCTTAACAACATTATTTCCTGGTGCAACCTCTGGCACATGGATCTTAATGTTTGTAAATGTAAATCAATGAGTGTTTCGCGTAACAAACTACCTAGCCCTGATTACTTTCTTAAAGATACCTTACTAGGGTCAGTTGAATCCTACAAATATATCGGTGTGCACAGAACCAACAACCTTTCCTGGGAACGCCACATTGAATATGTAACATCTAATGCAAACCGCATGCCAGGTTATCTCAAAAGAAATTTCTCTCTGTCCCCGTCTTCCTTAAAAAGCAGCTATATATAACCTATGTTCGCCCTAGGCTTGAATACGCTTCATCACTTTGGGACCCTGGATATGTAACACTATCTAATAAAATTGAAGCTGTGCAAAACCGCTCCGCAAGGTTCATACTTCCTAACTATCACCGCACTTCCAGTGTTACTATCATGAAATTCCGTCTTGAATTTGCTACTCTTGCCACTCGCCGGAAACTGGCTTGCATTTATGTGCTGCATAAAGCGTATCACCACAACCCAGTACTTAAATCACGTTGGCTAAAACCTCCCCTTTCCCTATCTGAACGCCTCGACAATCATTACAAGGTTCTTATTCCGCGCCAGAACACCGTAGCATACTCGTATTCTTTTTTACCACAAACGGGCCATGATTGGAACCGCCTGCCTGCGTGATTAGTCACCATTATTACCCATGAACGCTTTCGGGAGGCACTCGAAATTTTTATGCCTTGATTGGCTCAACGCATTTTTTTCTTTCCTAGTTTTTGTTGGCTGTTGTTCGTTTACCGTTCACTTGTGTATCGCAGAAAGTTTATGCCATTTTTTTATTGTTTTCTCACCAGTGCTTTCTTTGTGCATTGGGTTGTCCATATGGTAGTTTTTGTCGCGGTGATTCCTTGTTTAATTCTTTCTTGATACTTCCTATATTTTGTAAGCATTGTGGTTTACATGCTGTTTTTAAGTGTTGTATGCATGTACAAAATGTGGTTTGCTTTTCATGTGCGCGTTTGTATTTTACGTGTCTCCTAAACCCACTCACCTCTATATTGCTGTATGCGCTGAGGGTAAAATAACTAACTAAATAAATAAATAGAAACAAATAAATAATAAACAAAAAAACCCGCCCGCATCTTCCCACGGGGGGAACTCGAGTAAATGCGTCGCAGAGTGGTGGGGGTATCGCGTGAATGTTGCGCAATTGGGTATGATTTGGGAATGCTTAATTGTTATTTCGTCTTTATTATTCTTATTTATTGAATGAAGCAGAAGCGAAGGCAAGGAGTGTAAAGTTAAAGTCTGTCTTTATTGCTTCGTGCCGTCAAGCAAAGCGTCAAGTCAAGCGAAAGCCAAGCAAAGACGCCCTTGACTGAATTCCGAACGCGCGCTCCGCCGCTTATATACACACCGCCCGCGTTCGAGGGAGAGGAGTACGGGGGAGAGACGCGCAGGCGCACACTTCCGTACACAAGCGCGCGAACTTTCCGCGCACCCTACATGCCGTTATCACGTGTACACGCCCTGCAGCCGTTACTGTTGAGCGCGACGCAGCGCACGGGTAGCAACGACGCATGCGCGCACAGGCGCGCTCCCCCCGCACCGCCGCAGCTGTTGTTGAGAGCAACGGAGCGCACGGGGTACACGCGCTCCTCCCGCACCGCCGCACCTGTTGTTGAGAGCGAGGAGGGTACGGGGGAGAGACGCGCACCTGCGCCTCGACGCGACGCGCATGCGCAGTGAGCGTGTGGACGGCGCCGACAACATCGACGAGTGACATCGCGAGCCTAAGAAATGCTCCGCATTTAAAAATAAATAAATAAATAAATAAATAAATAAATAAATAAATAAAACGTGCAGTTGCGGAAGGACGGCTGTTCTGGACCGATCAGACGATTCTGACTTTAGGGCAAATTGAGATCCGCTGCTGGTCGCGAGCGTTCTTCGCGGGTACGGGTACGGAGGACCTAAATGGCGTACTTGTGGGGCGCAAAGGTAAGGCCGCGAGATACGAGAGAGCGGAGAGGGAGGTTGTTCGCTTGTTGCAGAGCACTGGATTGGTACCCAGAGAGCTTTTTGTACCGGAAGTGGGTGGTAGCGTGCTAAAGGCGTGGTAGAGGTGGGGTATGGGGAAAGTTGCTACGGTAATTTTAAGAGAGCGAGATGGAATACCAGCTGAAAATAACCGATCCTTGGGGAGCATATTTTGCTAGTGCGTCGAAAGGGAGGTGAGGTGCAGAAGCCAGGTAGTTGTGCGATCAGCGAGGAAGCTGCGCATGCAGTCCAAGTTTCGATGACCGCTTATTGTGGGTTGAGGAGCTCTTGCAACACGGGATTGCGGGGCACGTTGTTTAAATCACTCTGGGCGCAAGGGTCACACGGCGCACAGGATGTTGCTAGCTGCCCGGCCTCTCTCACACACCCCACGCGCTCAGCATCTTCGCCGACCCCCGTTCCGCACGTTGCGGCAGGGTCCACTT
The DNA here is from genome assembly GCF_048455015.1 of Haemaphysalis longicornis. Taxonomy (NCBI): domain Eukaryota; kingdom Metazoa; phylum Arthropoda; class Arachnida; order Ixodida; family Ixodidae; genus Haemaphysalis; species Haemaphysalis longicornis. Next base: position 246,315 of record NW_027526280.1, on the reverse strand, counting down.
GATGACCATGCGAGGGGTGGAATAGTGTGGAACCGATGGCTCGTGCGTCGCGACAACACCGGCGTGCGCATGTGGAACCAGCTTAGCACTGGGGCGATTGGTGATGCTGCGCCGGAGCCGCTTTATAAATATACATGTCACATAATGCGTATGCCGCGTGTGTGTCATGGAAGCAGCAGTAAGCATGATAATCAAGCTAATACTAGAGAACCAGTAAAGCTCAGAATAACCAGTTGAACCTCAGCTCACGCTACGTATATCCTGGCATAGCCGAGCTAAGCCACTGCTAATTTTTTGCTCTGGTTATCTATAACTTGCTACTTGAGGTGGATGAGGAAATCTTCTGTAGATACGTGGTTGCTAAATCAAACATGGTACAGGTGATAAGGCCTTTACGCTGCAGCTGGGAAGTGACAGCCCGAACGCACCACATATATTCAAGACCTTTTCCTAAACGCGAAGTTAGAGAGTTGGGGCTTAGGTTGAGGGACAGTGACAGGTTGGTGTGGTTTGGGGATTAGGGTGACGTCTAAGTGACGCCGTTGATGGGCAGGGTGCCTCGCTTGCCTATGGTGGCTTTGTTCTCCTAAGAGGAAGCATTAGGTGCTGGTTGGATGGGTGGTTTGAGCTAAGATAGCACCTGATGATGATGACGATTATGAACGCGGGCGCGTAATCACTGTGGAGCATTATACAAGTCTGACTGTGATCTTATTGTGGGAGAAGGTTACAATTTGAAACTAAGAAAAATTGACGTGAGAAAACCTCAAGCAAAGTAATGCGGAAACAATTTTTAGAAACATGGAATAAACTTATAAACGCTGGTGTACCAATGGTTTAACCTTCAGGAAAAATAATATAGGGGGTGTTTTAGTAACAGCGTAAAGGACCTGTTTCGGAAATAAAATAGTAAAGGGTGCCACGAACATCCCCATAGCAAAAGCCAGGCGCTAATGCCCCAAATTTCAAAAAAAATTTAGGAACCGACCCAGAATGGCCCAGCCGCTCTAGGGGAACGTCCAGGTGTCGATTTAGAAGGCGGAGAACCAGTAGCAAGCAGGAGCGATTGGTATATTCTTTCTTGCTATCAAATGACGCAGTTCACCAATGGGGTTAAGCTTGCGTGGTGTAGCTAGAGATTCAAATTATGTATTCGGCAGTAATTGCCACAACCTAATTGCCACAAAGTGTTCTAACGGCACTACAACATCAACCAGAGGCCAAAGCAGAGCTACGCCTTCAAGGTAGTCGGCAGTTTTATTAGGGTCGATACGTCAGTGTCCTGAATCCCAGACTAGATCCACCGCTGATATGTGATGCTAAGAGAATTTACATAATTCGGCGAAGAGGAGTGATAGTTGTGTAAGATAGAGTGGAGCAGATATACAGAGAATCCGCCACAAGGAGCATCTGCGGGCTCGGTGGTCTTTACAGATTTTTTGAACAGCGACCACATTTGCCGAAAATTCCTTACATACACCAACATGCCTGCACTGCAACGAACACCCCACACTACACCACATCATCTGAGCTTGCCAGAACACATCAGCAGCCACAATTATTCACAACCCAACCGTCGAGCAGTAGGAAGCCGCGCTGGCCAGCTTGCACCCGGAGGGCCAGCGGCAGTTGGTGGGCCAGGCATGCAGGATAGCAGCCGCCGCACGTGACGTGCAGAGAGGGCTTCCACCGTTTTGGGGAACGAATTTTTCTCACTTGAAATACATTTTCACCCCAATAACGCCCACCATCGCCAACAAAGCTGCCCGGAATGTTGACTTGAAATTGGGAAGCGTACAGAAAGTTCCCTAGCAAGTGCAGGCGAAAACATATCTCTACCCCCTCCACTGTCCCGAGCCAAAGCATCAGCAGCAGCTTCCACATGTGCCGGAAATTTCTTTAGGTGGTGGCTTAAAAGGCCATATATTTCTCCATTGTTGGAACCTCCATTGTTCAAAAGAAGTACCGGGCGCTCTGACCATGTAACATTTACATGTTACATGGCCGTGTAGCATTTACACAACAAATACATTCTTGGCGGAGTTAATCTATTTAATTGTTATATTAGCGCAAACAACCCCTCCAGACCAGCGTTGCGGAGTTACCAGTCCGGAATTGGAATGAATCCTGAATCATTCCACATTTTCGCGACCCCGGAATGGAATGGGAGTGGAATGGCGACAATAGCTCAAGGAATGGAATGGGAATGGAATTAAGCTCACTTTGCCCGGAATGGAATGGGAATGGAATTGCATGTATTTTTCCCAAAATAAAGCGCACTTTTCCTTCTGCGCGCTGTTTTTTGTCAAAATATGCCAAAATACGCAAAAGATCCCACCAGCCCAAGTTCAAATATTAGTAAGCCGGAGCCTTGAATTTAACAATAACGGAGTACTGTTAAAATCGATTGGCTGATTACAAGCACGGTATATTTATAATCAGCGATTCTACTACAATTATGTCCTTATATACAGCGCTGCTACGAAGTTCGTCGCGAATCTCCGCGTAATAACCGCGGCTCTAAGCCGTTGGTATCCGTCGTGGGGAACTACCACGGCGACATCCCTACCTTTCTCTCCCACCAACTTCACCTTGTGATTTTTTACATTGGCGGCGCCTTCGCACCGGATGCGAGCACAAAATGGTGGGGATGTCTCCCCACCCCTCACGTTTGTTTTTTGCGTCCAAAACCGTCGGTGAATGCATCCCACCTCGCCGTCATCGGGACGCTGGCGCGGTGCTTGTGTTCACTGCAAAATTTCGCAATCAGCTTACGCCCCAACCCCCCTCCTCCCCCAGGACCTTTTGCAATACTGTCGCTCCTGTCTAGACACTCGGACGCCTTTGCCCGAAGCAGCGTAGACGAAGGCCTAAAATATTGGTTCGAGAATCCACCCGAAACAGGAGAGCCCATGTAACAGGAACTGCGGTCACACCGGCTACTGCAAGCTGCACGCTGCAAGCTTTGTTCCGAAACGGCTCCGACCTCACGGAAAGCGAACGCTAGCCACTTTCCCTTGCTTTCCCGGCTCGCAGGGGCAATTTCCGTTGTAAATGGGACGTCAGCTAACGTGGAACGCGTGTTTTCCACGGCATCCCTTTTAATGACAGACAGCGAAGCGAAACCGGCTCCCAAACACCTCTTTTACGCAGCTCGTTTGTCAAGCGCAACACAGGCACAAGGAAACTGTTTTATTATTATTATTATTATTATTATTAGTTTAGAACTGACCGTTGTAGCAGCCGACATTTACACTTCGTGTTTTCAGAACTGAACGGCGAAGCGACCATTTTTGGCTGACTTATAAAACAGCGCTAGAAACAGTACTACAGAAAGGGCACACAGACAGCGCCCTGTCTGTTTGCCCTTACTGTAGTCATTGTGTCAGTTATGTACCAATTGGCCCCGCCTTCAATCTGTGTGGCTCACATCATTTTGTTACGTTATTTTGATGAATGAAACCAAAATATACTTTTTTCGACCTTTCGCGGCAGCTTGAGACCTTTATTGCAGCATATGAAATTCACCAGGAGAGCTAATAGCGCTGCTGAGCACGAGGTCGTGGTTCGATTCCCGGCCACGGCGGCCGCTTTCCTGATGGAGGCGAAAAGCAAAAACGCCCATGTGTACGAGATTTCGGCCTAAGGTAGTCAAAATTAATCCGGACCTTCCACTACGGAGCGCCTCATTGCCTGCGTTGTATCGGCGTGTTAAACCCTACAATCAATCAACGAGGACATTTACGCACTTTTTTCTGGCGTAGGGATCTCCACAACACTAGACTGGCCGGCTGCCGAACGTGTCCTTCTATTATTATCGTTATCATTTTTCTTTACATCTTTTCTTTCGGTTGATCGCCCAGACCAGAGGACACTTGGGGGAACCTTCATTGCTACTCCACTGCATGCAACTCCTCAAATTAGTTATACAGGGCTCAGTTATACAATTATTTACACAGGCCTTGGACTCACTTTTGCTGAGTCCAAGGCCGCAACACATTCTCTAAGTTCTTCTTTAGTTAGCTAGAGCCAAAGGTTGCGTGGTGCTAACGTGTGAACGATCTCCTAATTTGTAAAAGAAAAAAAAACAAGACGCAGATTAGTATACGAACAAATGCACTATCCCGGTATACACTAACGAGAGAGAAAAGAATTCTCCCTGCGCATTGGTTCTAATCGAGACACACATACAAAGGTTGCGCATACTCTAAGCACAGCCTGAGCTTTCGCTCGTGCGCAGTGGATGATACCTGACGCACGTAAATAAGCTTTTCAGCAAGGGCGACATTACAAGCCTGCACACACGCAAACGCAGGAAGTTCTGAACCTATCCGTGCTTTCAAGGCGCGCTTGACATGCGTGAGTGCTGACGACCTGTGCGGCCCGTGATCCGTATTTGGTGCAAAGGCAGGACAAGGTGCTCAAGCGGTAATTCTTCCAACTGATACCACCAGATCCAGAGGTTCTGCTCCCCGTTAACAAAATTATAGTTCTAACCATACTCACGACCGCTCCATACTCGTGTAAACTACTACCCGTGTAATACATGTTTAAGGAATATGTCTTCTTCAACCATACTTTTGTCAGTACAAAAAGAACATGTCGTCACTTTAGCATTAATACATTGAGGCTTAATATGAAAACACCACAACTCGTAAAGACATGCTGACCATGGGAATACTATAATAACTAACGGGAGAACTGCCCCTGTGGGAATTAGTGGGGTGATCGCACTGCACGAGATCAGCCACGAAGTCCCTATACCTTGACCTTGGGGACGTGTTTTGCGTGTTTTAGCAGTTCTTAACGAGTGTTATAACATCAGCTTAATGGTGTGTTCATTGGAATCTTGATAATCACCCGATAAAACGGGGAGGAATTAGAGGAATGGAATTGAACTGGCCGACCATTCCCGGAATGGGAATGGGCAATCTTTTGGCATTCCGAGGAATTGCAAGGAATGAAATTTAGGTGAATTGTCATTCCCCGGAATGGAATTGGAATGGAATTGGGACGCCCATTCCGCAACACTGCTCCAGACACACTGTGAACAGTTTTGGCGAGATGGCATCTCCCGATCTTACTCCCTTTGGGATCGGAAATTTATCGCTTTGCTTGTGCAGGGATATCCTGCTCATGCATTCCTTATTTATGTCTTCTGGAAGACTTATGTGTGTTTCCTCTATTTCCTGGTATTTTAGTGCTTCTAGCATGGTTGCGGTGAGTATGCGGACAAGAGTGCTATTCGCACTATGTCGGGAGGAGGTGCTTAGAAAGCTTGACTGTGAAAACATAGGATTAAGAATAACCGGGAATTACTTTAGCCATCTGAGGTTGGCGGACAACATAGTCTTGCTGTGTGAGACGGCAGAACACATGCCAACTATGCCTGAGGAACCACAATCAGAAAGCATGGCCGTGGGGCTAAAACTAGACATGAATAAATTTCAAGTATTGAGGAATAAGCATGCTAAGAACCTCCCTTTCAGCCTAAGAAACGAAACGCTAAAAGAAGTAACAGAATATGAGTACATCGGACAGATGGTTTGAGCAGAATCCAACCACGAGCGAGAAATCCATTTGAGAAAAGGTATTGGTTGGGGAGCAGTCGGCAAGCACTCCCATATAAGGAAAACTAAGGTACCTCTGTCACTCAAAAAAAGTTTACACCATCTTCCCGCGAGGGGAACCATGGGGTAGATGCGACGCATCGGGGGTTGCCGTTGCGTTATTCAAATCATCGGACGATGTCATCGGAGCGCCGGCGGCGGAACGACTGAGCGGAGGGGCGCACTTAGCGCGTTTATATGCAGCGGAATGAAAGAGAGCAGCGCATAGCAGCGCATAGCAGCGCATGCGCATGTGTTAATCGAGCGCAAGCGCGAGCGCAAGCTGCGCGCTAACGCACAGCTGGCACGGCGACGGGAGCGAGTTGACCGCGCTGACGCACAGATGGCGCTGCGGTGAGAGCGGCGGAGCGAACAGCTGCCGCGCCGAGTATGCAGACTACGCCGCGAAAACGACGCGCGACAAGGCGAGTTAAAGAGATGCGTCGCATCTAAAAAAATCTACAACCAGAGTGCACTGCCAGTGGTAACATACAGAGCTTAAACTTGGATTCTTTCCAAACAACTAGAAAGTAAATTTAGGTCGGCTCAGAGAGCCACAGAACGAATAATGTTAGGAATAGTTCGCAGGGACCGGAGGTACGTGGATCAGAGAACAAACTAGAGTCGAAGACAGCACAGTTGAAAGAAAGGAAACAAAATGACTTGGGCTCGCCATGTAGTGAGACGAGGCGACAACCGGCGGACCGTTACGGTAACAGAGTGGATACCAAGAGGTGGGACAAGAAGAAAGGAAAGGCCATTAACACGATGCAGGGATGACCTAAAGAAATTCGGGGGTAAACTGTGGACTCGAGTCGCTCAGGACAGAAGCGGTAGTACGCTGACGATGATAACGACGACTATGAAGATGATGATGATAATGATGATGATGAATAGCGTATATGGAGATAACTAGTTGAATGAAATTTAAAAAGAAACTGAAAGTACAAAAATAGAAGGAAATATTATTGTAAAAGTGAACTAACGAATTGAAATGCGGATCTTTTACATTCCCCCCCCCCTTCCCCTTAAATCTAGAACCTAAAATAAGGAAGCTCGGAAAACTACGAAGGAAAATGCGATACAAATCTTCTGAACGGGCCAACCATATGGCGCCCAGAATTTGCACGAAAATACGTAACTAGCGAAGTAAACACATTTCACTGTTATTTAATAGTGCGACGCCCCACACCCGCCGACTCTCCCCGAATTATGCTGCACGATGTACTTCATTCTTGCTCATGTGCAAGGATGGCTAAATGTGTGGCAAAATTCGTTCTCAGCATTCTCCGCAGCTCAGGCGTAGTTCATTATCTGTAACTTTGCGGCGTGTTGATACTACAGCTGCTACAGGGCCGTGTTCCTCCCCTTTTTGCGTTCAAACTGTGCTGGTTGTCAAAGTGAACATTTCTTGTATGTGTTTAGCATGCCTGCTATGTCGCAGTCATGGATGGTGCCTGTGTGGCATTCACAACTCTGCTAAACTTGAAAGCAAACACGCTCTAATGTGTATTTTACAGTTTTACACCAAACTATGGAACTTTCCTAGGTCGCAACTTTGTTCATTCATTAACTCTCCCTGTTCTTTTCTTCTTTTTTGCTCCCACGGGTAATTTTTCACCGGACGTAGCGTGTTAGGGTCTCTTCTGGAGAAACCTCATCACCATCACTAAACAGCATTATCTCGAATTCAGTAGTAATAATAGCGGAACTGGTTGTACTTGGTCGAAAAGTAGTCTAAAGGATCAAAAAATTAACAATGTGAACCAACGAAATAACAAAATAGCTCATATTATATACCTCCCCCACAAAACGAAGACGAACATAAAAAAAGGCCACAAAGAACCATGAAAGCGACAATAAAAAAATGATGAAAATGGAGCAACCTTGTACGGCCATTCATTTGAAAAACAAAATCGCTTATTGGGGGAGTTCGCATACTTCGCCGTGATAATGACGTGAAGGAGCGAATTATGCGCTAAAGTTTTCAAATAAAATACCACGAAAAGAAAAATTCCAAGGAAAAGAAATCTGAACTTACGAAATCAGAACCATGGATCCTGTATATCTCCCCAAATAGAACTAAAAAAGGACCCTTAAAAACAACGGCGGAAACCTGAGTTAAAAATTATCAGAACGACCTGCATTATTGTGTAAACGCTTAATTTAGGTAATCGGCCGAACGGAGTTTCTATAATCCGAAGAACGCGTTAGCGTAGAAATAAAGATATTACAAAAGCGAAAATGAACATTCAAAATAAAAAATATGGATCTTAATTATAATATCCTCTGCAAAATTCGGACAGAGATTAAAAAATGCTGGAAAAAGACGACGAAAACATGAATGTAGAAATCGCTAAAACCAACCAACCTTTCCGAACGCGTTGCATTTTTGGGAAAATTCCTAATTTTAGGCTTTAAGGCACTTAACTGCTGTAGTGGTGTAAACATACTTCGTTAGCAAAAAAGAATAAAAGAAAACTTTAAAGCAAATAACTATCCTAACGCATTTGCTGACTCATCTCGGTGTAAAAAATGTCACACTCAAGGCAAGCGGCATAAGAATGCTACGCAATAGTAGACAACTCTCGCAGTTTCTTCACTTCCTCTTGCAATAGTTCTTGTCAGGTGCAGAGAATGGCTGTCGCTGTAAGCAGTAAATAAAAATTAGTCCAGCTTAATTGACCTAGCGTCGCGAACTCTGATGGTTACAGCGAAGGTGCCCCGCGTTCCCTAATCGCAAGGCTAAGCCTCACAAAAGTCCTCCAAACTAGCAGATCGATCGCCGTCCGCGCCAATTTATTTCTGTTGTGTGGCACTGCTTGCGCCATTCACTGAAACAATTTGTTACTTTTAAACTTGGTTCTCCGCCACGAAACGTCGTCGCGAGCGCTTTTTATTTTTTTGGCGGCGTGTTTTTTTTATTTGCAATCGTCAAAAAATGCATTGATGAGAACTATACTTCTAAATGCGAAATTTGTGTTCAGCGCAAGCTGCAGTCTTCTCTGTCACGGCGTATACCAGCTGCGTTTCAGGAAGTGATCGCGTGAACAAGGGACACACGGAGGCGCACGATACTATGCTGTTATCTTGCTGCGCGGCGCCGATGCCGGCGACCATGTTGTTGCAAATCGTGTTTGAACCTCCCGCGCAAATGTCACATGGTTCGGATGGGCCATGCATGGAGTATTAGCATTTGCTGAAAGTGTGAGGGAGAGCATTGACAGAGATTGCGCCATAGCAGAGTTTGCTGCCCCCCCCCCCTCCCTCCGACACATTCTCAAGACACTCCGACGAGCGTCTGGGGCGGGCTCAGCATACCAGACCCTAGAAGGCTCTGCAGTATACTGCCTTCCCCCGCACCCTTCATCCACGTTTTTCCGCAATTTTTTACCCGCCATACCTTGCTCCATACATACGTACATACATACATACCTTGCTCCATACCATACATACCATATACCATACATACCATACCATACATACCATATACCATACATACCATACCATACCATACATACCATATACATACCATACATACCTTGCTCCATACATACATACCATACATACTATCTCCGTGGCCATCGCCGTTGCCATCGCCACCGCCAAACCCCAGTAGCGACCACCAAAGGGCTTGCGCACTGAAATGTAGCAGCCATTTACTTTTAATTGTACGTACAATAAAAATATCACTTAAGTACTGATGTCTTGTCTCAAATAGGCTAATATTTTCTTTTTACCTAACAATGTGTACAACTATAAACACTGCCAGGAGACTTAAAGGTTTAAGAAAAGATCTGCCGGAATATAGTCTCGTCCAAGCATTCTTTCAACTTTCTGCATGTGTGCTTGGCGCGTGCTCTCATCATGGCTAGGCTTGCAATCTCCACATACCACATTTAGTGCTATGAAACAGTCGACCAAGAACAGCTTCGCGCTTAAAAACATTCAGGTTTACATGAAACTAGAACCTTGGTCATCGGAGTAACTGCCCCGTGGTTTACCATGCGCTATCACAACACGTTGCTGCTGTAGATGAAAAGCACGAGCAGCGTGAGCCGCATGACAAGCGAATGTGGCGGCACTTGAATAGGACAACTGCACTCCAGCCACGCAGTGCTCTTATTCTGGAGGGCGCGTGGTGTGCCTCCCCAGTCAAACTGTGTTTTTAAATTTATTTTTAAGTAGAAGTGTTTACTTTGCACCAAAAGTAGGCGTGAAGATGGCGTAGCTGATAAATAGTAGGTTAAGGATCGCCTGGCTTTCGCCTTCACTTATGTAAGCAAAACTAAGCGCATTGTGATGTTTTTCTTCAGTCGGCTTGTTTTAACACCCCCTTTTTGCCGAAGCCGAGTTTAGGCATGCCGTACCAAGATACTCTGCTTGCAGAACTCTCCAGAAAGCAACTGAGCGTTCAAAATGTGGTTTAGAATAATTAAGACGCTCAACCCATGCCTAAAGCGACAGCAGAGAATAAAAGTGCGAGGACTCGTAGTTAGACCAGCGTTCCTTTAATGGTTAAAATATCAACACATGGTATTTAATTCAGGGAGGCAGGAGATAAACGATGTGGAGCTTACTACTGCACCGCCATACCCTTTAATTAGAAGGCGCGGACATAAATGGATTCCATGCACTGAAGTAGCCACCTTTGGCATATATACTCACATTTTAATGGTAAACAGATCTGAAGTTGAGGAAATTAGCTTTTAGAGTAGAACTGAGAGCAATCTGTGCTGATTTATATTTGAACCACAAACTGTCATATAAGGAACTCCCGCGTGGCTTGTCTCTTTTGGACGAATCGTCAGGTTCCTGCACTTGCTCGAGTCTGTGCATACCATGTGGCGTCAGCTTCTGCATTGGGGGCTGCTTCTAGCCATTGTCTGCCTAATGTCAGCGGTATGGGTAGGTGAGTAATTATCAGCGTGTAATTTATTTTTTTAAGTATATTTGAGGCCGCTCCAGAAAGAAATTTCAAATTACAGTATATTTGAGGGTGGCCCCTGGAGAAATTTGAAACGCAAAAGTGTCTTGCTTTAACTTATTTCTCAGTGTCATGCTCGGCGAGCTTGTTCCTGGCTTTTGCGTCGACTTACTCCATACGCGCGAACTTTCAAATATCCAGCGCTTGCGCTTTACGTTGTCAGCCGTAGACATGCAGCAACCTGATGCTCCACGCAAGATTTACGACCAGGGCGACAAGCCGTCTGCAGGCACTATCAATAAAGTTGTCGTACCGTACCGTAGTCAACTGACTTTCCTCATTACGTTTGGTATCTAATTTGCCCAAGTGGCTCAATATGCACTATATTTTACCAATAGGAATCCCTCGCTATTAAAGGAGCCATGAAGACAAAACACAAGTTTGGTTCATTCAAAAGACGGACTCGTTAGAATCATACTGACACCAGGTTTAACGTAAACTTCGCTCAAATAACCTATATAATTAGGAAAAAAGGGAATGACCACGCGACCGACTCGCTCATTTCCCGCAACTGAACCTATGATGTCATTCGAGCCTGCTCTGCGATTGGCGGAGGCCGGCAAAAGCAAAGGCATATTAGGCTGAGCTTATAAGCTTGCACAACGAGCAGTTTGTGTTTAAATTTAGGGCACATTCTTTTTAAAGCAATAACAATGGTGGGACAAACAGTGGAGGTTACGAAAGCCCATGTAAACATATGATGCGTACTGCTGTTGATACTGCGCGCCCTATGCTTGGTCTAGCTGCACAGCGCTGCGGGGCTTTGGGGTTGTTTCAGACGACACTGGCCGATTGACGCAAGCAACGGTGTCTTACGTGAACTTAATTGTCGAGCGAGCACTGTTTCACGAAACGATTATTTTCTCCAAGAACAAAAACAAGCCAGGTTTAAATACGGTCAAAACAAACCAAAGGCAGAAAACGGCTTGGCACGGTATAGTGGCGCCATCTAGGTTGCAGTAGAATACGTCGAATGTGTACCGCCGTAAAGGGTAGAGACACCGTTTGAATGGTCCCGTGCCGCTGCAATTAGGTCAACGGGCTCAATGCGTTGTTCGTTTCGTTTAACACGAGAACCAGCAACGCGAAACACATACGATGATTCAAACTTCACCAATAAACTGTGTTGCAGCGATAATCTTAGCGCGGTTTTGATGCAATGACTTGCTTCCGCGCCGCGTGAGCGACCCGAAATGGCGGCGCCAGCGTATATGTGTCTCCACCCTGTACGAAGGACGCGTGAATCAAGGCACCCTAGGCTGGAGAGCGATCGGTTCCTGTGATGTCATTGCAGACCACGAAAACACACGATTTAGCGGGAAAATCAAATTTTTAACTTAAATTGAATAATTCCTCACTGAATAAAGCATTGTTTGTGTCCGGACAAGCGCTCATGGCACTATAAAACAAGAAATCTTTCGAATAAAACAAACTTGTATTTTGTCTTCATGGCTCGTTTAAATTCGCCATCATTCTGGAAGTCATACCTAATGCAACCTGAGCTAATGTAAGCAGCTTTGCCCTGGGCTTCGGAAAATGCGAGGCACTCGTGCTTTATCTGAGCATAAATTCGTAGCAAAGCCCCACTTGGCATAAGCTTATGGTCAAAATTTTCGAAGCTGTAATAACCTGGCCTAGTCGATTAGGATTTATGAAGAATTGCACCGCGATACTACAAAATAGTCTAGAAGACAAGGACATCGACAAGCGCTGACTCTCAACCAAAATTCAGAGACCAGTAGCCACACAAAGCATGTGCGAAACAAATAAAAAACTCTAGAGCCAACATCTGATTTACACAGACTATTGTAAAAATTTTTAGTTAAAAAAATCTACAATCTACAAAAAAGGCTAATACTTTTCTGAGTTTTCACCAGAAGTGTCAGAACATAATTTGGACTGTTAGGTTTGCGTGGACGCACATATATTTACTCACGCCTAATTTATAATTACTTTATCCCACGGCAGAACAAATCAGTAGAGGTCACAGTCGTTTATTACATTCTGTCAAAGACGGTAAGCTGAAATCCCGACATGAATAAATGGCAATAATATTGTCAGAAAAGAAGACGAAGACAAAGTGGACATCATGCCCACTCATCGCTGTCGAAGAAGTGTGTGGGGGGCGCAGCTGGTGCAAGCTAGGTGGTGGCCGCCATGTACGCACTGTAAATAGATCATTCTTCATTGTTCGCCATGGTTCGTGTCATCTGTCCTGATGATGATTGTGGCTTGAGTTTAATGGCGCAAGGCCAACTAAGGCAAAGAGCGCCAAAGGCAGTTATTTGATGGCACAGATGTAAAGTTAAATACTAAATTGTCTCAGTAAAAATAAAAGTGAAGCGAATCCTTAAAGATAGCTGGTGTATAGGGCCAAGGTGATTATGCATGATTTGAAAGAAGCTGTAAAAATTTGACGCCTGATAAAAACTGAAAAACACGCTTGTTAGAAAAAAAACTTCCCCGCATTTCCCCGAGGGGAAGAATGTGGAAGTGCGAATGCACGAGTTGAATTTGCGCGGTTCGGTAATGTTCGCGAAAGAGAGATCACACACACATACACAACTACAAAGAAAGAAAGATGCATTTATTCACAGACACATATTTGTGTTGTCGTTGTACTTGATTGCTAGAGCGGATCTCAGCTTTGAAATTTCGTGTTAGTACTCCTTTAAGCGGGTGCATTAGCCCTTCTCACGACCGATTCCTGGCCAATCCCCCACGTGGGTATGTGCCATGTCAGCGGCCAGGCAGCGCGCGCCCATCTCCCCCCGTTGCCAAGGAAGACGAGGAGATTCCTGGCCAATCCCCCACGTGGGTATGCTATGCGGACATCGCCGGTGGACGCAGGTTCAGGGTCGCTTAAGAAGTGCATCGCACTTAAAATTGGGCTGTCGGCCAAGAAGTGTGAGGGGTGCAGCGGGATGTGTTGCCTGTACAGTTCAGGAAAATGTTTGCGTCGTGTGGTGTCGAGCGCCTTGCATTGAATGAGTACGTGAACTACAGATAGGGCCTCTCCGCACCTGCTGCACTGGGGTCTTGAAGATCCCGTGAGCAGATACGAGTGCGTTGCAGGGTGTGCTCTATCCGTAGACTAGACAAAGCGACTTCCGTGTGTCTGTTCTGTGAGTCAGCTGTGTACCGTCCCAAGTGTGACTTTATTACATGTTGTCTGTTCACTCCAGTGTGTTTGCCATGTTCTACGCACGTGTTGTCGTATGTGTGGTTTGAGGTCTGTATAGGACACCGTTGTTATGTCTACATAGTTCCTGTGTGCAGCAGCAGCGGCTCTCTCGTCAGCCAACTCGTTGCCAGCGATCCCAGCGTGTCCTGGGACCCAGCAGAAGAGCAGCTCATGCTTTTGCTCATAGATAGACATAATGGTGTTGAACACAAGATTAACTGTGGTTTTGGGGGGGCTTGTGCGATGATAGTGCACGAACAACACTCATGGAATCTGTATAGATGACGGAATTGGGAATGTGATTTTCAAGATCGTGCTGTGCGATGAGTAAAATTCATATGCTTCTGCTGAAAAAATGGTTGTGTGTACGCTGAGAGTTCTGGCTGCATTGAACTTCGGACCATGAGCAGCGCAGGACACCATAGTGGAGGTTTTAGAAGCGTCACTGTAAAATTCTGCACATGGGTATTTAAACTGCAGAGACAGAAAGTGCTGCAGCATGGCAGCTCGTGGTACCCGATCTTTGTCAAGTTTTATAAAAGAAAGGTCGCAGGACACAGGCCGAACTTGCAAAGGCGGTAAAATGTCTGAAAAGGATGATCTGTACACACCTAAAAACGAAGCGCTGAGATCTGAGGCTCGCTCTCTCACTCTAAGTGAAAAGGGCAGAGGAACGGATGGGCGATTCACAAACAGCAGAGATGGGGATGTTTCGTTAAATACAGGATATAAAGGATGGTTATTCAGCGATGACATTTTAAAAGCTTAAAGCAAGTCTATGTACGTCCGTTGGTTCTCAAGGCACCACTTGTTACACTCGACATACAGACTTTGGACCGGGGTAGTGCGAAAATCATCCGATCAAAGACGAAGCCCCAAGTGTACCACTGTGTCAAGCATTCGCAATGCTGTTTTAGCCGCCGACCCATACACCACACTGCCATAGTGCAAACGAGACCCAACCAAAGCAGTATACAAGCGCAGTAGGCGTTTTGTCAGCCCCATAGGATTGGTGGGACAGAACCTTAAGGATATTCATTGTTTTCGGGCATTTAGGCCTAAGTTCTTCGGTGTGTGGACTGAATAATTTGTGGTCAAATACAACACCTAAAAACGTGTGCTCCTTGTTCACACGTATGGACACACCATTAAGACTAATGTCTGGGTCCGCGTAGACCCCACACTTCCTGGAGAACACAACACAAGAGCTTTTTCCTGTGTTAAGCTGGACTTCACATTCACAGATTGACATATTACATGATTTAAAAGATATCGGCACGTCGTCTACATACATGGAATAGGAAATTGTACGTGGCAATGCCTTCCCAGGAGAGTTCATCTTGAGTATGAAAAGAGTGCAGCTCAACACGCTACCTTTCGGCACGCCATTTCCTTGCACGTGAACCTTGAGAGTGCACAATCAACTCTCACTCGAAACGTTTTTTCTGACCAGTAACTAACAATGGTGTTTAACATATTACCCGAAATACCTCGGAGTCCATCTCTCACCATCCCTATCATGGACATTTCATATTCAAACCATTTGCTCAGACGCCGCGCGCACGCTCGGCTACCTACGCCGGAATCTAAAACTTGCATCTCCGGACATAAAAAAAACTAGCCTACCTAACGTTCGTACGACCAAAGCTGGAATATGCATAATCGATTTGGCATCCCTCACAGGCATACCTCACCCACAAATTAGAAGCCATACAGAATCGTGCCGCCCGCTTTATCTGCTCACAGTACTCCACTAACACAAGCGTAACCGCCCTAAAGCAATCTTTGAACCTGCATTCACTTGAGTCACGCCGGTTCATTTCACGCCTCTGCCTTCTTTATGCCTTTTATTATCACCCGAAATTATTATTATCACTCAAAACCGCCACACCGAACCTCGTCCCGTATCAGCCGCAGCAACGCCATAGCACGACTACCCAGCCGTACTTCATCAATGCTCAACTCATTCTTCCCTCAAGCAATAACCCTCTGGAACCATTTGCCCGATACAATAGCCTCGTGCGCAGACCGCAAATTATTCCGCGAAAAATTGCTCAACCATGTTTCATAATACCTGCGTATCAAATGTGCCTTATGTGTTTCCTTTCGTTAATGCTGTATCTTTTGTACTTTTGAACTGTATTTTTGTACTGTAATTTTGTATTTGCTGCTAATATTGCTGTACCTTTGTCACTAGTCCTTTTTTTTCTTTGTTGCCTTGTAATTTTTTTAGCGCTGTGTCATACCTTTCTGCACGCCCCCCCTTATGTAATGCCCTAAATAAATGAAATGAAATGAAGTGTCTTATAGATGAGTAGTGTAGGTTAGATGAATCTGCAAATGTATTCCAGTTTGCTCTTGCTTCAATAAACCTGTTCTGGGAAGATGGACTGCTCGGGCCCTTACATATATAAAACAGTGATGTGGGAAAGTGGTCACTACCACATGGGTCCATGGCAACGCCCCAATCAAGACAATGAAAGACAACTGCTGACCCAATTGCCAAGTCAAGGTGTGAATACGTGTTCTGTCCTATATTATAGTATGTAGGCTGTTTCTGGTTGAAGACATGCTCCCCACGATGTTAAGAATTTCTCAATGAGGCGACCTCTGACATCCGTGCGAGCAGAGCGCCAAAGAGAGTTATGTGCATTCAGGTCGCCTATGAGAATGTATGGTTCGGGTACCTGATCTACTAGGCCCCAGAAATCTGAGCTGGAGAGCTGGAAGTCAGGATGGATGTACAGAGAACATAGTGTTATAAGCCTATTGAAGATTATCACTCGGAAGGCAATAGCCTCAAGAATGGTCTGTAGTTGGCCAGTGTGGCACGCCAAGGATTTTCGGGCAACGATGGCCACACCACCTGAGGATGTACCACCACCACCTCTGTCCTTCCCAAATACCATGCAATTGTTTATGAAGTTTGCGTGTTTCAAGCTTAATGCGTTTTTTGGAGGCACATCACACTTGGCTGTTTTGAATGAACTATTTCATAGATATCATCAAGATTTTTAAGGAGGCATATGCTGTTCCACGGGTTGATGTATTCTATACCCATTATTTAAGTCTAGAACGACTGGAATAAGTGCGTGTTTATGTGCCGACTTTAGGGGTTTGGACTCTTGGAAGGGGTTTCTTCAATTTCTCTACTGACCTGGACTGACCTTTCGCTGTGATGAAAGCCGGAAGGGCCCGACGTCCATGTCGTCATCTGAAGGCAAGGGGGTGCCCAGCGGACTGGGCCCCCTTGGTATTTTTTCGGGTGTTTTTTGCCTACGCTGCCAGGGACGATGGCGTGGTGAGCACCACAGATGGCACAGGCAGTGACGCGGGGCAGGGGGCTGCTGCGGCTCCCTCCGTTTCAATATCCTTTGTTTCCTTGCGTGTGCTTTGGGCGGGAGGAGAGGAAGCAGTGAATACAGCGGCATCCCCAACCGACGTGGCTGCCACCCCAGCCGCTTCTGGCTCAGCGAGCGGTGTGGGGGCGGGGCGAGCCAGCGGAGGCAACCCGATGGGGGGCAGGAGCGGCACCAGGTCCGACTCGCGGTACTGGGTCCCTGCCGACACCAGACGCCACTCTGCCCCCCGGCGAGCCGCGTCGACGTACCTTCACAGGGGGAAAGAGGCGAACGCCTTTCGCGCCTCCGGGAAGGCGATGTTTTCTGTGACCTTGATGTTTATTATTGTCTTTTCAATTAGAAACCTCGCATTTTCTGGAGTACGCCGCGTGTGCGCCAGAGGAGTTGTGAACTACAATTATCTGAGGGATGGTCATGTTGGGCGCGCTTGGGAAAGGTTATTTGGCCCCGACACGAGTTAGCACTATGCCTGAACTGCTGGCACTTGAAACAGCTCCGTGGGTTCGGGATGTACGCTCGGACGGAGCACCGGATGAAACCAGCATTTATGTGATCAGGAAGGATGTGATCTGTCAGGATGATATGTCTAGTGGGTACTACCTTATCGTCTCGTCTTATAATTATGCCCCTGACAGCCGTCACACCTTGACTTTTCAGGCCTTCAAGAAGCTCGGCCTCTGTCTCGTTTGCTTGATCTGGCTCCGAGATCACGCCCTGCGAGCTGTTGCGGCTGCGGTGGGGCGTGACCTTGATGTCAAGATCGGCAATTCGGGTCTGCTTTAGGAGTTTTGTGGCCTGCGGTTGATTGTGTACCCCGACCAAGATCTCGCCGGTTCTTTGCTTCTTAGCTTGATGGGATTCCCCTATAATACTTTCTAAAAAAATTGATATCAACAATACGGACTGTGAAGCAATAGGCCTGGCTTGTTCAAGAGATTCAATTACCAAGAAGTGGGGGTAGTTATTAGGTTTTGGGATTGACATGGTCGGAATGGGTGGAACTGATACTTTGGTGCGGCACCTTTCAGGGGGCCGATCACTGGGTTTGGGGAGTTTAGAAGAAACCATTTAGAGCATGTATGAAACCAGGGGACGGGGGTACTTTCGTCGCTCGAGTTACCGTGATACCGAGAGAGGTCCCGGAACTCCCTGCGTGGTAAACAGACAGGGAGCCCATCCGCCGAAGCTTGACCTAAGCTCCGACGGCCACCGATTGAGGTTTCTACCCTTCACCTTAGAACGCATTATTACGGTCGGTTACAGCGTGCGTATGTGGGCTCGGGGTCCGCGGTGTCGCCAATACCGTCACCAAGATTACTCAAGGTGCCCCGTGCGGGGGCCATATGTAGTGCCGCAGCGTTACATTTTGGTGAAGGTGCTGGGTACATCCCCAGCCTGACCCCCAGCTTCGGTCCGGCTCCTGAAGAGGTCTCCTCCATGTCTTCCCCAAGCCCGATGAGTCGGACACGACCTTCCCCAGTACCGCGTCCCCAGCCTCTGACCAGCCGAGACCAGCCGAGATGTGAACAGCCGTTACATGACCATGCAAACAACGATGACGACCCCTGCCCCGTACTCCGGCGCGGCTTCAAGGGATTTGGAAAGTAGTTCCTGGCTGCAGAGGGTATGGCTGTTTTGGGGCCACTGTTCATGGAGCTCATCCTCATCTGTGTCGCCAAGGCCTTCTTCAATACACATACTCATACCATCTGTCGTTTCCAGCACATAAGCTTACCTTCCCTTGATTCAACAGGGACGGTATCTCTCGACGAGGGGGATAGGCCACAAAAGAAGATGAAGACGAAGTGGACATCCTGCATACTCATCGCTGACGAAGAAGAAGCTGTGTGCGGCGCGCAGCTGGTGCAGGCTAGGTGATGGCCGCCATGTACATACTGTAAATAAACCGTTCTTAATTGTTCGCCATGGTTCGTGTCCTCTGTTCTGCCGCCACGTTACAATATTTATGCCGAGAAACGTTAACTAAAAATGAAATAATCATTAAATACGATGAGTCCACATTGTTATGCCATCAAAGACGAGAAAGACAGCAGCGGCGTGTAGCGTAACGTATGAGCATCTGCCACGACGACGAAGCTGGGGTGGGGCACGTTGCCTGGCTTGGTCGCATCCATGGATACCTTCTAGCACATTGATAGTGCTTAAATAGATCGTTCGTCATCCTTAACCATTGCACGACTCATCACGTCTGCCACGAGGAACATTTCGCGCTTATGTTACGCCATCAAAGACGAGGAAGACAGCAGCGGCGTGTAGCGTCAATACTTCGGCAGATATAAGACAAACGGTCAGACAGACAGACAGACAGACATACAGACAGACAGACAGACAGACAGACAGACAGACAGACAGACAGACAGACAGACAGACAGACAGACAGACAGACAATCAGTCAGGCAGGCAGCAGGCGGCGGGCAGGCGGGCGGGTAGGCCAGCAGGCAAAATTGTGTGTGCATCTAGTTGCTTCGATGGAAATAACATCCAAAGACAGCATTTCTGGCGCTCCTGCCACGTAAATTCCCTTCCTCTATCCCACCCTTACGCTCTTCGCCTTTGCTCTGTCCTCTTCCTTTTGTCCCCAGCGTTCTCTTTTAGGTTAGAACTTTTCCCCCATCCAAAGTAGTCTGTATTTCAGATCTCCCCGCTAAAGTTCCCTCCACTTTCGTAGCTCCCTTGATATACATACGATATAGGTGTACTTTTTCCCAGTCTCTGCGCCGCACTCTCCACCTCACTGTCTCATCCTATTCTTTTTTCCAAACCTCCCCCAATACTACCTTTTTGCTTCCGACCGTCCTCCTCTTGCCTAAGACCGTCGGCATGTGCATCAATACTCTTCCCCCACTTTCTTCAGCGCTACTTAAATTATTGTACCTCTTCTATTTCTGCTTCCTCTCTTCCCCTCTCACAGCAGTTCCTTCACCTCATTTGTTTCAGTTGTGCATATCCCATATCTACATACTGTTTCCATCACACTTTATTCCTCTTCCTCTCCCCAACCCATCCTTCCCCATCACATTATCTCTTTAGCGATTAGACTCAGTCACAGCAATTGTCCTGCCATTTCTTCCTTTACAATACTCCTACCACATCCGCTACACTTCTCCCGTCGGCACATTGGCATGCAGCACGGTAGCCATTTACATATTAGCAGTGCTGCTGCCTGCACGCTCTCCCTTTTCTATTCATATCTCTTCGTATCCCATTGTCCACCCTCTTCTTTCCCTCTCACACTACTCTAATCTTTCTCTCTTCTCCATTTCAAGTACTCCCTCATCGCCCTCCAAAGTCGCTCTTTTTCTCTCATCCAGGTCAGGTCATCCACACACGTGTCCGGCAACCTGCGGGTGACTCACGCTGACCTACGCTCCGGTCACTAGATGGGGACTGGTGCGTCACTAGGAAGGCGACGCCCTGGTCCCAAATTGGTCCTCACCGGTCCCCAATTGTCAGGTTACCAAAATTGCTGCACGTCTCTGTCCCACCCATGCGCCACGTGCCTCGAATATGCGTACGGGAAAGTCACTACTTAGTCACTAAAAGGAAATGCCTGCTCCTCAGGGTTTCGGTTGGTCTATTACGAACGAGCAAGTACATCTCCCAGTAAAATGACTGCTGATTAGAGTGAACGACCGACAAACAACCGAAGAACTCACGCTTAGCTAGCCCACCAACGGCTAACATAAAACATTTATGCTGAACGGCTCGGGTGCATACCATGGAATACCATGGGTGAATACCATGGGTGCAAACCTAGCATACCATGCTAGTCTGTAGGTGAAAATCAACGTGTCCAGCGTCACTATTTTGTGAAAGATGCGGGTCATGGCCGTGCGTGTGCGTTGTTTGCTACGAGCAACGAAGAGACCAAAGTGCCAGAGTAAAGCTTTAAGGCGGAGGGGGACAGCCTTCAAAGCAGTATAGAACACTTGGGAAGGTTTGTTGGGATGAAGACAGAATGGTGATAAACAGTCTCCAGGACAAAACAAATATCTGCGTAGACTATTTGAGACTAATATCGGACAGCGTGCGAAAGAAGCTTTAAATAATACGTGGAAAAATGCGACAAGGAGGGCAGTATCCGCATGTCGAATGGCAATGTCTTGAAGACATGGTAATTGGAGTCAAGGTGCAGAATGAAATAAAATTAGTAGAGTTTTTATTCTTCAGAAATCAAATAAAGGCTTGAATCACGTAAGGTTATTACTCCTGTAGCATATTAGTCAGGGCGGCGTAAAGAAGCCCTACTATAACATGTGCGACCACAGGTGTTTGTACGAGGCGGAGGGGGTATGAATTGCTTGCGCGGTTAGGTTGCGCGTAATTTCGTATCCTTCTTGAATTTTACCGTAAGGGCAGCATCGGGGAACTCCTATAGAATAGGGTGAGGCTAATTTTCAGTTTGTGGGGTTATAACCACAGAATTTGAGCCCACCCATGCGAATAATCTGAGGCAAAAAAAAAAAAAAAATGGGCCGCGTATCTGCGCGTTTCGTGGCAAACATGGAAAGCGACAGTGTCCTGCTACCACGTTGGCATAACTTCTCGTTGCTGTTCATTGCGTTTTCTGAGCATGTCTTCGCGTCTAGACTTGGCCCTCCGTGACCAGTGCAATTGCCACTGAAGGGTGGAAACCGCCTGAACTGGCGCCGTCCTTTCGAGAGCTATACTGCATTCCGCACACAGTGCATGCACTATGGCGCGGCTGAATACAATTTCGTCCCCGCGTACATTCACTGAGACATCAAATACGAATGGATTGATTTTGATTTAATGGTAGGGTTTAACACGCCGACGCGGCGCAGGCAACGAGGTGCGCCGTAGTGGAGGACTCCGAATTAATTTTGACCACCTGGGGATATTTAACGTGCATCGTAATCTCGTACACATGGGAGTTTTTGATCAAATACGAATCGTGGAGCGCACCGCTGCGAGGACACTGCTGGCGAAACCGAGCAGTGTCCCCGAGAAGCATATGTGCTCGTGCACGCAGGGCCACTGCGTGGTGGCACCACGACTATTCTCGGTTGAGCACTCCTTGGTTCATACTTCTAGAGTGGCTGTAGTATTTAAGTTGCTATCGCAAATATCAGTACGTGTATTTTATAATAAAGGAACACTGAAAATATGACATTTACGTGGGCATCCGCAGGATTTTGTTTTGAGAGGGGCAAAGCCACTGCTCTGCCGTCGGAGGGGGGGGGGGTAAAAATTATCTAATCAATATTCTACATCAGCTAAGGGATATAACTAAAGGATATTTTTAAGAACCTAGAATTTCAAGAATTAAGCTTCAATTAAGCTTCAAATTAAGCTTCAAAATACATCACAAGAAGAAAACACTGCATTACACAACGGCAACTGTTTATGAAACAGAATGATCAAAGGCACTGTTTTTAATAATTTGCTCCCTACGATCACATAACCATGTAAAACGAATTATGTGAGGCAAGATTGCGAAAAATTGGTATTTGTTCTGTGAAAACCCACTTTTACAGTCGTTAATCCAGAAATAAAGCACTATGCGTCTGCAATCGCGCGCATCACTTACTTGTTATCGATATATACGCTCCGTGTCCAGCTGCATCGTTAAAGTAACTGTGTCCAATTATTTTCACAATGCAGCTGAAGCATTCCGAGTCGAGACTGACGGCTGTGGAACACCACCGAACGCAGCCACAGTTTCACACGCGAAATAACGTCATATGAACACTCGATCGATACAGAATGTATTCGCGGGGAATAGGATGGCCGTCTGCAGAGCGCGGCTGATATTGGGATGTATCCTCCCAGCGAATGCCAAAAAATCCACAGAGTATTTATTGAAGTCCGTGTTGTTTCACAGTTGACGCCAAAGTTCAGCTACACAGTCAAAGTTGCCGAATTGGTAGCATCTCCTAACCAGGTCGCAGTAGTTTGCTTCGAAGTCCTGCTCCTTTCCTAGACGCGTTTAGAGGCTGCAGTTAAAGTAAAGCAAATGCGCGGGTGTCCGCAAACTTTTCTTCTTTTGCTTATAACAGACAGTCTACGTAAGTGGGGAAGATGCTACGAGTATTACTGTCGAGGACCGGAGTCTTTGACCAGCCGGTATTTGACGTGCAATGATTCGCAGAATGCTCAGTTCTGTGCGAAGCTGTCCTGTCTCCTGGTCTTTGAATATCTGTACGGCGTTTACCCTGTGGTCGCTAATCATCTCCGTCACGAGGCGGCATGTGCTGCTGCACTTCTGAACTATCTTTGGCTTCGTGATCGTCGCCCAGCTCGGAAAGTTTTCTTTTTATCAAGCAAGGCTCTCCATTAAAATCAGCACTGGGATTGCCTTTAAAGAAGCACATAAAGTCCAGTTTAAATTTGCAAAAAGCCCAAATGAATGAGCATCGCTCTGGTTTAAAACAGCTCCGATAAGCTGCGCGGTTGTCTGAACCGCCTCCGTGTTTCTCCCGAACGCGCGGTCACTTAGGCGCATGGAGACTGCTGTGAGCCCTAGACGAACTTTTCTTTGTCCTGTCTGCCCTATACTGTACACTTTGTGCCCACGATCTGCTTAGGTGAGAAAAAATGCAATTTTGACGCAATGCCAGAGTAACGGGTGAACGCTGGTGTGGCCGACTGCCCGTGCCTTTGCCACCTAGCAGCAGAGGAGAAAAAAGAAGGTGCGTAAATTATGGCCTTTGCGTTCAGCTGATCGGGGAGGCCACGTATGAATTCTTTACCTTTTGAACGGGAGCCGATTCAGGCAACGCAGCGAACTGACCATTCCACTTACGCAGCAAAAGTGGTAGCGAGCGGTGCCAAGCGAGGCCGAAAAAATTCATCACCATGGCACCCAGAAAATGCATTTGAGCACACATGGATCTTGGCCAACTTTCGAAACGAAGAGCGTGCACACCAGCACCCGGATGCATTTATTGTGTTTATCGTGAGGGGTCTCCCCGACCTTTTGTGTTAAACACGGCGGGGGGACCCCTCCGTGACAGTTGAAAAGACAGTTGAAACGACAACTTTTTGCTGGAAGAACTTCGCGTGTATCAGCTAGAACGGAAACACGCCCTTGCCCGAGACGATCCCATACCAAACATTCTTAGTACCATCAGCATAGTTACTTGCATATATATCGGGGAAAATGTAATTTATGTGCGATTAAGCAGCGTCAGAAACATAAAAACATGGGTTTCGTACACGTCTCATGCAAGGTGGTAATAGATGCAGTCGATGATCAATTTGTCCGACCCTTAAGGCACCGTGAAAACGCCAGAAATATCAGGCAATCTCGAAAAGCGAATGCAGCCCGCGAAAGCACAATTTATTGTTCTGGTCACAGTGTTCAGAAGGTTGTCACAGAACTACAACAATCACGGTGTTAAGTACCTCCTCGCAGGCGCGTTTCACGCGAAAAAATGTTCTTGAAATAAACTCCAGAAACAGTGCCTTGAAGTACTGTAGCCCATTCAAGCAAATGCAATCCACAGGAACGACAGAACGTGATTTTCCCGTTTTTACAGCACGATCACAACTAGACCTGCTCGGTAATCTCCGGAACACACGTTAGACGCACGGAAAAAAGCGTTTTTGCTGGCAGCGACGCCATTGCAGGAGCCGAAGCTGCTTGGCGAGATAGCGGCAATCCAGCGTCAGGGGTTAGTAGCGGACGTACCGGCACGCGAGGCCATGTCCGGTTTTGAGTCTATAGGACGAAAAAGAAAAGAAACAAGAAATCTGTGACACACCTAAGGATGCCTGGTACCTCGCCAGGCTGACGCTTGGATAATCCGAAAAATCAACACCACGCGCTAGCGTGTCACAAATTTTGAGCTGAGTAATACATTGAATGTACGAGGTATGTACGGGTTCCACCAAAAAGTCTGAATAATCAAGCGTGTACAAAAATTAGGCGTCGGAACAATGGGTCGTCAACTGTATTGTGAAAATAGCAACCTTACTCCGGTTGAAGACACATGCTGAACACCACACAATTATTTCAATGTTTTCCTCAACCAACACGCTGACCAATATTTAAATTTGACTACCCTTATCAGTGTTATTTATATAAGTCGCTTGATATTTATAAATCTGTAAAAATAGCCATAGTTATTTGGCTTTGCTCACTGCGAATTGCGATTCTACTGTTGATTGGACAAAAAAAATGGTTGATCGGACAAAAAAGTGGCCAACCAAATGATCCGGTCAACCAAAGCTCACGGCCCAAATAGAAACTCATTTATTCTATCCTATACTCTACTTTCAATCTTCAACCATTTCTATTTTCTTTCTGCGTATAAATCGCTAAGTTCATAATTTTCCGGTGTTTTCAGCGGCCGCATTAGCCCTCCACACGCCTGATTCCTGGCCAATCCCCCTCCCCCCCCCCCCTTCTGCGTGGGTATGTGCCCAGCCACCAAGAACAACAACAACAATAAAAATCAGTTCGAGCCCAACATCCCTCTCACACGACACACTCATCGAGATCATCATTTATGCCACAAAAAGCGGCCTAGTACGAGCAATTTAGCAGTGGTCTGCACGACTTCTGAAGAGATCCCTCGAAGACAGCGTCATAAGGACTGTGCTTATAGTGGAAGAAATACGCGTACGGTTCGGTTCCAGTTCGGGGCAAAAAATCGGGTTTGGTGCCGATTTTCCGTTCGGTTCCTGTTCCGGTTCGACACCGTAGTTGAATGTGACGTCATCTTTCTAGATTAAAACAAAAATAATCCATGAACGTTTTAGCTTTCTAGAATACTGTTTGGTTGATTCGCACTTCATGTAAATGTCGCTAAATTTCATAAACATTCATTTTTTAAAAACGACGTCGAAAGGTGCCCTTGTTTTAACAAATATTCATTTTTTGGTGCACATTACGAAGAATTATTTTGAAAAGGTTCCCTTCTAGAGCTATCATCAGGGTACTAAGCATTCAGCAGCCCCTGCTAAACAATTCTAAATAACTAAACAGCCTAGTCATTACGCCAAAGTGCACAAAACGTCTTTTGGAAGGGCCATTTTTCAACGATATTGCCCTCGTTACTAAATGTGAGACATATTCTCTCAAAAATAGAAATATGTTCACTTTAATTTTTCCAAATACAGCTGAAAAGTTAGCGGATATTGCAAAAAATTATGAGTTACAAAAATGTCTTTCTTAGTATACCTGTCCCTAAAACTGCCGCACCATGCAATCGCTCCCAAAATTTTTTACTAAGCCAATAATACTGTTTCTTACTAAAATAATGCGAGTTCCACGATGTGAATGCAGTGTTCTACACAGAGAGAGAGAGAGAGAAAAAAACATTAAATTTTCATCCCCCCCAAAAAAGTCATGAAACCCCTTTAGCTGTCCTTACCTGAACACACCCGTTTTGTAGGTAGTGAGGAGAATTACCACGGCGGATTGAAGGCAGTATTGCGGAAAATACATCATGTATTTATCACAGTTCTCAAGGAATTCTCAATACATCACAGTTCTCAAGGAATTGAGAACTGTGGTCCAGGCTATAATAAACGGGATACTCAACACGAGTATAATACCCAATGAAATGAAAATATCGATTGTTAGGCCACTGTACAAGAGAGGAAAGAAAGACAGCATTGATAATTATAGACCGATTTCTATTTTGTCTGTTATAACCCACATAATGGAAAGTATCTGGCAAAAATAATGGTCAGCTTTTGTGAAAAAAACTTTTTATTGACGCCCACCCAATATGGTTTCAAAAAAGGGCAAAGTACCCTGACGTTGCTAGAAGATTTCTGTGACCATGTACAAGCCGAAATTGACGAGAATGAGGTTGCCTTAACTTTATTTTTGGATCTCACTCGAGCGTTTGACACGATTGACTGCGACATTCTAATTTGTAAACTTGAAAGACTGGGATTTCGAGGGCCATTCACGGCGTTGTTTAAAAATTACTTATCCGACCGGAAACGAACTGTGAAAATTGACGGTAATTACATCGAATTAAGATTGACAAAATACGGAGTACCCCAAGGTTTTTCATTGGGACCTTTGTTATTTAATTTGTATGTGAATGACTTCGGAATGCTCAACCTTCAGTCCAAAATATTTCAATTCGCTGATGACACTGCCCTTGTCGTAACACATCAGACTTTGGAGTGCGCAACAAATTATCTTCAATCTGACATATATAAAATTATGACATGGTATGAACAAAACTACATATACGTGAATGCATCGAAAACAAAACTGGTTTGTTTTCACAATCCTCATAAAAAACTTGATAAGTTGAAACCTGTGTTGCTGCATTCGAAAAATTGCAAAGGCTGTTCGTGTGTTCCACTGGAACTAAGTGTTACTGCGACATATTTGGGATTAGAATTAGATGAAACGTTGTCGAGGCGCGTTCATGTCGAGGGCATATGTAAAAAGTTACGTTATGTTGCCGCTCAGCTGTATCAAATTAAAAGCAGTACGAGTGTTAAGTTAAGAGAGATTGTTTATCAAGCACTGGGGGAGTCGCTTTTAAGATACGGAATTTCACTTTACGGGTTTTGTTCTGCCACACTCAAAAAACAAATAAATAAAATAATCTTCAAGTGTGCAAAGAGTATATGTTACGGTACCAATTCAAATGATCTAGACAAGAAAAGCCTATTGAAACTGGTAGATCTTCTTACAGTGGAAAAGTTACGCGATTACGTAATTTATGTAAACCACTATTACGATAATCGGTTTAAAGTGGTCAAACCAAAGAGTACGTTTGGTTTGAGAAAAAGTGAATATTACAATGTACCACGGATTTTCACTAATTATGGGAAGCGATGCCGAGTGTATTATGTTCCTTCCCTTTTTAATAACCTGCCAATTGACGCACTGCATATTCCATCATTGAAGCGAGCGAAGCGCACCTTGAAAAATGTGTGCCTAGAAACAATATGAAATGTACTGTCTGCGTGTATGTGTGTGTGTTTTATTTGTCAACAAGTTTATTGATCTGCATTATGTACAGCTGTGAGATATTTTGAGTATTGTTATTCACCACTGTAGGTAATTTTCACACAATGCCCATTGTGTTGCGTTCTTTTTTATGTGTTTTTGAGGCAGATGTTGAATTTTTTTTTTGTGCTTTTGTTCAAATGTTTCGAACTGTATTATGTACGTGAGTGATCGCGTTTTGTTGCACTGCTGTTAACTATGCCGGCTGCCTGTGCCGCACTCAAGCACGCTAGTGCTTAAGCGGCGCAGAATTAACAATGTCTGTAATTTACAGTGCACAAATAAACTTGATTGATTGTTGGGGTTTAACGCGCCGACGCAACGGAGGCGATGAGGCGCGCCGTAGTGGAGGGCTCCGGATTAATTTTGACCACCTGGGGATCTTTATCGTGCGCCGAAATCTCGTACACACGGGCGTTTTTGCTTTTCGCCTCCATCAGAAAAGCGGCCGCCGCGGCCGAGAATCGAACCCGCGACCTCGTGCTCAGCAGCACAACGCCTTAGCCACTGAGCCACCACGGCGGGTTGTCGGGATTTCAGCTTACCGTCTTTGACAGAATGTAATAAACGACTGTGACCTCTACTGATGTGTTCAGCCGTGGGATAAAGTAATTATAAATTAGGTGTGAGTAAATATATGTGCGTCCACGCAAACCTAACAGTCCAAATTATGTTCTGACACTTCTGGTGAAAACGCAGAAAAGTATTAGCCTTTTTTCTGGATTGTAGATTTTTTTAACTAAAAATTTTTGCAATAGTCTGTGTAAATCGGATGTTGACTCTAGAGTTTTTGATTTGTGTCGCACATGCTTTGTGTGGCTACTGGTTGTGTGGCTACTACAAATAAACTTACTTACTTACTTACTTGTTGCGACTGATTTCATTAGATACACTGCGGACAAATCATCTCCGTACGAGCACGGTTGGTCAAGCTCCAGTAGCTGGGAAAGACAAATGCAGTGTGCATCATGCCATACCTGACGCTGGCATATACGTAAAAATTACCATATCTCTGTCGGTGCTATGGAGATAAAGACCTGGGCGGTGGCCTGGGGTGGGGAAGTGCGATAGAGACGACTAACTGGTTTGGTTTCTGAGCGGTTTGCTCACTTCAGCTGGGCTATTAAAGGTCTGAAGGAGTTAGCGTTGTGTCGATGCAACACACCCCACGTGCCGGGCATAAGCAGCAGCTGCATATTATTCGAGAGCCTACTCGCGCGGGAAGAACGGCGTTGGTTGCCTATTTACCGATCGCGGTAAGTTTGGACTCAACTTTCAGAATTGATGCCGGGGTCTTTCGGGGTAGCAATCCGATTGATAGTATCAAAACCGTTCCAGTCCCTCTACGGGAGGTGGTGGAATTGGGCCCGCTACACTAGCAGAGCTTCCAACGCGAAAGTCGCTGGTTTGCAACCCGTTAGCCTTTGTCATAATACGAAGTAGTAGGTATATTGTTTATGCAGGCCGCGTCCTTGCAGTCTTGACGTATAGAGGCGTAGACCCAAGCAAGGTAGCATTAAGACCAAGTAGTGGATACCTAGAGACCATGCAAAGATATATTAAAGGACAACCAGACCAAAACAACAAAACACGAGGGTACAGACACAACGCTGACCCAGAACTATTATTCAGTGCTGTGTCTGCTTGTACCCTTCTTCTTGTGTGTCGTCTTATTGCGCGGGTTATAATTTTAGTAATGTACCAACTCGCCCATTCTTCCGTTTTAGAAAGGTGTTCGATCAATTGAAAGTCCAACAGTGCGGTTCCGAAGACGCCGGCGCCCGTGCTAATAGCCCCTGACGTAGATGCTGTGTTTTCTTTGCTGACTTCAAGATAACCGTGATCCGAAAAGAGTGAGGGTTATTTTATGGCTCCTTTAGAGCGGTTTCTTGGATAGACGTGTTTGTGTGCGGGACCCACCCATTGATGTCATGGCATACACGATTTAATGTGCATACCGTATATTGTGTTCATTGCCAAGGAAGGGATAGCAAGGGAATCTTAACTAATGCTTGCGCAAGCACCGAGAACTCTGCAACACCGCTGCAACTTTTCTTTTTAAGTTAACTGATTTTGTATTTCATTGCATTTGTGGATGGTGATCTTTAAAATTGTGACACGACCTATCATATTGTTTTTTTCCAATGTACCAGTGTAAAACGTATCCCTTGGTGCGCTTTTTAAAATTATATGGTTGCATTATATTTGTATAACGCTCTTGTTGTACTTCCAATGTATTGTGACGGTGTTTTGTTTTTTTAGTGTGGAATCGTGAAGCCTTGGTTAGGGTTCTCTGGCCCACTAAAGCTGTTCATACTCAGCTTTTAGCCCTTGAACCCTTCCAGAATGTTGTTTTTTTTTGGGGAAAATAAAAATTGAATTGAATTGAATTGAATTGAATTTAGCTTCTGTTATTCCTAAAAATGTGTATGTGCGTTTGTTCGCGGATGATTGTGTCATTTTTAAACCAATTTCCTCACCGTATGATCATGTGGCTTTACAAGATGCACTTATCGCTATTGACAACTGGTGTCAGAACGGGGGCATGCAGTGAAACACTAAAAAAACTGTGCTACTGCGTATCACCAGGAGGCTAAGTCCTAGTCAATTCCACTATACTCTTAGATGCACTAACCTAAATAATTGAGACAAATATATGTACTTGGGGGTCACTCACAAGCATATTAACTTGGTCAACCCACATATCTGACATTACCACTTCCGCATTACGTAAGCTATGTTTTCTAAAAAGAAAACTAGCATCTGCACCCTCGCGCACTAAAATTCTAGCCTATAATGCCTGTGTTCGTTCTAAGCTTGAGTATGCTTCCATTATCTGGGATCCGCATACCACGAAAGATATTATGAATTTGAAACGTATTAACAGAAAGGCTGTAAGGTTTATTTTTGGAAAATATCATAGGTTTGCTTGCCCGACCACCTTAATGCAATTAAATAACATTTCTACTTTACTACTTTAGAAGCTCGAAGAAATTTCAGCCGCATTTCCTTTCTTTACAGTTGTTTGTGTTTTAATGTAAAAATTGATCTCCCTGACTGTGTTAAACCGCTATCTGCACGACGTACTCGTCATGGTCATGAACATGCTCTGACCCCAATTGTTGCCCGGTCAAATGCTTTTAATATAGTTTTTTCCCTAGAACTGTGGAGGATTGGAATTGTTTGCCGTGTGACATCTTTCATTCCAATAGGTTTCTTGGTGACCTTTAGCGTCCCCTTCTTCCTTAACTTTTGTTTCTTTTGTATTGCCTGTTGTTTTTTTTTTTACAATTATGTTTTGATGTATCCACTCCTGCTTGGGCCAGCACATTGGCCTGCAGTATTTTGAAATAAATAAATAAAAGGTTACGTCACTTGCAACGCTTCCGTCCGGCCGAACCAAAAGCGAAGGCGCAACGCAAACAAAAGCTGAACGAGTGTGCATATGTACAGGGAATCGAAGCCCCTGTAGGTTCCCAACAATCCCTTTTTAGCCGACATTGTCGCCGGCTTTTTTAATGCCCATAGTCAGGATTGGTGGAATTGAAACACAACAACCTCTCCTAAAGAATGTACATCAAACATGCTGATATCCGTCTTCGACACACATGCGGGATCGAAAAGTACTTTGACTACAGTAATACAAAAAAAAATACCACTCGAGACACAAGCTAAGGCCTTTCATGAGCAAGCACTCTATCATCAGCCTGCATATCGTCTGATTAACAGCCCAAGGTTAACCGTTGGAAATGCGGTCCGTGTTTTTTCCGTGCTTTTGAATAGAAATCATTTGTCCGTGGCGTGAAAAATATGCTATGATGGCTGTACCCAAACAGGATTTAAAGCCCAAAATAATTACCCTGACGAAATATTATCCGTCCTCGGGTGCAGTGCGTAGATTGGTGCGGTCGATAGTAGGCAAAAGTTTCGCCCTTGTGAAAGGCCTCAGGAGCGTGTATCGCTAAAAGGTACTACACATGGGCAACAAAGTCGCACCTACCTAGAAAGAAATCGGTATAATAAAGGCCTCACCAGAGCAGGATTGGCCACCCTGTTGTAGTAACGGCCACAACCTCCCATGAATACGCCAATTAACCCACGGCCCTCAGTCCCCAGCGGCTGCGAAGCAACTGACCACGGCGGTGGTCAGACGTGTGACGCAGAAGAGGGTGCTAAGAATCCCTGGATCCAGACAGGCCGCCAATGGAATCTGAACCTGGCAACGTTTAACGCGCGACCCTTATCTAGCGAAGCGAGTCTCGAGGTTTTGTTCGAGGAATTAGAGGGCATTAAATGGGATGTAATAGGGCTTAGCGAGGTTAGGAGAGCAGGCGAAGCCTTTACGGTGCTGAAAAATGGACACGTCTTATGTTACCGGGGCCTAGAGGACAGAAGAGAACTGGGAGTGGGATTTCTAGTCAATAAAAGCATAGCTGGCAACATAGAAGAATACTATAGTATTAACGAAAGGGCAGCAGGTCTTTAATTAGACTCAATAAGAGCTACAAACTCAAGGTGGTGCAGGGCTACGCGCCCACATCCAGCCACGACGACCAAGTAGTGGAACGCTTCCATGAAGATGTGGAATCGGCAATGGCTAAAGTAAAAACACAGTATACCGTAGTTATGGGGGACTTCAATGCTAAAGTAGGCAAGAATCAGGCTGGAGACAAGGCAGTTGGGAACTATGGTCTGGGCTGTATAAATAGCATGGGGGACCTACTAGTTCAGTTTGCAGAACGGAATAACCTACGCATAATGAATACCTTCTTTTGTAAACGGGAGAGTCGGAAGTGGACCTGGAGGAGCCCAAATGGGGAGCACAAAAATGAAATAGACTTCATATTATGCGATAACCCTGGCGTCGTGCAGGATGTGGAAGTACTCGGAACGGTAAGGTGCAGTGACCACCGTATGGTAAGACCTCGAAGTAGGCTAGATTTGAGGAGGGACCGCAACAAGCTAGTACGAAAGAAGCCGATAAATGAGCTAACAGTAAGACGTGAAGTAGAAGAATTCAGGATACCGCTGCAGAACCGATATTCAGCTCTTAACGAGGAAGCCTAACTTACGACACAGGAAGCCAGCGACAACCTTACACGTATTATCACGAAGTGTGCAGTAGAAGTCGGGGGCACTATGGCTAGACAGGACACCGGCAAACTTTCACAGGAGACGAAAGATCTAATTAGGAAACGGCAAACCATGACAATCTCTACCGCAGCTGACAGAATAGAACTAGCGGAGCTTTCGAAGTTAATCAATAAGCGTAAGACAGCTGACATACGGAAGTATAATATGGAGAGGTTCGAATACGCTGTAAAGAACAGAGGTAGCCTGAAAGCTGTGAAGAGGCGACTTGGGGATGGGAAAAATCAGATGTATGCACTTAAAGGTAAGCAAGGCAATGTCATCACAAATAGGGATAAAATAGTCACAGTGGCTGAGGAGTTCTACAGGGATCTGTACAGTAGCCGGGACATCCAGGATAATGCCGAACGAGACAGTAGTTCAGAGGAGATATACATCCCACCAGTAACGACCGAAGAAGAAAGGAAGGCTTTGAAAGAAATGAAAGGGGGCAAAGCACCTGGTGAGGATTAGATAACAGCAGACCTCTTGAAGGATGGTGGAGAAATTGTACTTGAAAAACTGGCAAACCTGTATACGCAATGCCTAATGACCGCAATGGTACCGGAATCTTGGAAGAACGCGAACATCATCCTAATTCATAAGAAAGGCGACATGAAGCACTTGAAAATTTACAGGCCGATCAGCTTACTGTCAGTCGTCTACAAGGTACTTACCAAGGTAATCGCTAACAGAATTTCTGCAACCTTAGATTTCAGTCAACCTAAAGAACAAGCAGGGTTCCGTAAAGGTTATTCAACAATGGACCATATTCACACGATCAATCAGGTGATAGAGAAGTGCGCTGAGTATACTGAACCCCATATATAGCCTTCATAGATTATGAGAAAGCATTTGACTCGGTCGAAACCCTAGCAGTCATTCAGGCATTACGGAACCAGGGGGTAGATGAGCATTATGTAAGAATACTAGATGATATCTACAATGGGTCCACAGATACCATCATCCTCCATAAGGAGAGCAGTAAAATACCTATAAGGAAGGGTGTAAGACAAGGAGACACAATCTCTCCAATGTTATTCACAGCATGTTTACAAGAAGTATTCAGAACGTTGGATTGGGAACAGGTGGGAGTAAGGGTTAATGGAGAATACCCCAGTAACCTCAGATTTGCTGATGACATTGCCTTGCTAAGTAACTCGGGGGACGAACTGAAAAGCATGCTTTCCGCACTGGACGAACAGAGTAGAACCGTGGGCCTGAAAATAATATGCAGAAAACTAAAGTAATGATCAATAACCTCGGGGCAGCACAGCGGTTTGAGATAGGTGGTGAGGCAGTGGAAGTAGTAAGCGAATATATCTACTTAGGCCAAGTTGTGACCCCAGATCCCAACCATGAGGCAGAGATAATTAGAAGGATCAGAATGGGGTTGGGTGCATATGGCAGGCATTCTCAGATAATGAATAGCAGTCTACCATTGTCGCTGAAGGAGAAAGTGTATGAATGACAGCTGCATCTTACCGGCACTCACCTACGGGGTAGAAACTTGGAGGCTCACTAAGAGGGTTCAACTTAAATTGAGAACGACTCAGCGGGCAATGGAGCGTAAAATGATAGGTGTAACATTAAGGGACAAGAAGATAGGAGTGGATCAGGGAACAAACACGTGTTAAGGACATATTAGTAGAGATTAAGAAGAAGAAATGGACGTGGGCAGGGCATGTAATGCGAAGGCAAGATAACCGCTGGTCATTAAGGGTAACAGAGTGGATCCCTAGAGAAGGCAAGCTTTGCAGGGGGCGGCACAAAGTTAGATGGGCAGATGAGATTAAGAAGTTTGCGGGGATAAATTGGTCACAGTTGGCACAGGACTGAGGTAGTTGGAGAATAATGGGAGAGGCCTTTGCCCTGCAGTGGGCGTAGATAGACTGATGATAATGATGATGAAGATGAAAGGCCAGTGACGGAATTGTGAAAGACGGGAAAAGCAATTTGCAGCAAGAGAGGGTAAAACTGGGCAGGGGGGTCATATTATAGTAGCCTACGAACCATACGGGCCGAAGGGCGTTAACCTAGTTTCTTCGCTCTGAATGTTCACCAGAATAGAGCTTTCATGATAAAGAGACCAGTGAATCCTACCATTCTATCCATGAAGCTTGAATGCGTCAACAGGCAGCCGGGATGTTCTAAATAATCCTGAGCATTTTCCTACGGCGCAACTTTTAGCTATGGTGTAGCATGGGAGCGTATGCTGCCCTAATTTTTCTTTACCATTAAAGCAAGGGAACGCTGTCAAGGACGACAGTTGTTCTCCGCCTAATGCAAATTGGCCACCTATCCGCGTGGTTTTCTCTCAAGTATAGAAGCCACCTGGCCACAGAAGCCAGCTGTTTTCTGTGATGCCGGAGGACCTACATTTATCTCGGGGAAGGGCATTATCGAGAACGGGCCGATTATTTACTCACAGGCAATCAGAGCGTAATTCGTCAGTAAGCAAGAAGACCTGCGTGCGTTAACCAGCACGTCGAGGAGATTGTAGATGTGAACTTTTTTTCCTTCGTAATAATTTTTTTGAGAGCAGGAAGACTGTGGCCTGGTATTGAAGCGAAGCCTTCTTTACTTTCTTATTGCACCTGGGCGCACCACAAAACGCCTTGCGAAAAGCCAACTGTACACAAAGAGAGGACCCATGATGATGACCATGATATCTACACAACACAAAAAAACGCTTCTTGTCGTCGAAATCGTGCCTGAGTATGTGGCGTTATGAAGCCGACGTCTATTCGATTGCGCCACTCCGACACGGTCTAAGCAGTTTAGATTTCGGACTCAAACTTTCCCTTTCCGTCTTGAACTTCGAAGAAAATCTAATTCAAACCAATCAATTTCAAACGCCCACTAGCTTAATTTTGCACGGAGAAAGATTTACGTTTCAATCATGTATCTGGTTATATAAAAGAAGCTTTATTTTTTTAAAGAACGTTCTCCATCAAGAAAATGGGGTCATATTGTATCAGTGACACATGTGTTTTCGTGCGCGCAACCGAACTTCACGTTTGCGGAGCGTCGCTTTTTGTTCGGCTTTTTTCACTGCGGTTGTGCTTTTCATATGCGCCTGCCTCCTGCCCCTGACAACAATGCTTTAACAGACTATGTTTCAGGTATATTTAAGTTGGGAATCAAAACCTTGTCCCATCGTCGAGCTCCTTTGCGTTGTGTACGTCGTGGGGTAAATATGATAAGCCATGTTGTAATGTCCTTGACAAATTCAAGGCTTTGCATCACCTGCACTCCTCACCACTTGCATCCCTCAACTCAATACTCCCTTTCTTCATTCACTAATTTATTTTATCTTTTGTGTTTGTTTTTCAGCCTCTGCAAGTCACGAGGGCGATGCAAAGTGCAACTATAAATTAAATACGACCGTTAACTGTACTACAAGGCTTCGCCGATTTTACTACAACTCAACGTCCCGAAAATGCGTAAAAGTGACTGACAAGGGATGTGGGAAAAATTCTCACCTTTTCCAACAACTTCGATATTGCACCAAGGCATGTAACCCAAGTAAGATTTTGGCCACGTACTTTTTGTAAATAAGTAAGGGAACAGGAAATCCTTCCCGGAATAATTGAATGAAAGTTATACTATCAATTTAATCGCGAAAGAAAAGGCAAAAAGAGGTACAGGTGAACAACAGCGACTGCAAGCCCTCCGATTCGTTTGTTCTTCGACTGCCGATAAGATCACATTCCTTGGAAAAGTTATATTCTCCACTTTTGTTTTATACCAATCTTAGAGAAGTGCAATTAAGACGTAGTTGTGAGTTTTACAATGTTTTAAGGACCTCCGCACACATTGCTGGAACGAGCGATGTAGAGCTTTGCTCTTAAAGGAGAAGAAGTTCCAAAGATTTCAAATGTTTTATTTCCTCAGAAGTACGAGGATTCATTCTGGGACTAAAGGCTAGAAAGCCTGGAAGAGGCCCCAGCCCCCTTTG
Source organism: Haemaphysalis longicornis (assembly GCF_048455015.1). NCBI lineage: Eukaryota > Metazoa > Arthropoda > Arachnida > Ixodida > Ixodidae > Haemaphysalis > Haemaphysalis longicornis. Next base: position 209,110 of record NW_027526280.1, on the reverse strand, counting down.
GTACAGTACAATCGAGAAGCAAAAATCAAAAAAGCTCGAAATTCTAATGTGAGTTATAAAAATACAAGCAACATGTAGAGCACAAGACATTACAGAACAATATGGGAAAGGTAAACTAAAGTACATTAGAGTACAAAAGAGTAAAGTAAAACAAAATGCAAGTGGACAATATGAGTAGAACTATGATTGAGTTTTAAAGATAGACACAACTACAAAACCTTCGCAGTTCTAGCCATTGAAGCAGATATTCTGATTTAAGAGGTATTTTTCGCCTGTGTCTTTTGTTTCTACTACATTTGAAATCAGTGTAGTCTCCAACTTTGTTGAGTATGACGGTGCGTCGAAACAGAAAAGACAAAGACTGCCTGCTGTAGGCTGTTCGCAATTTCTGTGTATGTATTGTGGCCCACCTAATATAGTATATATTGCTATTGTCGTTATGTTTGCTATGGAGATTTTCTTTGTGTATAACTTGTAAAAGCTTCAGATAATAAATTTGGTCAGCCTTAAGCATACTGCACTGAACAAATAGTGGACGCGTTCTGAAGTCGGCATAGTGGCCGTGAAAATTGGCAAATAGACGGATAACTTTTTTTGTAAGACGATGAGTTGTTTGTAATTTGTTTTGTCTGTCGTTCCCCACGCTAATAGTCCGTAGCAAAGCCTAGAATATACAAGAGTGTTATAAAACTGTGTTTTCAACCAAAGCGGTAATAAACCTCTCAATCTGTAGAGAACGCTAATATTTTTTTTTAATTTCATCACCTGAATGTTCTATACGAGGATGGCAAGATAATTCTTCATGAAACCGTACTCCTAGGAACTTCTTTTCCTTGAATTGGTTGATAATATTGCCCCGATATTCAATATAAATGCCTTGATCTATCTTCTCTATATTTCGTCTAAAAATGATATAGGTAGTCTACGATGCGTTTAGCTATAAGTTATTTTCGTGGAACCACTTTGACAACATTTCTAAGTATCTATTTACTTCATATTGAAGTTCTCTTATACTGCTACCGGAAGAAAATATGTTCGTGTCATCTGCATACATGGCTATCTGGGGTGTACAAGGTATGTTAGGAATATTATTCACATATATTAGGAATAACAACGGTCCCAGCTTTGATCTTTGCGGAACACCCTGTTCTATTGCCAATAACTCCGATGAAACACCAAATAAATTCACCAAATCACTCCCTAATACTCAAATAGCTCCTTAATAAGTGAGCCGCCACTCCGCGTATTCCAATTTTTTTTAATTTTCTTAGCAATATTTCTTGATTGATAGAGTGAAATGCTTTATGTAGATCCACGAATAACTCGAGTGTAGATTTCTTTCTCTTTGTATTTTCTATAATACTGTCCTTAATATTAGGTAGAGCTTCCTGCGTTGACTTGTTTTTTTGAAAGCCGTACTGATACGGTGAAATGACCTTGTGTGTGTTGAGGAAGTTTGTTAGTCTATTATGTATTACATCTACAATTATTTTTGAAAAGACAGTCAACACAGAGATTAGCCTGTATCTGGACAACTGGTCATCGCCACCACCTTTGTGAATAGGCCTAACTCGTGCTACTTTCAATTTTTGAGGGAGAACTTCATTAGATAATGTCAAATTAATAATAAAACCTAAAACTTCACTAATTTTAGAAGCGATGTGTTTAACAAGAAGTGGTGCAATACCATCGATGCCAGATGCGACGTTGTTTAAGAATAAAAGTTTGCACCTCACTCACGTTTGTCGGGCTTGAAAAAAAGATGCAGTTTGGAAGTTGTGACTGTTCCTGTATAGCGCTACTTTTACCTTCATCGGCCTCCGAAATGTCAGCCCCTGCTTTGATGAAATGCCTATTCATTGCGATTGCCATTTCCGCTGATTCTACCCGCCTACCGTTCAAGCGAGCAACATGCGACTGCGTGCTCTTCTTGCGGCCCGTTATCACATTCACTGTTTCCCATATCTCTTTTGAATCCTTACCTATATCCTCGAAGAGGCGTTCATAGTATTTAAGCTGGCACTTTTTGGGTCACTCTGCAGTTTGTTTCTATATTTTCTTTAATTCTAGAAGCAGGTTAGGGTCACGGGTTCGCACAAAAGAGTGATACATTGAGTTTTTCCTTTTAATTCGCTTAAGAAGTTGTTGATCTATCGAGGGCTTTGGCCCCTTCCGGGAATTTCTTTGTAGTGCCACTGGTTGAAACGCTAAGTCGTAGCATGCCAGTATGTACCTCAAAAATAGGCCATGAGCTTTGTTTGAGTAGTTTTGAGCGAACACGTTCTTGCAGTCGAAAACTCTGACAAGGTCTCTAAACTGCTCCACTCCCGAACTGGTTATTCTACGCCGAAAATTTCTTTCACAACTATTGTCGCTTACAGTAACTTTCCTGTTGGCAAAACAAAACACTGGTAAATGATCACTAAGATCAGCGGAAAGCCCGCCAGCCTGAATATCATCGATCTTGATATTACAAAGACAGATATCTAGCAGGGTAGCACTACCAGAAGATACCCGAGTCGGTAGTTTTCAGGTTTTAGGTTTTCAGGTTTTATTGAAAAATAATTTCATACAGGAAAATAACAATACAAATTTACAGAAGGAGGTCCCAGAGTTTACACTGCGGAGGGGACCTCCTGTGCTGAGTACTAAAGAAACACACACAGAGGCAATGAAAGCGTTACAGAGATCAGTGAAGCGATATCTGACAAAGAACAAAAAACATAATATCAATAGAACATAATTAAACAAAGATATATGCAAAGTACATAATTAGACACAATAAAACAAGGTTCATTGTAAATAATGGTGATTAATTAACCACAAACTGTTGACCACAAGTGATTTTTTTAGGATTTATGAAACAAGCGTTCAGAGTTGATGAATTTCATGTTTGTGGGTAATGAATTCCAAAGCATTATTCCTGAAAGAGGACTTTTCGTTTACCGTAATTAGTGCGCACCTTTGGTAGTAGGATATTGTTTTGTTCCCCGAATCTGGTGTTATTGGGGTTGAGTAGTTGTGGGGCAGAAATATTATTAACGACAGTACCTTTATTTCGAATTCGATGAATTAGAAGTCCCATCTTTAGTTGAAGTGAGTATGTGAGTGGAAGAATTTTCAGACTCCGGTAGATTGGAGGGCAGATGTCTGGACAGGATTGAATGTAATCAGGCGTACTGCTTGGTTTTGCAAGTGTTCAAGGTGACACATATGAGTTTCGTACGTGTTTCCCCAGGAAGATAGGCACTATGGGACGTGGCTGTGTACGAAAGCGTAAAACAGTGACAGAATAACATGCTGCAGGAAATAATTGCAAGATTTGAATAATACACGTATGCCAAAACCAATTTTTTTAACAAGGAACATCGCATGTTTGTTATATTTTAGATGGGAATCAAGCACAATGCCTAAAACCATGGCCGTATTTGATGAATAAATCACCTGGTTATTATCTAGAATGATGTTCGGAAGTAAACAGGTTTGCTTATGATGGGTATGAAAAACCATGAAGCATGCTTTTGTGGCGTTTATGTACAGAGCATTATCGTTGCACCACGACACAATGTTTACCAGGTTCTTGTTAAGTCGCGCGTTAAGTTGAGATTCTTATCTCCAGCAAATATAGTCGTATCATCAGCGTAAAGAATGCGATCAGAACTGTTAAGAGAACTGGGTAAATCATTAATATACAAAAGAAAAAGAAGCGGCCCTAAAATGGGTCCTTGCTGAACACCTTGATTAATTGTTATTGGCTGTGATACAGCATCGGCAAATTGAACAACCTGAGTGCGGTCACACAAATAACTTTTTAGAAAGGTTAGAGCCGGTCCACATATTCTAAATGATTCTAATTTTGAAAAAAGAATAGTGTGGTAATTGTGACAAATGCTTTAGTTAAGTCAATAAATACAGCCGCGGCCCAGGAACCATTGTCAATAAAACTTTTCTTCTGAACGGTGAATCCTATTAGCGCTAGCTCTGTAGAAAAACCGGGCTGGAAACAGAATTGCCGTGGTGTGAGAAGTTTAAATTTTTCTAGATACTTAGTGAGGCGGTCAGCAAGAAATTTCTTGATAGTCTGTTTTTGCGGCTTTTAGAAGTTAAGATAACGTTTGGGAGTAATTTTTTAACCACTTTTGTAAAGCTAGAATAAATGGGCGCATTTTAAGTTTTTTATGTAGGTTGTCGTTTTTACGTATATACCGCAGTAGATTGTTTGTGATCCACGGGGTTCTGGGCGCAGAGTAGCGTTTGTATGTCACAGAAAATAAATGAGCATAAATAATTGTTTCCGTTAATTTAGTAGAAAAATTGCTGAAGGCGGCTTTAACATTTGGTTCCTGGAGTAAAACGTTCCAGCCAATGTTTGAAATTAACTGGTGAAACAATTTTGCGTCGAAGAAATGCCCTGTAAGAGTTTTTTTTAATTGATTATGAGTTTCGCCCAATAAGAAAATGGGGTAATGGTCTGCAATATCAAAGTTAAAGATGCCCACAATCTGAGGCGAAATGACGTTCGTTTAGGACATGATCAATGCGAGTGCCATGGCCGGGTGACGTGCAGCGTGTAGGCGATTGTAACCATGATTCCAAACCACGTCCAACAAACCAGTTTACGTATTCTGCGCAACAGCTGCTTGTGATATCTGTAATGTCAATGGTTATGTCACCAACGATGATCAAACTTTTGTGTTCGTGATTCAGACGGCTCAAAATGGTTACCAGTTCTGCGCAGAAATTCACGTAAGATGACGAAAGTATATATATATATATATATATATATATATATATATATATATATATATATATATATACGTCACAAGATGATGCAATGGGCCCGGTCTGTTCGCTCTACGGTATATATATATATATATATATATATATATATATATATATATATATATATATATATATATGTATCTATGTATACATATATAAAGTAAGTAGAGACAGAGACGCACGATAAAACCTGCAAAAAATAAAATAAAAGGTTACTGACGTTTCCGAAAGAGGGCTTCCTTTCTTCCTTTCCTTTCGGAAGAAAGGAAGACCTTTTCCTGAAACGACAGTAAACTTATTTTATTAATCTTGTGCTCGTGTGTCTCTGTCTCTTCTTACCATTGCTGTAGCGCGCTCTGTGTGCGGATTTGTTTCCCGACTCTCTCTCTCTCTCTCTATATATATATATATATATATATATACATATCAAAGTTGCAGTCGTCATTGCCAGTGCTATTCGGCTATATATAGGTACATATATATATATATATATATATATATATATATATATATATATATATATATATATATATATATATATATATATATATATATATATATATATATATATATATATATATATATATATATATATATATATATATATATATATATATATATATATATATATATATATATATATATATATATATAGAAGAACTCATCAAGGCATGCCGAATCGTACACCTGTTGAGTTGCTAGCTGTTGAGCAACGCTCTTCTGTGTACTGTGTCTATTCTGTCGATTCGTGGGGGCACACCCAAAACACATTCTTCGTTCATGCCTGTATGGACCCCTCTCAACCAGTCTCCCCACCCACTGAATACCTTCTGGTATACTTTTACCTTCCTTTTGAAACCGCGATTGTCTAGTCTTCCGCACTTGCAGCCCCTGCAAGGTACGTTGCCCCGTCATGGAGCAACCTTGACCACTGCCTTGCAAATACGACCCCTTCCTCTCTCTCTCCTTTCTCTCTCTTTTTGCTGTTGTTGTTGTTGTAACATAGGCTTAGCCCGACTGCATGCATACTCTCCGTTTTCGAAACATCTTCCGATCCTTCTCATTGTTTTCTGCAAGTCTATATAAGACATGGGTTCCAAATGTTTGTGACAGCAAAATCATGTAACTGTACTCTGATGAAGGCAAGTCCCGTTACCGCTACGTAAGTAAACGTTCTTTGGTGTGTATCCGACTCTTTACTTATACTATATATATATATATATATATATATATATATATATATATATATATATATATATATATATATATATATATATATATATATATATATATATATTTATATATAGTATAGAAAAAACTCAAGAAAAAAAGTATAGAAAAATATATATGTATATATATTGTCTAGAAAAAACCCATCTCATGAAGAGCTCGAAGAGATAGAGCCAGAAAAGACAGACACAAGTGAAAAACGTTTTAGAAATTAAAGTTTGCTGACGTTTCGACTGGAGGAGCAGTCTTCATCGGAGTAACAAGTGCTCGTAAGAGCCCTGCCTGAAACTGCGCCAGCGGGAGTTTTGTTCGCTTTGTGCTTGCTTTTCCTCCCGCACATGCCGGGATTGCACTTCCGTGCTTTTTCACTTACTATCGTAAAAACCAAGCAAACGAGCCTTCATTCTAGTAACAAGTACAGAGAGTTGGAGCACGCTTTTAAAGGTGCGTGTGGAGAGAACGGTGCTCTGCAATGCGTCCTACCTTAAAGAAATTATAGAAAGAAAAGGTGGAAGAACGAATTAAAGCCCCTCCACTCAATGTGAAAGCTGTGGGAAGTGCATAGCGGTGATTTTCTATAAGGGGCTCTAGCACCGTTATCCGCTGACTGCTACCAGTCAACGCAATTAAAATTTCGTGCCTTCGCAGTGCTCATGCGCCCCCTGCACAAAACTGCGCCAGCGCGAGTTCTGCTCGCTTTGTGCTTCCTTTTCCTCCCGCACGTGGTGGTATAGCACTGCCCGTCTTTCTCGCTTACTATCGAAAAAGCAGCTCAACGAGCCTTCCTAACTAAATGAACGCTGGCGCTGTCGGTTAATTACGCATATTTTCCTATTTTCCCTCAAATGCACCCACAGTTTTCTTTCCGCTAAACAAGCGCCAGCGGGTCACTAGTTTCGACCGCTTATGACTATATAAACCGCTTGGCTTTCGAAGACTGTGGGTCACGCCGGGACGACGGAATGCCATGTGGCTCTGCTTGTGTTCAGCGAGCGAGAAACGCTGACAAGGCGAGTCCCTAATATGCTCTGCACTTAGAAGTGTACCCCTCCCGGGGCGTTGTAGCCCAATGAGAGGTCACTACTGTCCCTTTTGGGCCCTGGACCCGGACTGTCGACATGCCACTTGTGGCTATTATGGGGCTGCTCAGGGCGTCGCTGGCGGCATTTTTCTTTGAGTGTTAGGATTTTGTTTTGCCGTATACCTAGACTTTAGAATTGCACAGCGGCCAGTGTTCCTGAGACAAAGCTGGCTCTTTACGTTCGATAGCGCTTCCAGGATTAATATTAGACTCAGTGCTCCTGCCTTTTGCGGCAGGTTCTTGTGGTTCCACTCGGAGGAGATGAACTGAACCCCTTTGGTGTTTGTGTATTTTTCTGGATGCTATGCTACGCCGCCGCGGTTCGAGGGGGCTGAAGGGGATATATTTCCGGTCCTTTGGCCCTTCCTTTTGGCGGGGTGGTATTGAGATCGATTACCAACTCGCCCAATCTTGAGCTTTGTTTCTTAACCTCCCCATTTTTGTTGTATCTTTTGAAAGCATGTTTCCAAACCCTAGCATATATAAAGTGGTTAGAGGAACATAGGATGACCATCATCCGCTCGTTTGTGTGTACAACTATACGAACGCCTATCCGCTGTTCTTGTAACCATTTCTACCTTGCCATGCCCCAGTTATTCTTAACACCAAATTTTCTAATTTCGTCCCTTCTCGGGTAAAGACTTTCCTACTCCTATAGTTCCGTCATTCGGTAGCGACCCTGCTTTCATGATGCTAAACCTGTGTTGAGTTCTTATGCACCGCAACTCCGCTTCTTGCTCTTATTTCAGCTAGAATGACTTGCACCCTAGTTTGATCTGTGATGTCAGATGCTCGGTAACCAATACCTAAGCGTCACTTCTGTTACCTTTCCTTTTTTTGCTCGTTACCCTGACCTAATTGGTTCTTTAAGTGGCTTAGTAATGCTCCACGTTCCCACCGCATAAGTCGCCAATACTCTTTGGCTGTATACCCTTTGTTTCAGCAACAAAGGTGCTTACTGTTAATAGGGCAAGCGTTCTTGCCGAGTGTCCCACCGCATAGAATTCTTTTGGCAAATTTAATTTTATAGTTTGGGGTGAGCACTGCTGACTTGCCTAAAGTAATATATTCCAGCCCTCCTTTAGGTACGGCATTATTGTGCAGGCAAATGATTTTTGCATGCTATTTAATATTGCTTTCGATTTCTTCAAATTCATTCTTAGTCCCATTACAGAAGTTTCTTAGTGCTGTTTCTTAAGCTTCTTCCAAATATGTTCATTCAGTGAGCGGTATAGATATACGATATATGCTAAGTCAGACACTTCTTGAACACATAACACCGAAGATACTTGCTTACGTTGTTCCGTATACACCTACTGTGATGAAGGCAATTCTACATGCCGAAACGTAAGGAGTAACTTTCGTTGCAATTGTGTTGCACGTGTTTCCGACTTTCACGTTTCGTATTATTACGATCTTTTTTGGAGTTTTCTTTGTTCCTGGTGTTAAAACGCGCTTTTTGGAGTTTTCTTCGATCCGGAACTGTAGATGTACAAAATACAGTGCAATACATTATTATTTATGTATATAAATGTATTACATTCCAGATCAACAACAGCCGCCGCGATGCCTAGGAATAGACAGAGAGCGTGGAAGTGTTGCTGCAAGTAAAACCTGGTGTTACCGCAAAGAAAACAAAACTTGTGTGCAGGACTGCAAAGGAAAGTATGGGTACTCAATGAGGGATGCGTGCCTGGATTTCTGCATGTGAGTACGAAGATAACTTTAGTGACGATGCTGTGGATAAATTCTCTAACTGCATTTTACTGTAAAAGTTTCGCCATATTTACTAACGCAAAGTGCATCAGCTCCACAACGTGTAAGGAAATATTTAGGCTGACCGTAAGGCAGTTGAGAATGGCCTTCGTAAAACTTTCTAGCTTGTAAAGCCCTTACGCATAACTCATGAAACGTTTATGTGCTGTTCGTTGTCTGAAGCAAACGTCAGAGTCCCCTCCAATATAGAGAAACTGCCTCTTATAACACGGAGAAAGATAATGGCAAAATATTTCGAGAGTGCCTAAGCGCAAATTATGAAGAAGAGATGGTGACATCATTAGTGTGTAATTGCCAAAATGTTTCTGCGTTGTCGCTTTGATCACTCCCCTTTTGTGTCCTTTTCCTTGTATCGAAGCCACTGTCATTCCACACACATCAGCCATTGCATCACCCAGCAAACCGGACATTAATCTTAGCCATACTTTGCTACGCGCCTAACTGGCACTTCTATAATAAGCATGCTCAGATTGCTTGCACCAGACTCCCTACCTGTCTTGCTGACAGGTTTCTAACTAGAAGGCCACAACCCATTTCCAAAGTCTAGCTTTAGCCAGTTGGTGCCGCCCAGCTGTGGTGGTCACAGGTTCTCTTTCCTGCCCCAACAATACCTCAGGACAAAGAGGAGGCAGCATGTTGGATGGAGGTGCCATGAAAAAGAAAACAGAAGACAAGAGACTGGCATCTTTCCATTTCGAAATGCCACTTCCTTTCACTGCTCTTCCAGCTACGATGACCAGGTAGTCCTAGTCCGCAATCCGGAAGCAGCCAGGCCCACCCTCAGGCTGCTTCGCGGTGGTAATGGGGGTCAAGTTCATGGGAATATTCGCACAGAAAAACATAAGTAGAACTTTGAATATGGTAGGTGTGACATTTGAAGAGGTATGTTGAAGGGGATATACAGTGGATGACAGAGGTGTTGTAAAACGTAATAATTTATATTAGACATCACGTTCACCCATCTGGGAGGCTGAGTGGCGGTAGCGAAGACATAACTTTTGACAAGGGTAATGGTAAATTATTCGGGCGTAGCTGATTGGGGTAGGAGGGAAGCTGGGGGTGTCGTCGGCATGTGGCAACGCCCGGAGCAGGATGTCTTTGGGAACAGTGTAAGCAGCACATCAACAATGCAGGAGAGACCGGTGCTCCACGGGAGTTGAATTATGGGAGAGAGAGAAAGAAACTTTAATGACGGTTGAAGCGAGCATATTTTTGGCCGGGGTCTTTAGTTCGAGACTCCATTGGTACGGCCGGTGGTCTTCGCCCTTTCCGCTTGCAAAAGCTGCGTTTCAGGGTTGTAACTGGCCAGCGTACTCTCCTACTGCTCGCGTGAGGGGCTGGGGATGGGAGGAAGATCTGGGTTTAGTTGCCATTCTCAGACAATAGGTAGAGTGTGCCTGGGGCTTCGCAAAGAGTACATTGAGGATCATAAAGAGTAGGATGGATGGTGTGTAGTCTTGTTGGGTGTGGGTACGTGTTAGTCTGAAGTTGTCTCGGGATGACTTCCTGTTCTTTCGTTGCCTGATTAGTTACTGGTGGATAGAGTTGTCTCACTAGTCGCTAATGTTGGGTGATTCGGCGTATGTGAGATGCGGTTGTCAGGTTCGCTCAGGCTCCTCATTCAGTGCCCAGTTGCCGTTCTCGGGCCAGGACGTGTGGCATGTGGTTGCCCCAAAGACCAGAGTGGGCCGGGGTCCAAATGATTCCGACCTGCTTCTGTGGGGGTCGTTCAAGGAGAACCCAAAGCACTTGTCTTGAAATTCTACCTGCTTGGTATGCTCGGCAGGCGGCTGGACTGTCCGTAATAACAACTTTGGCCTTCCTCTAGGAGAGGGCAAGGGCGATGGCAGTCTCTTCAGCCTTCTAAGTGTTAGACGTCCGAAGCGTCAGACTGTAAATGAGGTCGGCTCCGGAGGTAACGGCTAGCGATCTTACCCCGTACCCCGCGTATTCCGCCTCGTCTGTATAGACGACGCGGTCTTGTCCTCTATACTGTATTTCTAACGCAGTAGCTCTGGCTATGCGTCTTCGCTCATGATGTTGAGGGGACATATACCGGCGCATTGGGCAGAAAAGAATTCTCGTCTTTATTTCAGTCCGGATGTCCACTGCGTTTCCGTGATGTGCGCCGCTGTGCACTCAAGCTTAGCTACCGTTTCCCTACCCGTTGGTCTTGCTTCGAGACTGACTTTCTGCACCGTTGGGTGGGCCTCTGTGAGCTCTTCGATGATGTTGTGCAGTTCCAAAGCCATAAGGCGAACCGTAGAGGTGCTTGCAGTAAGTGGCAGGGCTTGTTTGTATACCTTTCTGAGAAGGACGTCTCGCGTTTCGCGCTCCGATAACGGCCGCACAAGGAACCATGTAAACGAAACACGTAAACGAAGGCCTGCACAACAGGAACCATGTCGTTTTCTTTCAGTCCATGGCTTCTGTTCATTATCCTACGCAGCATTCGAACAATTTGAGCCATGGTTTGTTGAAGCCTGTTGAGGAGCCGGGTGTTTTTGCAGTTTTCCTGGTACGTGTTTTTTAATATCTTGATTGAGGATGCCGGGTTGGTGAGCATGCCACCAAGCAAATGTGTGATGCTCTCTGGAGGGTCCCGGTGGCATTTTTGTACTATTATGAGTTCTGACCTTTGTGGGGCACTAGTTAAAACACATCAGCTGACAGAAGTGTGGACGACGTCCGCTGCCGTTAATGCGCTGTACTGTATAACACCGGGAGAACTTTTGGCAATCCAGATCGTTATATCATCCGCATATAAAGCATGCTTAATGTTGGGAATTTTCTCCAATTGTCTGGGAAGGCCTATCATGGCAATGTTGAAAAGTAGGGGCGATAGCCCTGCCCCTTGTGGTGTACCACGACTGTCACGTTGTATGGGGGGAGCCTGGATGCCGCCAATTTTAATGATGGCAGTTCTATCGAACAGACAATTCTTGATGTAGGAGTACCTTTTTTCGTCGCACCCCCGGTTGCCAAGGTTCGTGAGGATTGCTTCGTGTGTCACATTATAAAACGCACCCTTCAAGTCGAAAGACAGGATCGCTTTGGGTGTGCTGCGACTGGTGGCCTTAATAATGTCCTTCTTCAGCTGCAGTAGCACGTCCGGAGCTGAGAGGGGTGGGAGGAACCCGAACATTGAGTGAGGAACTTGGTCCATCGTTTCAAGAAACCTTTGCACACGGTTAAGAACGAGGTGCTCCATAAGGTTTCCGATGCACAAAGTGACGGAAATGGGCAAAACATGTTGTTGGGATAGTTGGTTCATATTCATACTTAAAACTGCACATTCGGACGGGACGTCCAAACGCGCAGTTTTAAGTATGAATGCGCGTCACGTCAGGGTTAGATCGGGTCGTCTGGCACAGGGGATGTCGTAGATCATTGTCTTCGACAAATCATTGCGTCCTTAGATGGTTTTCATTTTTCTGCCGTCGTGCAAATTTACCTCCTGAAGTAGCTGCTTTTATTTTCCCTACGTGGGCTTGGGGACCTCCCACGCGCAAAGTCTGCGTTGCTTCCACGACTTGGCGATCGGTATAGGTAGGGTGAAGGCGAACGGTTGAAGCGCGCTGGAGCCGGGTTGGCGCTGCACAGGTATAACTCGACCTCAGTAGGGCGCTGGCAGGGTAGGGGGCGGGGTGAGTCGACAGGCAACCCCCGCAAACCGAGCCTCTTTATAGGGGCAGCGACGGTAGATGCAATCGGCCTCTCCACAGTGGTACCACAGCGGACGATTATCGGGGGTTCGCCAGACGTCCATCTTGTTGGGAGTCTGGTTATGGACTACGGGGGGTCGGGCGGGAGAGGGTGGACGGCGGTATGGTGGGGCCTCTTGACGAGGAGTTAAAGGCATGCGGGGTCGACGAACAGCCGCGGAGTAAGTCATCGCTTGGGGCTCGTGGGGTGCTTCAAGCAGCGTTGAAGTCCACAGTGCCTGTTGAACCTCTTCTCGGGTGACGTTATAGAGGGAAGCGACTTGACGTTGTGGCGTCGTCGGAAAAAGTTTCCGCAGCTCTTTCCTCAGCAATAGGCCCGGCAGCGATAGGCTCCGAAGCGAGAGCACTGACTGGGCGGTCGTACTGCCTCGTTCGAACTTCAAGCCTCTTTTCCATCGTGGCCGCTTCAGGCGCGAATTCGGCCACCGTCTTAGTAGAGTTACTCACAAGGCAAGCTAAAAATTTTGCTTTACTACTTGCATCAGAAACCTTAGTTTCTTTTCTTCTGTAATTTCCGGGTACGCACAGCGAAACGATCTCTTCATTTCATCCACAAAGATCAATATCCCTTCGCTGGGATGTTGCGTTCGCGTTTCTTACAAAAGTGTGGCACGTTCCTTCCTCACGACGGTGGCGAACGGGTTCAGGAACTCGCTTTTAAAGAGAGTCCAGTCAGTCAGGGAGCTTTTGTGGTTCTCGAGCCAAGTTCGAGCTGCGTCCTCCAAATAAAAGAACACACGCCGAAACGTTTTTTCTTCATCCCACCTGTTAAAGATCCGGACGTGCTCCACTTTCTACAACCAGCATTCAGGGTCTTCATCGGGGTATCCGCGGAACGATGGTGGTTCCGGGGGCTGTTGGAGGATGATGGGGGGGGTGGCTTCATGCACCATCTTGTTGGTTGCGGCTGTCTTCCTCTTGGTTCTTCCCCGCAGGCGACCAAACGCGGCCGGTAAACCTTGAAGTCGGCGGAATGCTCGGCTTGAGCTGGCTTGATGTCACGAAGCCAAATATGACACAGTTGTCTTGAAGGAAAAACAAGTTTATTGGAGCGAACTTGTGCACCCTAACAACTCTAAAAATGTACAGCATTCGGAGAATCGAATGCCGCGGCCTCTGCGCTGTGGGCATTTTTATTCGGGCGCGGGTGTTTCTCGAACCGTCAAACTACATCAAAAACGCTGTAGATAAAAGAAGACTATTCTATTCTTGTGGCGTTGGGGCGAAACATGATCCCTATCAAACGAGACAATCGATCCGAGACAATCACATCCAAGACAATCCGCATAAGAAATAAAGAATAGAACATGCGCTCCAGGCATAAATAACACAGTTTCGGCGCAGCCCATTCCAATGCATGGTTCGGGGCAAAATGCTTTGGGATAGACGAGACAGGTATATCGTTACGAACGACTGAAGGGATAGTCGTGAAAGCTTCCCTTACGGTTGGTGCGTGCAAGCCAATCTAGTTAGAGCACAAAGGCGATTTGATGAAAAAGCCAGAAGGGCCAAATGAGGCGTTTCTCGTTATCGGTCCGGCAAAAGAAAACGCTCGGTACATGGATATGGACTGCATGCATTCAGACCACACACTTCGTCGGTCATGTACTCGTTTGAGACAGGATAAATGCACCACTTTTTAAGCGAAGCTTAAGTGTCCTGAGTGATGCCGTTGTATGCCAATACGCCCTGCTGGAAACACAACTTTCTCTGGCGATGAATGATCCTGGGTGAAGTGAAAAAAAAATGACAGAAATTCAGAGGATTGTCTACTTATGCGTGCCAATCCTCTGCCGCTTGTCCACAGTGTGAGTTCATTACAGCCAAATGTTTCGGTTTTTCTATATTCTGTTTGGCCAATTATTTCTAGTTACGCGATTTTAAGGATTACCATTTTAACTTTGGAAAAATCAGCATTTTTTAAAATGTAGGGCGTTCACGGTTTGTCACTTTTCGTTATTTTTATTTTTCTTATTTTTTGGTTTTTGAGACTTCTGTTCGATCAGCTATCTCTATTGACTCTATAATAACGAATGCAGGTGGAACGTCCGCGAAATATGCAGTTTTGTGGAATTGCAGGGCGTTACACGGTCCGTTACTTTTCGCCAATTTTTCTTTTTCTTTTTTTTTCCTCATTTTCGGAGTTATGTTCGACATATTATTTCCATTCACGCTATAATAACGGATACAGCTGGAGCTTTCGCGAAATCTGCATTTTTGTGGAAATGCAGGGAGTTACAGGTATTCACCACCTTTCGCTACTTTTTTCCATTTTTCTAATTTCTTTATTTTCAAAATTCTCCTCGACCAATTACCTGCAGTTACTTTATTTTAACGGTTACAGGAGGAACTTCCGCCAAATATGCATTTTTGTCGAAATGCAAGGCGTTCCACAGTATGCCACTTATCGGAGTTTTTTTCTCTATTTCTTATTCTTACATTTCTCAAACTTTTGCTCGACCAATTATCTCCATTTACGCTTTGTTACGATCACCAGTTGATCTCCTGCCAAATCTATGTTGTTGTGAAAGTGCACGGGGCTACACTGTCGTGGCTGTGGGGGAACTCGGCAAAGATTACTGCGCATTAAAATCGCTTCATTAGGCCCGAACCGAAACTGGGTCGCTCGCGTTATGAAGCCGGCGTCTATCGGGTTGCTCCGTTTCGACGTTGTCAAGGCGAAAACCAAGCAGGAGGTACCGATTCGCGCCGTACACCCCAAAATCAAACGTTAGGTCTAGGGAATGCCACCAGAGAGTTTGTTGCGGGTATTCTAGAAAAGTGGCACGTACCTCCACAGTAGGACATACTCGCAGTGTGGTATTGGCGAACCAAACAATCCGTCGCGACAAAGCTTCGCGTGCAACCATTCCATTGTTGTCGTCACACGTAGGGGTGCGTGATTTTTTCGCCTTTTCTCTCTCCGATGTGCATGTAGGCGGCTGTATCACGGTTGTTCTTTTTTCTCTACGTTTTTCGGTCCCAGTTCTTTTCTGCACACAGGGACACAGAACCTTCGACCAACGGCAGGTTAACAGCTTCGTGGTATGTGAGGTTGCTGGAATGGGAATCGGCAGGAACAGGAATTAGTGCCGTGCACAAAGCCCCTCCTGCGACGCAGGGAACACGGGTGCCAAGATGCTATTAAGTCTGCTTACGTCGTTTCAATGAGATGAATTGGGGCTTCTTGAGACCGAACTGTACTGCTAGATCAAGGGTCTGTCATTGTTGGTCTGCAAAGCTACTGGATTGTTTTGTTTCTGAGGAGGTCCTTTTCCCTGCGGACAAAAAGGAGACGCTTAGGCGAGAGACAAAAGGCGAATCGTACTGACGGGACATAAAAAAAATCTACAAAAGGGAAAATCAACGCTAGCTAATAAGTCCTTTCTCTACGAAAGAAACTCCAACCTACAAATGTTGACGGTCACGTATGGGAGCCGGTGGCTGGCGTCATGTGATAGCCGTTGGCGCTGTAACTTTGCCGTTGGTGCTGGCCGTTGCGAAGTGGCGAAGGGCCGTTAAACCTCCTGCCCTCGCTAATCGCGTTGCAGAAGCTCTAGGGACATGGCTGAAAAGCTTGACGGCGAAAGGTAGGGTGTGGCTCGGCCTTGAGGTATCCTCAGAGTTCGCGCACAGGCGATAACTCGCCGATCACCGCGTTCTTCCTGCCTCCGACACTCCAGCATGCTTCCGCATCTCCTCCGCTTCTTCTTTCGCCACGTGATGCTCGTCGGCCGTATAATGAGCGCTTCTTCATCAATTGCAAGCGCTCCGACAAGAACATCCTCACACCTGCCTTCATAAAAAGCGAATAAAGAGACTTACACACCAAATATCAGAGAGTATGTGGCGGCCCGACGTCTCTATACAGTATTTGACAACCCGGTGTTAGTCATGATGTAACGCTTTAAGGACTAACCTTGTAAACAAGCACCTGCATTTTAATGTAAAAGCAGTCATACATTGCTTGATCCAGCGTTAAGCTAAACTTTATGTTACCTAACGTTGTTGAGGGTAAGTATATGCCTTATAACAGTATGTGTAAAAGGGTATTGGCCACTGAAGACGACAGCTGCTGTCAGAATGTCACGGACGATTCACCTTTCCTATTTAGCTACGACGTCAACATTGCCGTCCCCAATTTTCGTATACCATCTTAGAGCATCCGCCAATGACGATGACAGCTTCCGCCAGAAGCTCACCGACCAATTGAATTCGCATTGACATAGCGCTTTCACATTCAAAACATGTACGCAGACTAAACTACCTGAATAATTTATCTCGTTGCTGTGCAGGTATCAGAGTTCTCCGCTTACCAGAACATGTCCGGTTGAAAACCACAAAGTGCTATCAGTTTTCACACGTCTTACAGGAATAGCTCTTGAAACATTTAAAGCTGTTGAAGTGGGAACAGAATGTACAGTTAGATCAGTATACCATCCAACAACATTGTAATAAATTGTGTCTCAACCTTGATGTGAAGGTGTTTCAATGTATAGAAATTACGAATCTTGCGTCGTTTTAAATTGAAGCAGCATTCCTGAATTGCAGCGAAAATATTTTAAATATCAATTCACATGCCCCGAGCTGTGTTGAGTACCCGATATAAAATTCAACAAAACTCAGCTACTTTGACATCAGTATTACGTTTATAATTTCCGTATTTCTGATGAAAACATCAGTAACCCTTCAGCGTTTTAAACCCGGACATCTTAATGACTGCCATCGAACCACCCAATATAAGCAAAATTGTTTAGACTATAACCGCTGTTATCCGACACAAATGAGAGCACAATCACAGTGTATTCAAACACCAATCAAGGGCTCTAGCAGGCCCCGCTGGCTCAAGCATTGCATTAGAATTTACAGGGCAATAACCTCTTAAACTGGAACTGTCTGTAGAGCCCCAAAGGTTTATTAAAATCGCTCTGGCACTTCAGCCATTTTCGGATATCGGTGGAACAGCACTACATGAGTTTTGGCAGTGAAGCAAACCACTTGCAATGCGAAGAGTGGTCCCACTACTTGTAGTCCGGACGCTAGCAGTACTATAACACTGCAGGAATACTTTGTGCAGATATCCAAGGTTGCTTTACTGCGCAAGCGTTTAAGGTACTCATGCTCATTCTCCCCAAAACACGGGCTCTTTTCGTATTCAAAGAACAATTTCGATTACTTTTGCTGCTAATTTTGATTCCTTTCTTTTAGGTTGAACTGAAACCAGATGCACGACTCAGTTTATAAAGCTCCCTGATTCAATGACCAGAAGAGTGACTATTACTAGAGAGAAACTTGGTAATTAGTTCCTTATGCCACTGAAATAAAAGCTTTCTATTTTTGCTACATGCCTGTCAATTTCAAAGCGACTCTGAACACAACCCAGAGCGTGGATACTTTATAATCGC
The DNA here is from genome assembly GCF_048455015.1 of Haemaphysalis longicornis. Taxonomy (NCBI): domain Eukaryota; kingdom Metazoa; phylum Arthropoda; class Arachnida; order Ixodida; family Ixodidae; genus Haemaphysalis; species Haemaphysalis longicornis. The sequence goes on along the minus strand of NW_027526280.1, from coordinate 191,111 downwards.
GTACTTCCGTGCAAAAACTTAGGCAAACAACCTGCATTCCAAGGGTGTTAGATTTATAGTGACAAGTGGTGGTATGGATGGCATTCCATCTAAGCGCTCGTAGACATTATTGATGGAAGACATGTCCTCACTTGCAATGTAAAGGCCCCCAAAAAATAAACAAAGTCGTTGCTTCTATTTCTTGTGACAAAAAGCATTGATAGCGCGCTTTTTTAGAAGAACAAACGAAGCTGATAGACTCTTTTTAATCGATGCTTACTGTGCCTCGCTGCTGGTGACGTGGCCCCAATACGCACTGTAGGACAGCAAACGTATTCTCCCCATGGTAATGATAGTGGGTAAATAGTAAGATTGTCGAAACACAAACTTCCCCTGGTCGAAAGCCAATGTTTTTCTCTAATCTAAAGCCAATGGACCCACCACTGACACCGAGAGGCCGCCGCCGCCGCATGAAGCACCAAAGCATGGCTCCCATATCCAACGACGAAAAAACGGCTAGAAGTGTCCCACATCTCAAAACCCAATGAGTCCGCGAAACTCACGAAAGTCTTTTGACTATGGACAGAGCCATTCTTTTCTTTTCTGGTGATCGAAAATCCGGCCGAAGTTTCATTCACGGACAAGACTGGCCATTGGCGGCGCCCCTGTCAATGCGGGGGCTGCGCTGCCTTTCAGCAATGCTCCCTGGCCGGCTGTTTCTCCATCCGCAATACGCCCGCCTTCTTCTGCTTGTCATTTACACCTTTAAACACGCGAAGCACGCAAACATTTTTTTGTCACTCATTGTCGCATAGCCTAGCTGCGAGACAATAGCAAGCCCACATGGGCTACTATGGCTTGTTGCGGGGTTCGTTAGTTGCGACTGCTACGGCTGATTTGCGCCTTAAGAAGGTGCACGTTTGGCGTTCGCCGTATTTGAGTAGCCTTTGATTTGCCGCCTAGATATTACGAGTTATCTTAGGCCGGAATTAACGTGTTATGCAGCAGTGGGTGACCTGCTGCAGCGAGCAAATAGGTATACGAATCCAGCTTCCTAGCACGTTGGTTTAGCACTGCATTTGCGTGATATTATAGCGAGGCTATCATACAAAAATAAGTAAATCTACATTTGGACAGTGAGCATGGACAGCAAAAAAGCGCTAAAGAAACTGAACCAGCATGATAGCTGAGCAAAAGGGTGGGAGGTGTCTAACGGATCAATACTCAGAAGAAGGACAAACTTTGTGCTGCTGAGAGCGACGACGCGGGTTCAATTTCCGGCCGGGGCGACTGCACAATCAATCAATCAAGAACGATAAACTGACGAGTTGGTACTGGTTCTCTGCGAACAAAACCGCGCAAAAACACACACGTACAAAAGAAGAAGAAACGTACGATACAGGCGCAGTCTATTCACTCGTTTTATTGAAATGGAATAGTATAGTTATACGGAGCGTTGAAAACAGCAAATACAGATTATCCAGTAATCCACACGCGAAGAAACCAGAAACATGAACAGTCAACACTCTTTCCACTGATCATCCCGAAGCGCCAAGGACGGCTGGCTCACGCTAGCGTCATCACCCCGAACACCCATATGGAAATCGGAAACTAACTCGCGAGTCTGCGCATCTCTGTTGCGGTACAGGCATGTTGAGTCTCTAAAAGTCTTTAAACTAAGCCGTCTTTGCACGTGCGGGAATGCTCTCCAAGGTTTGAATACGGTCTATTAACTGCAGACATGTGTTCTTTCAACCTGAGGGTTAAACACCTGCCGGTTTCTTCCACGTAGGACCTCCCGCATGATGATGCTTGCGTGAGCCAGCCGTAGGTAGCGCTCACTGGGAGCGAAAGAAGATATCTTGGCGCTTCGTGGTCGGGCACCCTGTGGAGAGAGTGTTGAATATTCATGATAGTGGTTCCTTCTTGTGTGGGTACTGGTTAAGCGGTATTTGCTGTTTTCCACGCTCCGTATATATTTTGTTCGATTTCAATAGAACGTAGGTGACAGTCTGCTCCTGTATCGTACGTCGGTTCTTCTGCTTTTTGCGAGTTTCCGCGCAGTATTTACAATGGATAAAAACACCAGCACATTGCCTGAAACCCGCCCACACAGAGGGCAGGTTAAAAAAATGGACCAAGTTTAACAGTTCTACGCCGAGTTATCCCTAGCAAAATCTGAAACTGTGAACAAAATGTTTTGTGAAATTTTGCGAATGCTTGATGTTTCGCAGCCTCGCGTACATTACCACGCACTACCTCCTCTCCCGCCGGGTCTATCCTCTGTCGGACAAATTCCTCACATGAGAGCAAAGTGGCGTCTGACGCCGACTCCAGACGGGAGTCTTTCCCAATCAGGCCACCATGATCCATATCCACCCCAGCCTTTATCCAACCTCGGCGTGCCGTTTATGTGGCCCCCATGCCAACCTGGCCCACATCATATTGGACTCTTTGCCCGAAATATCCTCTGAGGAGAGGTGGGACGCCTCGCTTCGCAGTCCCGACCCGGACCTACAGGCCTGCCTGGTCAAGAGGGCAGAAGGTGGCGCCGGGAGGCACCAGCCTACGCCCACCACGGGACCACCCAACCTAAGTAAAAAAGAGAAAACGTCTAGGGCGTGGAGCCTCAGCCCGTTACCTGCAACCACCATTCGGACTTCGATTCTCCTCGAGACACTTCCTCAACATAAAGCTTATCTCTCTCTCATTCTCTCGCCAGTGTGGAGTCTGCGTGTTAAATCCCACAATCGATCAAGCGAATTGCCCTTTTACCTTCTGAGCTCTGACTTTAACTCCCAGGAAATTTGTAGTACTATTGATCGTAGTGGCTTTGAGTTTGGCTATCCGCCATTTGATTTCGCATAAACTCATACTAAATTCAAAGCGGTGTGTGTTGGGCATATATGTTCCGGGAATAAGCGCGAAAAAGACTGTAAAAAGAAAAGAAACACACAGGAAGCGCGCCGTCCTCTCTGTTCTTTTCGGCTTCCTGTGTGTGCTTTTCTACGTGTGCTATTTTAAGCGGATATTACCAGAACTCCTACTTCCTCATCTACGCCTTGTGGCAAAATAAACGCCCTTGAAAGTATTCACGTTCAGTCGTCGTCGTCGTTATAAAAAATTATTGCCCTTCCACTCTGTGAAGAAGGATGACCTGCAAAGCTGGACGCAGTCCCCGGAGTGCACGAAAGAAAACAAGTTTATTTTAATTTGCGATGGAGCATACTTCTTAGCCAATCAGCAGAATGAACCTCTGACGAATCCAAGCTTTGTTCTGGCAGACGAAAATGGGGCCGCCTGCCTCCCTCCCAGCGTCATAAGCATCTTACTGTTGTGTAAGGCCGGGTTCAGACAGCTGCCACAACTGTCGTGATAACTTTAAAGAATGACCTCATTTCACGTCTTTGCCTACCTAACTCCAGTACATACCGTTTTGTTTACGTCCATAGATCACGATACGGGTTTTGCGTAGGTTGTCTCAACATAGCCTCACACACAAACCCAATTCGCTCTGCCACTAAGGACTTCGGACAGGTCCCATTCATTGGGCGGTTTAAATTTCGCGCTTAACCCTCGCACCAGCACAACGAACATGACATCCATCAGTAGGGGCATGAAACCAATAGCTGGCGTGCACGCCTCCCTCCTCCTTCCCACTTTTCTTTACTACAAACCTTCGCATGTATAAACCGGCAACCGGTCGTGTGCGCATGTTTAGAACTGACAGACGTGGTCGAAAATATCCAGTGAAAGCCCTCGGAAAAGGGACATTGGCTCACGCCGGAGTTCCAAGCTGGCAAGTTGCTGTTCATCCTAAAGCTACACCACGAGCTGAACCTGAGGCGGTATACGGTGGCGCCAGCAGCTTTCCGTTGTTTTTGCGCACATTCACGCTTGTGTTCGGGAAAACGCTCTAATTCTTGCTCTTCTTCCTTGAGACCAATGGCCATGCATCTGCCCCATAAAGATGTAAAACCCGGAAGCCCTTGAGCTCTATTCTCGCGTACAAACATGTGGCTGTCCGTTTTTCTTCCCCGTCTTATGTATCTTACTGTTTGTGAGCTAGTACCGCAGTGAGCTAGTAAGTTTCGACATCTAAATCCCCCACCAGCAAAACCGGCATTTCATCGGTAGCGGCATGAAGCCTAGCTGTGCGTGCACGCCCCCTTTTTCTACCCGCAAACCATGCACGGATAAGCCAGCAACTGGTGATGGCTCACACTTCTCCCTTGTGCGAGGCTAAGCCGAAACACGTGACATTTGCGCGAGAGGTTCAAACACGATTTGTGACAAGCTGGCCGGCAGCGGCGGTGCACTGCGAGGTAGCAGCAGACTAGCGCACGCCGCCGTGCGTTCACTGATCACGCGAACACTTCTTGAGACGCAGCAGAAATGCGCCTGCAGCTGGCGCTGCACACCAATTTCATATTATGGAGTCTAGTAAAGGTCAGTGCATTTTTTACGTCCACCCGTGCTTCAGTTTATTTTTCGCAATCATCTGATAACCACACTATCACCGTCAGCTGCCGCAACGCAGCTTGTATACACATTGCCTAACGCGTGAGCGAAAAATTGCTGCAAGGTCCACTCATTGGGTCAGGGGCAAGGCGCCCCGGCCACGCGTGTGAAAGGAAAGATCCCCGCCGCTTGGTCTAGCGGCACAGCCCTGCCGACGCTAATCTGTGGCTCCCACCAGTTCAATGCGGCGCGTTCGTGAGACGGCTTGTCTGGACGGAGTAATGCCGCGGGAATAATCCCATTTAAGAATGCAGACGGCCCCGCCAAGTTCCGAGAATCGGTGACGTAGGGCTCAACGAAGGGGTAACTATCGTCGTCTGACCGCGTGGCGGCTTTTCCGCGAGATCCCATTGTTGTTGCGCGCCACCGTCTGTACGGCCAGCTTTTGGTAGCCGCCGTTTTTCACCCCCTCCCTTCGGAGTCATGTGGACTCGCCGCCGCGCGCTTGCTCGCCCGCGCGCCAGCTTTTGACCCAAAGGTGGTGGCGCCTTATTGAATATTCCTAAGATGACTGAGTGACAGCTATCTACGTGAATTGGGGCCCTCCGTTACGCGGGTACGGAAGCTTGAGGGGCGTTCCCTAGAGATAGTAATACCGAGGTGTGGTGTTGTAAGGCCGAAATTGGCCGTTAGAAAGCGTTCTTGTCTGAGCTCTCAGCTAGGCAGTTCCCGGCGAGACAAGGAGTCTCGACCGCTAAAGCTAGGTTGGGATTTGTGAGCCACCTAAGCGAGAGGCAGACTTTAGGACCGCGTCGGAAGTATAGGGTACAGCTGTGTACGGCAACTAGACGGGTCCTTTTGTAGTTTATTTTTTGTTTGGCACTGGGAGTAAGAACACCTTGTATCACCTTGTATCCAATGGACTACGTGTGGGAGTCTGACAAGCAGAGTCCCTTCGTAGTTATGCCGTGAGTTCTTCTTGGTGAGAAAGCCTTAGCCGCGGTCGAGAAACACTTTACCAAAACTGATGTTGACTTGCTTGCAAGGAAAAAGGAAGCTGCTCTCTGTTGACTGATATGAATTTTAACAAATTTGCTCAGGCAGTCAAGAGGGCCAACAAGCTTCACCTTGATGTTTTCTTCACCGCGAAAACGCACAAGCCTAGCATTCCTTTTTGTGCCATTATTACAGAGTGAGACACGTGGCAATATTGTGTTTCTGGTTTTCTTCAGAAGTGTTTATCGGCTTTGAACCTGGAAGATCCTTTTCTTGTCCCCAATTCACTCGCTGTAGCGGGATATCTTAATACGCATACCCTTACAGATACCACTGCCATTTGGCATTGATGTAGAAGATTTGTTTTACTTGCTTCCTCATCTTCACCTTTTGCCAGCTGTTAGAGTGTATTGCTTTATAGGATGGTGAAAGGGCTTTCAAGAATGCGAGTGGCATTACCGTCCCGTCGTTCATGGAGCTATTGTGTTTTTATTTAAATTCTTTGGTAATATACCCCGACGATGAGGTGCTTGCACAGAAGTCCGGTGTGTGTATTGGTTCGCGAGTGGCCTCAATACTAAACAATATATTTCTTGCAAAAGTTGACCGCTTCTTTGAAAAGGATTTAAGCGGTATGATCAAGTTTTCCGTTATGTGGACGATTATTTGGTTATTTTCGACGCAGCTTTCAGCGTCAGGTCTACGGTAGACATATTTAAGGTTTTTAATGAAAGGGGTCTTGGCCTTTAATTTAAAGGTTGAACCACTGAAAAATGGTTGCATTCAGTACTTAGACTTGTCTGTTCAGTTTAACAGAGGCAACACTAGTTGGACGTATGCACCATGGTCTGTTAAGCCACTGCTACATTATTCCTCTGGTCGTTCAAAGCTAGTGGAGAATTCTATCACTTTATCATGTTTGTGTTCTGCTGTCACAACGTCATGTGTTCATAAAATGGGAAATAGCTTCGAAGGCGAAGCGGTAAAGTTAAGGCTGGCCGGATTCCCGGAAGCCCTGTTAACTTGGACATGTGAAAAACTCGTGAAATTGTTTAGGTCTGCAAGTGATAATGTCGATGAAAAAGTTGATGCCAATAGACAAAAAATGTTGCTGTCATTCCCTACCTTCATGTCATTAGGCATAGGCAGAAGAAAGTACGGTTGCGGTATGGTGTGCAGGTCGATATAAAAGCCCGCAATAAGCTTCGTTTTGTTTGTGCCAGAGTAGATAATAGGGCGAAGCGTAGGTCTGATAAACAAGTGGTAGGCTGTGGCGTTAAGCATGCGAACCACTATGTTTCTTTCGCAACGGGAGTTGTTTATAGCATTCCCCTTCCATGTGGGCGAACGTATGTGGGCCAGACAGGCCGATGCATAAATGTGCGCTTACGAGACCATCAGTTATCGTGGAAGGGTCCCGCCAGTTCTCATTTGTCATCACAGTGTACCAAATGTGGCTACTCACCGAATTTACAAGGCGTTGACATTTCGTTTACACACGGACGGCAGATCACACGTGAAGTTGGAGAAGCTTTCCACATTGCGGAAAGGGAGGACACGTGTGTTAGCCAAGCGAGTGTGCTACTTCACTCGAAAGAGTTTGCTTATCTGCGGGGGTCGTGATTGGGCTATTCTCGCGCTGATTAGTTCGCTTTTAGTACATATTGCTTCGGTAGCACATCCATGGGCAATGTTTTTGTTTTTCTTGCTTTTTACTTTTCATTTGTTTGTGTTGTGGTTCCTTATGCATAGATACTTGCTTTCTACCTAATAAAACTATGTTGTTAGACCAGCGGCTGTCCTGTGTGTTTGTTTTCTGCTTATTCTACAACTAAATAAAATGAAGTTTCGACTATGGCACAGTGGCGGCCATTATGGACGGGAAAGCTGATCTTGGATATGCGGTGCCACCTGGGGTATGCAAAACGAAACGAGCGATGTCGATTCATGGCAGGAAGGAGCCGAGTGAGGTAGCAGACGATCAGAAAACCTCTTTTGTCGATAGCTTAGGATGGCCACAAATAGGGGTCTAGGGGTCGATAGCTTAGGATGGCCACAAACATAGCAGCTAGTACAAATAATAAATCTGTAATCCTGCGGTTCATTGTTGTCGAAATCAGTCATCTGGTTTCAGATCAGCTGTCGTCTGCTGTGCCAGGTCACCCTACTTTTCTAAATAAAGCTTACAATCCTTTGTTCATGTTTGCTACTTTGGTATCGTTTTATTTGTATTATTATTTTGTGTGTGTGTGTCTGTGCATGCGACATGGCGTCATGAGATCATTCACAGCATGCGAAAAGGCATATCCTCTTCACCTGCAGTGAATGATATCATAGCGTCATGTCAGAAACCCAGAATGTTTACCGTTCGGCTGGCTTGAGAGACAGGTAAGGTGTGCCGTACATAACGTGTCCTATGAGAAAAGCTTAAGTCGGATGACGTCTGGTTCCTTCACCTCTGCCCGTTTGTGCTTGATGCGGTGAATGAATTTGGTTAGCTGAGTCATGGTGCGTTGAAGTTGTAGTACTGCATGGGAGCCTGATCCGTCCTGTGGGATGGTGAGTCCCAGTAGGCTCGAAGGCCAACTGCACTCAAACTTTCAACCTTCTGAAAACGTTATTTCCGCATAGTCGGCCTAAAAAGACTGCGTGCATGCTTAGGGAAAAAGGACTAAAAGTACGTCTTCTGGGGGACTACTTGACTTTGCCACAATCATTACACCCTTTAGGGACTAAATGTGAGTGGACGAACGGTTAATCCACCCCCCGGTTGGTCAGTTCCGATGCTGCCCAAAGGACGAACTGGGGAAAGGAAGTCGCAAAATAAAAAAAAAGAAATGAACCCAGCAGCAGTAGCGATCGGAACTCCGACTCCTGCAACAGTAGCCAAGGAGCAGAATACGCTACCACACCGCGACGGAATTGTCAGTAGAAAATGTGTATGGAACTGTACGCCGTGCTGTGCACAACGCGATAGATTCATTGCAAGCCGATCATCCGTGATTCTCTAGTTAAAAGAGCAAGGAACAAGTTCTCCCTATTAAAAGCATTTTTCGGTTGTTGTGAACAGCAGTTGCGTAGTGGCAATATGTTATATTGAACGGTTACTGCTGAAACTTGGTGGGACATATCTCCATATACAAAGGAAGCCTTTTACATAGTTATCTCAGCTTTGAAATTTCGGGTCAATACTCCAGTTTTGCGCGTAACACAAATCACCCTTATTTGCAGTTATTTTCTGGGTATTACAAAAGGAATGTCACGTAGAAAAATGTAAAATGTCGGAAGATTCTTCTCACCAGAGGATTTATGAAATGGAATCATAAACTTCTGACCATGCGGACGCGCAATTTTTTCAATGTGTTGTTCGAGTTCCGGAGGCTTTGAGGGCGCTTCAGAAAAGCAGTTCATTGCTTTCTGGATGGCTTACTCTGTCTACTAGCTGTTCTTATTGGCAGCCCAATATGGTAAGTATATAACATTAGACAAACAAATGAAGTTTGCCAGCAATCAATACAAAGAAGTCGAACTGCCAGACTGACCTATAGGCGTCATTATACTACGAATCCAATGAAGCATGATATAAATCAGACAACGGCAAGACCGAAGACAGAGATAGCTGCCATTTAGGCTTATCTTGTGCATGCGCTGCGCTTCTTTGAATTCTTTCTTGTTGACTTTCTCAGAATTCATATTTTTGGTGATTGGTTCAAGCGCAAACATTCATAACTTCTTTGTGATGCTGATTTCTGGTAAAACTTGGCACAATTTTTTTCTCACATTCTGGGGTGTGCAAAAAAACTCAAGAAGTAAAATCGCGCCACAAGTTTTGATATTACTGTATTTCTCACCAAGGCGCACACATGGTATCTCAGTAACGTGTCTCATTATTATTGGTTCATTGCACGTGTTAAGCCCTACTTTATTTCACTACCAACCACTTTTTATTGAGTCAACCTAAAATAGAGTGTTCGCATGAGAACAACTTTTAAAACAATATTCAAACAAAACATATAAAAGACATAAGATATACTTTCTAAGGCTCCCATGGGCCGAAACATGCTTTATGGTGTACACCAAAAATCTCCGCTTATATTTCCGAAAGTTTGGCACTATAGCCTAACCTAATATATTTAACTGAAAACTGCAAGGTCTAGCGTTAGCCGTAATATACACGCTAGAAAAAGGAAAGAAAATGGACAGCTACAACCGGTATTTTCCATTTAGTCTCGAATTTGTTCCCACTTTAGACTTCTCACCACGCAGGAAGCTAAAAAGGCGAATATTTAGACCATATAGGATCAGAGCTTCTTTAAGCCTTCGGTAAAATTATATGTGGTGCTCCTGATTTTGCATAATGCACTGGTGTCACTAATGCCGGTAGATATTTTTTGCAGTTAATCTATCTATTTACACTTCTGCGTAATCGAGAGGTATGAGATTTGGAACATAGAAACAATCGTCTTTAAAGCTTACTCGGCACATTTAGCACTTACGCATCAGAAAGCAGAATTTTCAAACTGCAGATACGTTTACCTTGTATTCAGTCGACCAGCGTAACAAAGGAACTAGTAGAAAATTGTGCGCGAAGTAGAAGCACTAAGCGCAAACAGCAACCTGTGCGCATACATACTCGAAATTTCTGTGAAACCCCTGCTGCCACGCCTTCATAATTATCTTTCATTTTTCTTTGTTCAGGTCTTTATCTGTCTCTTTTTTTAAAGGGGTGAAGAAGGCGAAATGCAACAGTATAATTATATGGAGCCAACCTTTGGTCACCCACTCAACTCAACACCAGCCCTGAAAGACGTTTTTGTTTCAACCGAATAACAATACGAACAATTGAAAAACATTGAAATTTTACGCCACATGACAACAGCGGTGACCCAGCCTCTTCGGTTCAAGAGCACCACAGTGCTTAATTGCGCACATCCCCACAATATGTTTAATTTACTAAGCCCATCTCCCCTTTATGTTTAATTTAATGCAACGCACCGGCATCTCAGTGTGCAAGGCACTGACTGCGCTACTTAGCACAAACTTGCGGTTGGTGGCTACGCAGGGTAACGTAAGAGACGCGAAAGCATCAGTGTGTCTACATTTGAGCGCACGATATGAATCATTAGGCGTCATCAATTAATCAGTGGCCCTCCACCATGCATGGCTGCCCGCAAAATAGTGGCTGTATATTTTGTTTCTAAATTCCTGTTTTAACACATGTTTAATATTTTCGTAATGGATATCGGGCTAATGAATACCGCTGTCGGATATCGCTCTCGGATTGCTCTCGGATGGAGTAACATACAACTATTCAGGGATGGACAACTATACTTGAAACGAAGGAGCGAACAAGAGAGAGAGTGCCAGCCGCCGATGCTGCTTGAATGCAATTATTTATTCTCAAAGCGGTTCAGATGATTTTGTGTGCACGTTAATTCTAGTCAACCATTAAGGAGTGCTCCAGCTAAATTGAGAAAATAGCCCATACGTTGCTAAAAACGTCAATTGAGCGGAAGTTCGTTTTTCTAGCATAAGAGTAATTGGCGAAATTTTGTGATTTCCGGGTTAGTCTCACACGCCATTAATCATACGATGGTACTCTGTGCCGCGAACAAACAGATTAGCCTCATAGATTTTCATACTCAAAATCACACTTTTTGGTGGAACTATTTTAAGGAGGTTGACGGAAGCCATCCGGTACGGCCCGTTCATGTGCAACGCTTTATATTGACGCAAAAGGGAGTCCTGCACACGACTACCTGCACTGTTACAACGCTCATTTCATTAATGTAGTGTAACGTTTGGCACAACACTCTGAACCTATCGCTATTGTCTTAATCTTACAAAAATGCGTGTTTTAAATGAAACAGTGGGGTCTTAGTATTGTTGGACCCTTCGTCTTAGTGGGCCTTTCTCTCGTTGGACATTTAGGCTCGATTGGACCTTGAGACTCAGTGGGCCTTTCGTCTCGTTGGACATTCAGGCTCGATTGGACCTTTCGTCGCGTTGGATTGTTCGTCTAGTTGGACATTGAGGCTCGATTGGACCTTCAGACTCGGTGGATCTTTCGTTTCGTTAGACATTCAGGCTCGATTGGACCTTTCGTCTCGTTGGACATTCAAACTCGCTGATCACGTGACCAATTGGACCTTTCTTCTCGGTGGATCTTTCGTCTCGTTGGACATTCAGGCCACAAGCGAATCAAAACTGGGGGGTTAGACATACTGGTTTGCAGTAAAAGGTGTACATAATTATTCTACACAATTTGGCACGCCCAAGCACCCCTATTCAAATCTTAACTGAGTTGGCCCTGCCGGAATGTCGAAATCGGACAACTGAAGCGGAAAGTTGGGCGAGTTGGTTGCTAACCAGGTAATTCATAGTACTAGCGATCAATAACACACGAAGAAAGCTACAGAAGGGACGAAACACGCGCTAGAAATGCTCAAAACAGACACTTGAAAAACATGTATATGAAACGTGTAAATATGTTAAATAGCACCGAGGGAAAAACAAACAAAATAGCACCGCAGAGGTCACACTTGCTCATATCACAAAAGCTCAGCACAGTGCCAGCCAATATCGCAGGACTCGACCTTTATCCGAGACGTGTGCACGCCAATCACCCGTCGCCCAGCCGGAGCAAGGTCCGCTCTTCAAAAAACGTGTGTTTTGTGTGCTCTGTGTCCACCTGTACGATGAAATCCCGAGGCCCACTCAGATAGATGTGGGCTCCAAAACGTGAGTGACCCAGGCGCGATTCCGACCGCGTGAAGTGTTTTAATGCGGAGCATTCTTTGGAAAGTATTCCCACAGCCACGAATGTACCGCGTCCTCAATTTCCGCAAAAATATTTTGCAATAAATAAAAAAATTGGCCGAATAGAATTTCGAAAAACTTTAAAATAAAAATATCCAGGAGGTAGTGAAAACGGTGAACCATTCGACGCCCCGTATCTTCCGCAATTATGCAAATTTCGCGGAAGTAACACCTGCAATTGCTACAATGGCATAAATGGATATTATTGGTCATATAAAATTTCGAGAAAACCAAAAAAGAAAAAAAAACAGGAAGAAAATGTGAAGATGGAGAACAGTGAAATGCCCTCCCTTTCGAGAAATATGCATATTTGCGGAAGTAACACCTTTAATCGTTACAATACCGTCAATAGAGATATTTCGCCAGACAGAAATTTGAAAAACCAAGAAAAGGAAAAATAGAAAAAACTATCACCAATGGCGAAGCGTGGGATAGTTTCATTTGCACCCTTCATTTGCACAAATATGCAGATTTGCGGAAGTAACATCTGTAATCGTTAGAATAGCGTAAATGAAGGCAATTGGGCAGCCAGAACATTGAAAAACCCAAAAATGGGGCTGTAGAGAACTCACTCTCTAGACAAGCAGCCTAAAAGTTCTATTCATTAGCCGACATTTATCTGCATTTCTGCATATTTTTTGCTTTCCATTCACCCACAATTGTCTGCATCGGAAGAGAAAGTTAACTTTCGTACCTTGCATTTTTGACTCAACATATGCCATCAGCAAGATAAAGAAAGCTTCGCCTTAAAAATACTGAAAGTACCCGCTTGGACGAATCTATCATCACACCTAGATGGTGGTAGACGTTTGTTTCGTGACAATGGAAAAAATCGCCGACGGCATTTGCGCGACTTCGACGTGGAACTACAATACTAAAACTTGCTACTTCCTTGGACCCTGGCGTAATTATGCCAAGGCAGTGCTGGGGACAAGAACTCTGCTTACTTTTCTTGAGAGATTAGGGATGGAAGACGTCCTCTGAAACCTCTGAACGTATACACTTAAGCTTCTGTGCATCTATCCACCCTTGATATAATGACCACTAGAAGCGGGGGGATTCCGCTTCGGCTCTCAGGCTCCCATGCGGTCACAGTGGCGCTCACCAAAACGGAAGCCACACAGCTCACGGTTACAGAAAGAAAGTATAAACTTCCACTACGTTCCCAGGGCCACACGGTAAGCTATCTCATATGTAAGCGCCTTTCTATCCAAAGTACACGTATCGAGGTATCCTATTGTCAAGGCTGGCGTCTAAACCGTAGTCATTGAAACCAGTGAAGATTGAAACCAGTGATACTTGAAATGGTAGAAATAAATACTAATATAATAATTTTCTTGTTACTCAAATAGCGCGCAGCCAGGGTCATCACCCTCAGAAAATCCTACGGAGACAACAAACCAGCGGTCCGCTACACAGATGCTGCCCGGTAACCTCGAAAGTATGCGCATGACATCAGCGTTGTCAACAGCCATGGCACACAACTCACGTCAGCCACAACCCCAGTCCCTGACATAGAGTCTGCAGAGGAAATTGCCATCGCCCTCGCTGCTACCACGGGCTCAGACTACCTCACTGTCATCACAGACTCCAAAACCGCCTGCCGCAATTACCAACTAGGTCGTGTTTCTGGTCACGCCATCCGCATCCTGAACAATCTACAAAGCCCATCCGAACTCCGCATAGTCTGGACCCCAGGCCACGCATCCCTCGAGGGGAATGAAGCGGCACACGCCGCTGCCCGCGAGCATACCTTCCGGGCCTTCCCCTCGTTGGCAGACAGATCGATGACCTCCAGCGATGACATTCCAAAAAGATACACGGATGTCCTCGCCCATTACCGACTGCAGCACCGCATTTACCCCCCACCACACCCCAACATGACCATAGAGGACGCCAGTACCCTCAGACAGATGAAAACTAACACCTACCCCCACGGAACACTACTCCATGCCATCTACCCAACAACATACACTCTGACTTGTCAACACTACCCCACACCCAACACTCTCTACCATATTGTCTGGGAGTGCCGAAAATCACCATCATTAACCCCCCAACCAAACCCAACACTGGAGCAGTGGGAGGACCAGCTGACCAGCTCACGCCCTCAAGACCAGCAACGACTGGTGGACAGGGCCCGCCGGGCAGCCAAGGACCAAGGCTTCCTGGACTAAGGAGGCCTCCCACAACGGAACTAATACAGTTGAATAAATGTTTATTCCTCCTCCTCAAATAGCACGCAGCCAGGCGCAGAGAGCTGTAAAAAGCGCTCATGTCAATGAAGCCCATTCACAACTTAGAAGCGTCCAAGGACTTTAGGTGGCCGTTAGGTCATTTAGGAAGAAATGAATACTAATATTAGTAGTTTTATTTGTACTCAAATCGGGTGGAGTCAAGCGTATATCGCTATAAAAAGCGCTCATGTCATTGCAGCCCGTACCAAACTTTAGAAGCATCCAACCAGTTTACTAAGCCGTCATTGCATTTAAGGACCCAACACATGTGTCTAGATTTTGTTTCGCCACACATATCCGCTCACAACACCACCAAAACATTCAAAGCACCGAAGTTAACGGAAAAAACAACGGGAGGCTGCGTAGACCAATGCACCGGCTCATTCCACTAACGAAGGGAGCGCCGAGTGGTGGCGCCACACGCCCAGCTGCCCGATGCCTTTACGGAAGTGCAGCTGCAAACTGCTGCTTTGCCATTTGCCTTTCAATATAGAAATGATCTGGTAACAAAAGCATGTTCGATGCTCAAACGTTGCGTTGAAAATAAAGTTTGATTTCAGTATGCTTCTAAAAACGAGTATCCAACTGCACATGCTTGAATAACCTTTTTGGAGAAAACCCGGAACGTAGTTGTGAGGTGACGTGCTCGTTTCGAGGACTTCGGCAGCGCTAGCGCGGGAACATGACCATGAAGGGATTGCTCTCACTTGGCCTTGCCGAGAAAAAGAAGCGACAATTCACACGAGGGAGGGACGTGGACGAATAAGTGGCAGCCACAACCGAGGAGCTAGGGTGGCCAGGGGAGAACAGAGCAGAATGCCGGGAGGAGTGGACGGAGGAGGTTGAAGGAGCGCGACTTCCAGGTGGAAGACTCGAACCTCGTCGTGTTTTCGGGACCCGAGCTCGAGAGTAGTCTACCTGGCGCCTTGGCATCCTGGACCCGGGGCGCGACTCCTGAATCGTGAAGGCACGCAACGTTGGCGTACTCCATGAGGCACGCAGCAGGTGGCGGGTCTTCCAATGGTGAAACCTTGGACGACCCGCAACCTGCTCTTCGTCGGCGACCGGCAGTGCACAGTTTCCTCCTTCCCACTGCTACAGGGCGTAAGATCTTGAGCGGGTGCCGAGCAGACCGTTGTGAACGAGGACAAAGGTGCATATTCCTCGTCGACGTCCTGGCAAGTGCGACGCCCTTATCGTAGCCCTGCAACGCCACCCCTCGCATCATCACCAGCACCCACGACGCCCTGCGTACAACGCCTCATCGGCCTGAACCTTCGCTGGGTACCTTTCTTGGTACTTTGGTTAGGTTTCTTATGCCGTAGGGCTATGTCTGTGTCATTTAACTTGCAGGTGGGATTAACTTTCGGCTGTTATCCTTTGTATTTGGTGTGTGCAGTGTTTTCTTAAGAATATATGTTTTTGTTCCGTTGTCAAATACCCTCGCCTAATTATTGGCACTGTGGCCGGCCCCAGTTGCCACAGAATACCTGAAAATAACCTCGGAGGGAGTTTCCCCTCCCCACAGTAGTATAAGAATCACAGTAAAAATTGTGGAAGCAATAGTAAACTACCATTTTCAGCTTTTGAATCCAAAATTGTGCCTTTGTAACTGAAAATATGTGTCCCATCCGGCCAAAGTGAATGCTGGCAACAATGACAGTGAGCTGTGCAGCAACATACTTTTGACTGCACGGGGAAAAAACAGATGTTTAAAAACTTGCCCCCGGCCAAAACAACACTAATGTGCAACCTTTAATGTTACTCCATGTGGTTTTTGAATCACTTGTTGAAATGGACGGAATTGTGTTGAGACGTACGGCGCCACCTTTCAGACTTAGAAATTTTATTCCAAAATCAAAATATTTCCGCCTACTTTAGACATTTTTTGTGTTTATCCCAGTAGATAGAACGATGGCTGTCATATGAGTTATAGTTGATGACAGGGTAAGAGCGCAACAGGAGCTCCACCCTCAAGCGTTGTGTGGCCGCTACCTGACTCTCCGCGGTTAGAAGAAATAGTTCATTGTATTATAGCTGTTTATACCCATGATTACTAATATTACCGGCTGACAGTACAACTATTTGATTCTAAAGTCGTTTATATACATATGTTTGATCCCAAAGAAGGAATGATTTTCAACAGAAAAAGAAAATGTCGTCCTCATTGAAAACTTGCTGAGGAATGGGAGGAATAAACTTTTATTGTGCACACCAGGATGTGTTCATCCTCCTGAGTCCAGGAGGACCCGAGTTCGAGCTGTGTGCAGAGCTCGTTGCACCAGGGCTTGCTGTATCTCCGGTGCTGAGCGGGTCAGCTCGGCCTCCCACTGCTAAGGGTTGGGGTGTGGGATGGGGTTAGGGTGGTGAGGACAAGAGAAAACAAGGTGGCAAGTGGTGAGAGGTATGTGACGGTATGTGACAGTGTGGGCAGTTGTAGAGGAAAAGGGACTGTGAAACGTGGTGTAGGATGGGGTGATTATAGAAGGTTTCAGTTTGCAAGCGGAGGTAAAGGGTGACGTGGTGCGTTGGGAGGGAGGGGTGGGGCGGGGGTAGTTTCTTCGTGTGTGTTTGTAGTGGGAAAGTATGGAACAGAAAGTGGAATCAAGGGGAGGGAGAGTGGGTAGGGTGGGTAGCACCCGGTGTCGCTCCTTGAGGTTGGGAGTGCCCGGTAGTGTACATCGCGGGCTGTGGCATGAGCCGCTTCATTCCCAACCAGGCCAGCATGGCGAGGAGTCCAGACAACGATCATGGGGAAGGCTTGCTGTGTGGCGAGACCGGCCTGGTAAAGGCGGCAGACCTGCTGTGAATTGGTGATGATGGTGAGATAAGGCTAATTTAGATGTGTAGTAATGGCATGAGTGATGGTCAGAAGTTCGGTGTCGGGTGTAGGCGTATTTCGGTAAGTGGCCGCAGTAAGGATGTCGCCAGAAGTGTCCAGCGTGACTAGCGTAGCCGGAGAATGGGGGCAAGGATGTGCAATATCCGTGCAGCGGGTCTCCGGGTCATTGCCGTAACGCTTCTCGAGCTGGCGTTCTCGAGCTTCTGTTCGCGCCCGGTTGTAAATGGGGTGCATGTGCCTGGGTATGGGCGCTCTTTTGAGTTGTTGCCGAATGGAAAGGGGGATGTGCTGTAGGTCAAGACGAGCAGATGGAGGGGTTCGGCCTATATTATGAAAAACCTGATGGCCTTTGGGGGTGAGGGCAAGTCTTTGCAGTTCAGACACGCGCTATGCTTCGATGAGTTCATTCAGGGTGTTGTAGAGGCCAAGTTTAATGAGACGTTCGTTCGCGGTGTACGTAGGCAGGCTGAAGGCCGATTTGTACGTCTTTCTTATGAGGCCGTTCAACTATTAGTCTCTTTGGGTTTCAGATTGACGAAGGGGGTCCCGTAAGTGATACGGCTGGTGAGCAAGGCTTGTACGAGGCGACATGTGTCGGACTGTCGCAGTCCATATGAGGAGCCCCGGGTACGACGAATGAGATGCGTCAGCTGGGTGACTGTCTCGTGTAGCTGTGGCAGAATAGCTGATCCGGATCCGTCTTGATGGAAAGCAACCCCCAAAATGCGAAGCGTGGAAACTTGTGCGATGGAAGCGCCGGATATGCTGACCTGGGGATCGGGAGTCGCATTAGATTTTCTTCCCCTAGTACGAGCACGAAGAACGAAAAGGCCAGATTAACTAGGTTCACATGTTAGTCGTCTAGGTCGGAGATATTTCATTGTTGTGCCAATATCTTCCTGTAGGCTGTCTTGCTGCTCACCGCTAGATCCCCGGGTTGTCCAAATTGCGAGATCGTCAGCATAGAACGCGTGTTGAATTCCAGGGATTTCTTGCAGTTTGGCCGTGAGGTGGAGCATGGCGATGTTGAAGAGTAAAGGTGAAATAACCGAACCCTGCGGTGTACCTTTGACCAAGGGGTGTAAACAAGTTGAAGTGAGGAGCCCAGGCGGAGAGTTGCTGTTCTGTCTCGCAAGAAGGCGCTGACGAATTGAAAGGATCGCAGTCCACATCCAGCGGTGTTTACGTTATCTAGTATGGCCTGATGTGTAACATTGTCAAAGGCACCTTTGACGTCTGATGTGAGATTTGTCTTCGCAGTGGTGCGGCTGAGGTGGTCATGCACCTCTTCCTTGATTTGGATCAGCACATCTTGCATAGAGAGGTGTTGGCGAAAACCAAACATAGCAAGAGGATAGAGGTTCTGCTTTTCTAAGTGTTCGGATAGGCGTTAAAGTATCAGGTGTTCAAAAAGCTTTACGAGGCAAGAGGTGAGAGAGATTGGGTGGAGAGTGGTGGGAGTGAGGCGTTTGTTCGGCTTAGGGATGAGGGTGATACCTGAATGCCGCCAATCTGACGGAACCGTTCCTGCTTGCCAGTGGGCAATGAAGAGAGTGAGGAGTTCCTGCAGAGTACGGAGTATGCGGTATGTGATCTTATCTTTTCCGGGCGTGGTATTGCGTGTGAGGCGGGCAAGCACTGTGGTGAGTTCCGTTAAGGTAAAAGGGGCATCGAGGTCTTCATTGGGACTACCGGTATAGTGGCTGACCGGAGGAGGGGGTTAGGAGCTCGGGTGGCCGAAGAGATGATGCTGGATCGACTCAACAAGTCACTGCGAAGGGAGATCACTGTTCTTGATAAGGCGTTGTATGTTGTGGTCGGTATGCCGCCGGGTATTAGTGGGATCGATAAGGGAGTGAAGCAGGTGCCATGTCCTTTTTTTGTGTAACGTGCCCTGCAGTTGGTCGCAGAAGCTGCGCCAGTTCTGTCGTTGGAGTTCTTATGCATACGTTTGGGCTTGCTGGATAAGGAGAACGATGCGTTTCTTCAATGTGCGAGTATGTTTTTGCCTCTGCCATCTCTCAGTGAGGCTTCGCCGGGTGTCCCAGATATGGTGAGATGGAGGTCGACAGCGGGCGTGGTATCGGTCAGTGCAACCTCCTGTGTGTGCTTCTTGACCCGTCGGTTAAGGGCTTGGGTCCATGCGCACAGATCTTGGGTAAAGGGAGGAAGAGTATCTGCGTCCCGCCGGAAAGCGGGCAGATTTGTTAAGCGAGCGGTGCCTTTCCTTCTCGATTTCTGTGTTAGGGGATGATGGATGGAGATGATGTGATGGTCGCTACCAAGGGTTTCTTCGAGACATGTCCAGATGAGGCTGGTGCCGTTCCTTGCGAATGAGAGGTCGGGCGTTGTGTTTCGAGCCACACTGTTACCAATGCGGGTCTTCATGATGGGGTCATCGTATAGGACAAACTGATGGTTCTGCGTGGCACGGAGGAGGGCTGTGCCTTTTTTCGAGGCCAGGGAATAGCCCCAGGAAGAATGGGGAGCATTAAAATCTACGAGAAGTAGGAGCAGACAGTTTTTGCAATTAACGTGGCTTCATGTAGTAGCGCTTCT
This sequence comes from Haemaphysalis longicornis, assembly GCF_048455015.1. Lineage (NCBI taxonomy): Eukaryota > Metazoa > Arthropoda > Arachnida > Ixodida > Ixodidae > Haemaphysalis > Haemaphysalis longicornis. The sequence goes on along the minus strand of NW_027526280.1, from coordinate 171,218 downwards.
AAGGTGGATAGGCTGCCGGGGGTGGGGGGACTATGCAAATGCTGGGGTGTTGGGGCGGATTGGAAACGACCTCTACAAACGTATGGGGGATGTCTTGGGGAAGGCGATGTGACTTGGCCGGATGTGAATTGTGTACTACAGTGGCGGTGCGGTGCTGTCGGTCATCCATAAATGCGGCGTATTGCTGCAGTTTGGGGACTGCGGAGTTTGATTCTTGAATGGCGATGGCATCCGGGGGTCTTGCCGGACGAAGAATGCCAATTGGTGGCGCTTACTTGCGAAGCAGCGGCAGTTACACTGTAATATGGAGAGCACGGCTGGCTGTGCGTTAGTCATAGTAGGGAGATGCTTTATCTTAGGCGGGTGGGTGGCGGCGAGGTTTTTCTTAATGCTAAGGATGTCCCACTCTAGTTTGTTTTGTCGATCAGTGAGCGCCTGTAGGCCTGTGCAGAGAGGCGCAAGAGTTTCCTTTTGGGTGTCAATCTCTTCTCTGCTGGCCGTTGTTATTGTGGCGTCAATCGCACTGTGTAATTGTTCTACGGCTGGGGACCGGCAGTGGGGAGGGTTTGCGAGGAGGAGTGGCCACCAGGGCTTCTATTTGTTTAGTTGGAGCGTCCAGTTGTGACTGAAAACGCTGATGTCGCTGTACGAGTGCAGCGATCGTCGAGGCGAGGGCAGGGGAGACGGGACGATGGGGTTGGGCTTTAGCTGTAGGTAGGGAGGGCAGAGCAGTGGGAGGAACCCGACTGACCTCTGACCAGCTGATCTGAGATAGGAAAGCTGGTGGCTTCCCGGTGACGGTCGCGGCTGATTGAAGGGGCAGCGGGGGGTATAGTTGGGGGGGGGGTAGTTGGACAAGGAGGGTTTGCGCGGCAGTGTGGGGAGAAAACGTTTAGGACAGTCCTTATGAGCAGTTGGGTGGGGTCCATCGCAGAGTTTACAATGGGGGTGCACAGGTGGTCAGGAGGAGGAATTTGGGGGCCACATACAGGGCAGTGGGGCTGTTCTGGGTGGGGGCACACATTCTGACAGTGTCCTACTTCACTGCAGCACTTGCACGTTTGGATGGCATGGAGGTAGGGTCTACAGCGCACCATTTCGCAGTCGAATTTGACATGGTACGGTATCTGCGTGCCATTGAATGTCAGAAGTGCGGAGCGGGCCCGTCCCATGAGCCTGCCGTGAATCAGGTAGGGCCGGTTGGTTGGAGGCAGTGTACTCTACTTGGTGATCTTGCATAATATCTTCCGGCAGGCCGTGGATGACGCCACGGGAAGTTCCAGGCGGGGGTTCATATAGGCCGTGACTTGATACTGGGTGTCGCGTATGGTTAAAGCCGTTATGTGGTGAGCCGGTCGGCAATGGCTGGGTCAGGGGTGCCGGCCACCATGAGATTGGTTTTAGACGTGCCTGAACGGTGACGAGGCACGGGAATTGGGAGTCGGTGGTGTGGCTCACAGCCGAGATGCTTTGCGCCAGCTCCTGCATGGGCCACGTGTCGACACAAAGACCTTGAGGTGAAAAAAATTAATCAAACAAAGGTTATTCTTGGTACAAACTATTTCCCGAGTATTTAATATTTACCTCAAGGCTATCTGTGATTATTTTACTTTTAGGCAACAGAAATGAACAGATAAACAACACGCATACAATTTTTGGGTCTGAATAGTTCACATTTCGATCACTGAACGTTGCTTAGCCGCGGCCTTCTTGGAGAAAGATAATGGTCTTCTTTTATATTTGCTCGGGCTCATCGCAGTCCGATTATTTCTTCTCTTTGCGTGTGCACTAATTGTCAAGGAATGTAGTCGGTACAAGATCTTCCGCAGCCCTCATCACCGTCGAATCAAGCGTCGTAAACACAGCGTGGCAGAAAGGACGGGTTCATCGCCGTAATCAGGTATTTATACTCACACACCCTACACCCCCCTAACACCCCCCAGAAGGATTTGGTCACCCCCCGCCCCCAAATGATTTCACAACCATAGGCACCTCCCAGAGACTCTTACCCCCCCCCCCCCCCCCCCCCCAACAGGACCGCAACTAGACGTGTGCACGGGCTCGGGATTACCCGATAGCCCGGGCCCGGCCCGGCCAACGGGCCGGGATCGGGCCACCCGACTTACTTTTTACCCGTGCCCGGGCCGAACTCAGGCCGGCCTGGGCCGGCCCGGGCCGGCCCGAGACCTTAACCTTATAGCCCGGGCCCTGCCCGGCCCGGCCCGGCTCCGTGTTTCCAAACCAAGCCGGCCCATCGGCCTTCTTCGTCGGGTCGGGCCGGGCCTACTGCGATAAGGACCGGGCCCGGGCTGGGCTCGGGCCGAAATTTTTGGCCCGTGCACAGCCCTACTTCCAACACCACCCAGGAGGATTTTGGCAACCCCCAAAATCTTAATTCTGGCTAAATCCCTGTTCGCAATGGTTGGATACAGCGCACAGACTGTGTAAGCCCAGGGTGAAAAGGAAATAAGCAGCGAAAATTCATCTATGCCTTTTAGAAATTGGCCGTTTAGAACGTAGTGACGCTCTGCAAACACCTATCGCGGAGGCACACACTAACGGTCGAGGTCACGATGCCGCAAGGGGTGCCCTGCCTTGCAAAATCAGCGGTACGTGCGATGAAAGAAGCGGTCTTTTATTCCGCTTAAACGAGATGACACTACCGTATGGCGCAAGCAGAGAATTGCAGGACGACAAACGTTTCAAGTTTAATTAATGCTACTGCACGAGACACGCGAGTGGCGAGACGCTCTACATCAGTTGGTTTGATTGACACTACGGTGGCATGCTTATAATACAGGCGACGGTTTCTGAAGTGTTTACCGGCGATGTAATAAAACCGCTGCCGCCATTTCTTTAGTTTCATATCACAGCCCCGCAGTTTAGAGTGTCAATCATGAATACTTTATTTACGAGTGCTTGCACTCGTGAGTACATGCACTCGTCAGTACAGTAGTGTAAACAGGTATTATCATGAACTCGAGCCCGGAAGAGCGTGTACGAGTCGCAAACACTTAGCGGTGCCACTTTGCAGCTTTACTCTGAAGAATGGTAAACTCAGACAACAAAAACTGCGCCTCTTTCCTTTCCCGGTCCTTTTTTGGCCCTGTTAGCGTTTTTAGGCGGTCGCTCACTAAGGGGTTACGGTGAAAAAGGAAAAACGAGGAGGTGACGGCAGGGCGGGCAATGCGGCCGTCGTTCTGCTACTGTGGCACGTGTTGATTGCCGCAGTTTTTTTTGTTTGCAAATACGCAGCCTTGGGACACGTGGCTGCTTCCTTGCGCTTGATCCGTTCGAGTTGTTTTAGGGGACAGTTGGTGGGAGGTGCTAACAATGCATGCACTACTCGCATTGACGTCGCTCTTTCTCGGCCTTTAGCAGCTTCCGTAGACGCACGTCACGCTGTGTAGTCATTTGGGGAGCCGAATCGCTCATTTGGTGAGCCGAAAAAAACAGTAACAATTAATTTACTTGATTCGCGTAAAATCGACTTCATAGTTTGTGCCACCGAAATTGTCCGCACCATTCCGCTATGTGCATTCAAGCCATAATTTTGCACATGTACGTTCGCCCATGTGATTTTATTAGGCTCCCGTTTTGAAACATTTTGCTAAGGTTCGCTATTACTATTGTCTCAAGCAGTGCCAGTTACAAGTGAGCATATAGCCCCACCGTGCAGGCGCGGTGGTGGAATTAGCCCCTGCAATGGAAATAAAATATCCGAGTACACCTAAGCACGTTTGTGAGTTGTCACTCAGACATCATAATGCCCATTACACGCATGCGACGTCTTCTTTCGCCTCGCATGATTTATCGAAGAGCTCTGGCGTCTTGTTGCTTGAGGATCGTTTAGCTTTCGAATGACTTTGACCTGTCTCCTACGCGATGCGCCAATTCTCGTTTATGCCACCGTGTGATGAGGAAACTGACGACGACGCTGAACTACTCCTCGCTAGGGGCGACACTCCTTTGATCGATCACTGTCAGCTTCATCAGTGCTGCTCGAGATAAGAGCTGCGGATTTTCACGGTGCTACCAACGCACAACGCGGCAACTACAGTGACGTCAGTGCAAGCTTTCATGCCTCCGAAAAACGCGTAACGGCTGCCACCGGCATCAACTGAGACAGCCCTGCGGCCCTCGACTGCAAGCGATACCCGCTCTCACCCACCCAACCACTCACACATGCACACACACATACACACACACACACGCACGCACGCACACACACGCGCGTGCGCACGCACGCACTTCTTCGGTCGCCGGTCTCCAGGCAAAACTTTGTTTCGCAAGACAGCACCACGTGAGGGACCAAAACACTTGTTATATCAGACGCAAATTACTGTTCACAAAAGAGAGTAACAGTGGAAGGCCAACGCGCTACTTTCCGACATGATGTAAAGAAGATAACAGGCATATGACCACGCCGGAGATCCAGTACCCATCGCAACCGCCACCCGCGTCTCGGCTTGGCAGCTTGCACATGTCCGCACGGCTTGAATTATACTACATATTTGTAATTTTTATGCCTTCTGAAAGTTAACGCGCAAAGATTTTATGTGTTTCTTTGAGACTGGTGTGCACGGTTCTCGTTCTGTTGTTTACAACATGACTCTTCGCACATTCTTCTCAGTCGCCGTTTACGTCATCTCTGCGGGGCTACTGATAGGTTCACTCTGATTACTTACGCGATAATTCAAGGTTCTCTACCGAAGACTGGTATATTTATTTTTGGGGTAAGCCAATCTATCTATTTAGACCAACTTCGGTTTTGTCTTCAGTGTCCCTTTAAAACTAAGCTCGGGCGCGTAGATAAAAGTCGATTAACATGGATTAGCGGGCAATCTGGGTATTAGTAAGATTAGTTTGTGAGCTAATCTGAATTAGTGGGATTGGTGTGTTCATAAATGTGGATTACAGGAATTAGCGTTTCGTAAGAACCTCAATATTTTTGCGGAGCTGGTCGAATGAAAATTCGGCGCTCTCCCTGTCGACCAATCCGGAACTTCAGTTGCCCACAATATAGCCGCAAAGTTTTAGTTGAAGAGCCCCTGATTGCACTGCTACGCTGTTTCTAGCGTGAGACTGACATCTCGCACTGAATTCAATAAATAATTGCGTAATGAACATTTTCTATTTATTAAATAGTTTCTCAACAAGTGTTTATGTGCGGTGGAACTTAAGGAAACAGCATCTGAAAGAACAAAGTTAGAAGCGATCAAGTGACTTGATGCGAAGGACATCACCATTCTTCAATACCTTCATTTTCTTGGTGCTACCGTTCTGAGTGAGGCCTTTGGCTAGCAGGTACCATTACCGCTGCTTGTAAATTCAGCAAACTACTATTTTACTAAAATCCAATCGCTGTCATCAGTCTAAATCTGTCTAAATCTGTCTAAGCCTAAATCTTACCACGTGAGCGGGCTCCGCGGGTCAGAAAGACGGGATTTCTCCGTTATGTGAATACTACTTAAACAGGTTGACGGTGGGGAATAGAAATCGCTCTAACCTCCATCTGCCAAGCCTGACATATGGAGGCTGACGGCAAGGCTAAAACAGGGGCTAGTTGGTTCAACATGTTCTTTAACCGGGCTGTAATAAACGGCTGACGCCAGCACCGGACAGTTTTCGGCTTCCAGCACAGTTAATGATTTTGTGCTAAGTCTAAAACGCCATTGAAGTTGTAGACACATGAAGAGCGTAGCAGAGCAAGCATTTTTCTTTTCAATACGAAAGTTTTTGCATCATTAGAAAAAATACGTGTGCGGACGCGTGTGCGTGTGTAGAGATTTGGTGGTAGCAAAAAAGGTGGCGGGCGGGCCCACTCTCTGCTGCGCAGAGGAGTTGCGTGTCCGCCAAATAGGCTACCCGCGTACAAGTAAATTTTACCAGCCTGCCTGCTTGCCTGCAAGCCAGAAATTCCCAGCGAGGCGGCGTGATTGGGAGATGAGAGGAGGCCCGTCACGAGGGCGCCAGTGCGGGGTGGCGGGGGTGGCGGGGGTGCAAAGCCACACCACGGTGACACTCGATGGTACCAAAGAGCGATAGTGGTCGGATGGGTCCTCTGCTTAGTCGACCGACGGGGCCATGGGCAGTCTGCAGGTAGCCCAAGACTTGCTTCGCGCAAAACGCTGTCCGGACTGGGTCCTCTCATCTGAGGGCGGGCTCAGACCACGTAATGGGCATCAAGAAACGTTGGCCGCGTTTTGGCACTTCGTGTCTGTGGCAGCTATGGCCGTACATTATTAACCCACTACTTAACCCTGCGTCCTCCAGCCATCACCAATAAAAAAGCCTCTGTCTGTCTGTCTGTCTGTCTGTCTGCAGGGAGGCCAGAAGATTCAGACGAGGATGACCCTTGCCGAACTTACCTCATCGAACAACTGGAAGCCATTCAAAATCGCGTCGTTATGTTTACATATTCTGATTTCTCTTCGTTCACAGGTGTCACAGAATTAAAACAATGCGCCAACCTTCCTTTCCTCAGTCACCGCCGTAAACTCGCCAAGATGGCCCTATTCCATAGATACTATCATTTTTTCTCAACCAACTCATAAGCTTCTGATGCACCAACGCGAGGAGGGCTTCTTTTCGTCTGTAAGTTCGCTGGGGGGTCATTACTCGCAGTGTCGGACCGTAGAGGCGGACGCAAAGGGCAGTCCGAAGGAAAAAAAAAAATATGTTCCCTGAAGAATAAAAACAACCTAAATAAAAAAGGAAACAAACCTGCACCAGCAGAGCTATCACAGGTTACAGCAAATTAGAAAAATAAATGAAAAGGGAACCAGGCACCAAAAATCTTTTCGAAGAAAAGCAACTCAAGAAAAAAAAGAAATAAGAAAAAAATTCCTCCTTCAGTATAACTAACAGATTGGTCCCAAGACACAACCGCACAACCACCACACAGCACACCCGCCCCCCGAAACCCACCCCACAGAAAGCAGTCTCCTCACAGCCCCCACCACAGTCGCTTTTAGCTAGTCCCATGTCCAAAACGAACTAGTCACGAAGCACAGCCGCCCGACCCCCCTCCTGGTCGACGCCCTTTACACACCATCCAGTAGGCACAGTACTCCCACACAATCCCCACCACTACGCCCCCCCCCCTCCCACACACACAAAACACTAAAACATGAGTCCCTATCCAGTCCCACCCCCAGACCTTAGACACCACCCAACACTTCACCCATAGTCCCCCATCCCGTCACACTACCACAGTACTTGGCCATCACTTCCCGGAAGAACTCCGTCCAACACTGCAACCTCCAATCTGCCTCAAGGCAGGCGTGACCCAGAGCAAAAGCAGCCTTTCCACAAACAAAGCCGCCACGAAGAAGTCCAGAGAGCCCACGAAGGACACCTCAGGGAAGATGCGCGAGCACCTGACTACCGAACTTGGCAGAGCACAACCACAAGTCAACACCCGCGGGGTCCTGAGCCTCCTGAGGCGAGGCCACCACAAAAAGCCACCTCCACTAGTCAAGCTGCAAAGTAAAAAGAAAAGAAAACAAGCAAAGCCCCCATCCCCAGACCCTAATCCTCTATAGGAAAGTAAATATTGAATAGTAGAGTATTACCTCACAAGACAATCTCCATCTTCTAAGAAGCTTTATTACACCTCTCTGACAGAGTCAACATGAGACGGATCCAAACTATATAAAAGTAATGGGAAAGAAAATGACAGCTAGCATATGTCATAAAGTAAGTGTGCAACTACACAGGCCTTTACAGGGGACGAACAGCTGCAGACGTAGCCGTAAAAATGTAATTGTTATTAAACCGACCAATCCCCCCTACCTGAGAATACCCACACTGCGGACTACACAAATTCAGCGGTCATCCAGCAAAAACAAAACATGCCAATAGGTCAACGTACCACCTAGAAATAACCCCCCACCAATGTAGGAACCTAGCCCCAGAAACGTCTTGAGCAGGTGACGCAAACTGGACGCAAACCATTTCGTTCGTAGTGTAAAATAGAAAACACTGCCAATCTCTTCATCTTAGAAAATTGAACGCACGAGGTTCCATAGCAAACAATTCCAAACCAATCGTACAAAAAATGGGCAATAAAAATAAACTAATCAGATAAAAGATACCTATTTATTAGCCCCTAAGCCCTAACGTAAGGCTACCAGCACCAAGTGTAACACTCCTGATGAGACCAACAGAGGACCAGCCAATATCTGCACCATACGCATAATGCCTTATACTCCTGAAGATGATTTACCAAAGGCACTAGTCAGCCACCGTGGATTGAAAGTGACCTAAAAGGACAGAGTGTCTGACAACCCTATCCTGCTCTACGCAAAAGAACACCAGTGCATTGCACAGCAGACCGGGACCGAGAAACAGCCTGACTCTATCGTATTATGAACCAATACAGGGCCACGGAAATGTAACGTATGCCACGCTATATTCTAACCGCCAAGTGGTAAAGCAAGACAGACGAACCCCGACTTCGCCCTACCTGCAAAAGAAAACGGTGTCACTCAAGATAGTTTACATGTGAGAAACAGGGTGATGAATATAAATGTGGAGAAGACAAGTGAATTGAAAAAGATGTATTCTAACCGCCAAGTGGTAAAGTAAGACAGACGAACCCCGACTTCTCCCTACCTGCAAAAGAAAACGGTGTCAGTCAAGATAGTTTACATGTGAGAAACAGGGTAATGAATATAAATGAGAAGACAAGTGAATTGAAAAAGATAGAAAGAATTCCTTTGTTAAATTTTCATTCTCAAGTGAGAGCGCATGACAAAGGATAAAGAAGCCCAATTAGATGACCAGCTCACAGACGTTTCTGCGGAACAGAGTTGGCGAATAATTAAATATTGTGAGAATCAGGGATGTGCATTGAAAACATTCCCCGTGAACCTGGCATCATCATCATCCATTCTGGTCACCAAGGGGTATGCTCCTCGATCACTCATAGCCAGCCACCCACCGTCATTATCATCTGTGGATAATCGTCATCATCGTGCGTTGAGCCTCCTCGGAACCTTCGGAGTCAGCAAGCTAATCAAGCGGCATCCAGTAACCACCCGTCTCTCTCAACTGGGGGGGAGGGTGCTTTTCGTCCCCGTGTCTACCTCTCGCGGTTGCACCACTGGAGCTCCGTTCAGGTCGGAGGTTGCTTCTGTCCACCACCCCCATGCAGCACGACAGCAGCCAGTCGGGCAGCAACGCTGCGGCCCCTGTCCAGCCAGTTTTTGCCTGCACTGGCCGCGAGCGCGAATCTCCGTTTTTCTACGGTCTACGTGGTGACGATGTTGAAAACTGACTTGATCAGTTCAACATGGTAAGAGCATTCAACAGTTGGGACGACAAATTCAAACTTCGGAACGTCTCATTTTCTCTGACCGCAGCGGCGAAGACCTGATTCGGTAACAATGAGAAAGACATGTCTGGGCCTACTTTGTCGAAGAGCGGCGCCTTATTTTTGGGACGTCCTCAAAACAGTGGGATGGAGACAAAAGGCAACTGGCGATCCGTCTACAGCTCCCGAACGAGGCGTACGCGTCGTACATCGATGTCATCGCACTGTGCCGTCAGGCTAACAAAAACATATAGGAAACCGACCAAGTGCAGCAGATTATGAAAGGGATCACCTCTTTCGCCTTTAATAATCTGGTGGTTCAGAACCCTACCACCACTGCGGATATACGCACGATCTGCAGCGTTTGGACCACTTGCAGTCCATTCGCCTCCAACGTGATTTTTCGCGTTCCTGCTCCCTTCCGGATTCAGAGCTCCGTACTCTGATCCGAACAATCATACGAGAGGAGCTACAGCATCGTGACACTACCTGCTCCCAGAACACCCAAGGACACGCCCATGGGCTGCGTGACTTAATCAAAGAGGAGCTAGCGTGCATGACCGACGTTCCACAGCCTTGTGATCCTGCTCCTCCGCACGTACATTCGTACTCCGAAGCTGTTACCAGACCATCCCTGCCCATGGAGTGAATTGCCCTTCTCACTACTCATGGCCACTTGACGGCTATTTCTGCGCCTTCGCCTTCACCGCCTCTATTCCCAGCGTGGCGAGCACAGCGTCCAGCAAGCGACCAGCCAGTGTGTTAATACTGTGGCATCAGAGGGCACATTTCGCGGTTTTGTTGGCGACGCCAGCTGGACGAATGCCGAGGCTACGCACCGTATGAGCGCGACGCCTACTTTGGATACGCCCCACGTCAGCGCCTGTACTCGCCCCCTCCACGCCAACCTTCGCCCGTACATGACGCCAGAAGCTTCCCTCGTGATTCCCGCCCGGCACGACGTAGTTCCTCTTCACCCTTCCGTCGTGCTTTGTCGCCTCTCCGTCCTGTCTTGAACTCCAATGTCCCCAACCAACAGCAGGAAAACTAGACGATGCAGCTTTTGGAGGGAAAACAGCATTTTGTGGACTGATTACAACTCCGCTCGAACTTTTATGTAACCTGTTATCTGTTCTCGTCGAAGGAATTGAAGTGGAAGCGTTACTGGATACTGGAGCTAGTATTTCTGTTCTTCAAGCTGATCTGTATTGCCGTCTGCGAAAGATCAAGACTCCGTATGGCGGTCCCTATTTACATAGCGCAAATAATCAAGCCATCAGGCCCTCCACCTATTGTACCATGCGCATAACAATTGCAGAACTCCGCCATTCTATTCAATGTGCTGTTCTTTCGCCCTGTTCTCACCAGCTTCTCCTCGGATGGGACTTTCTTTCCTCGGCCTCTGCCGTTATTTCCTGCCGGGAACCCGCCATCCGTATTGACGATACGGAAAATTTCAGTTGCCTAGACTCGCCACAGCACACATTCAAGCTGAAATGTGATCATGTTTTCGAAGCTGGTTGTGAGGGAATTCTGTCGGTCTCCTCGGGCGAAATTAACGCTGGCGATGTTGTGGTGGTGCCCTCTACCCGGCTCATACACCAGGGAATCGCCATCCCAACGTGCCTTGTTCGGTTTGTGCGCGGGTGTGCGGTTCTTGCTGCGCTGAACACTACGAATGAGGCGATCTTACTGGCCGAAGGGACCACTATAGCTTTAGTTGCCGACCATGCCCCTGCGTCAGTAGTTTCCGGTGAGGTGCCCCCTTCCAACCAGAACTTATTTGGATCGCTTGATAATGTTTCGGCTCTTGCGTCCGATATCAGTCAAGACCGGACGCCTGATGACAGAATTTATTACTGGACGTCCTAACAAAGCACCAAGCGTCTTTCGACGCGCACTCAAGTAGCCTCCCACAAACATCTGCAGCGGAGCACAAAATTAAAACGTATGGATCAGCCGTGATCCGCAGCAGAGCATATCGCGTCTCCTCGTCTGAACGGAAAATCATCGAATGAAACGTAGCTGGCATGCTCAAGCACAATATTAATCGGCCGTCGACGAGCTCCTGGTCTTCCCCAGTGGTACTCTTCTAGAAGAAAGACGGTTCTGTTCGGTTCTGTGTAGACTACAGGGCACTCAATAAGTAAGATCAGTCAGAAAGACGTCTATCCTATGCCGCGCATAGACGATGCCTTAGACTGTCTGCATAGGGCCGAGTACTTCTCGAGTCTGGACCTTCGGTCGGGGTACTGGCAAATCCCGATGCATGAAGCTGAATTATAAAAACCCGCATTTACCACCCCAGATGGTTTTTACGAATTTATTGTAATGCCATTTGGCCTTTGCAATGCTCCAGCTACATTCGAACGGATGATGGACACTGTGCTTCATGACCTAAAACGGAAAACTTGTTTATTCTATCTGGACGATGTTTTTATTTTAAATGCAGAGCATTTCAGTAACTCACGATGTCACCCGCGTTGACGTCCGTAGTCGTAGTCCGCACCCCTCCCCATACACTATATAAAAAAAATACTATCCGGTGCCTGGTTTCGATCCCTCGACCCTGCGGGCGGAACGCAATGTACATGGTGCTCTACCCACTGCGCCACAAAGCCGACACAGAATGGGAGGCTACGAACGCGCCTTATATCCTTGACTCATTCAAACTCAAGAAGCTGCTGATACAACGCATTCACTACCACCAACTCGCCAAACACTAAACGTTAACACAATACACCCACCCCCTATGCGACGCATTTACTCGAGTCCCCCTCGCGGGGAGATGGGCCCAATTTTTTTCGTCCACATTTTCACAGCATCTTGAGCGCCTTGACGAGGTACTTACTTGCCTGTCCAACGCGGGACTTCGACTTAACACAAAAAATGCCATTTTGCCAGCAAGAGCATTAAGGTGCTCGGACACGTCGTCTCCAAAGATGGAAAACATCCGGATCCTGGAAAAACAGCTGCCGTTATTAATTTCCCTCGACCCCTTCAAAAAAAAGACCTGCGAAGCTTTCTTGACCTGGCATCATATTCTCGGCGTTTTATACGCAACTTCGCCACCCTTGCGTCTCGCCTGCATCAGCTCTTACGGGCCAACGTGCCTTTTATATGGACGCATGATTGCCAAGCCGCATTTCAAGCTCTGAAAGATGCACTTACCTCTGACCCCGTACTGTGTCATTTCGACGACTCAGCGCCTACTATATTGCACACTGATGCCAGTGGGTGTGGGATTGGTTCCGTTCTTCTCCAGAGCGATGCTCAGCTTCTAATAGAGTCATAGCGTATGCTAGTCGCTCACGGCTTAATGACGCCCGCTTAGAACTACACTATCACGGAACTGGAATGCCTAGCTGTCATCTGGTCTATACAAAAGTTTCGCCCGTACCTCTACGGTCATCGTTTCACCATCGCTGCGTATCTCCACGCCCTCTGTTGGCTACCCACGATGATAAACTTATCTGGGCGCCTCGGCCGATGGATACTGCGTTTGCAGCAGTTTGACTTCACTGTTACATTCAAGTTCGGCAAAAAGCATGCGAACGCGGATGTACTTTCGCGTTTCCCGTTATCCTCCCCGTCGCAAGCTGCGTCTTCCGAGCCACGGCTGCCACATTTACCCGTGGCACCGTTCAACCATGCTCCAATAGAGACGGCCACTGAGCTGCCTTCGCTTCAGCGGGCCGATACATATTGCCGAACTTTAATGGACCGCCTGAGTGGCTCGGCGCGACCACCCAATAGCCGGTTGCGACGCCAACTCAACAACTGTCAGGTTATGGATGGCGTGCTCTACCGCGCCAATCATCATCCTTCGGGCCATAAATGGGTGCCTGTTCGTCCTCGTCAGCTCCGCCTTCGCATACTCGCAGCTTTTCACGATCACGGAACAGCTGGGCACCTTGGCTTCCAGAAGACTTATGACCGTGTTCGCAGTCAATTTTTCAGGCCCGGCGTCTCGACGAGCGTCGCCAAATACGTCGCCTCTTGCGCATTGTGTCAACACCGCAAGCGACGAACAACACCTCCTGCCGGTTTGCTGCCGCCGGTTTTGTCCTTGTGTTCCATTTGACACCATGTGCATTGACCTGTACAGGCCGTTACCTTTAACATCGACTGGATGCCGCTGGATCGTGACTGCTGTCGATCACTTGACCAGGTACGCAGAGACCGCTCCTTCACAGTGTGGGTGTGCTCACGAAGTCGCCGACTTCTTCCTGCGCAACATCATCCTGCGACATGAAGCGCCTCGCGCTCTGCTCGTGACCACGGCAAGACGTTTCTTTCACAAATAGTTGCAGAAGTTCTTTGAGCTGCCAACACCCATCCGCAAAACCTGTTCTAGCTACAATCCGCAGACGAATGGACTTACTGAACGGTTCCACCGCACGCTCTCTGATATGATCTCCATGTACGTCAGCCCCGACCACCCAAAATTGAGACATCATTCTGCCTTTCGTTACATTTGCTTATAATACCACTGTCCAGCGCACCACCAGTTATTCGCCCTTCTTTCTCGTTTTTTGCAGCCTACCCTCTTTTGCCCTCGACACCATTTTTTTCTCTGCCCCAGTCTCCACTACTTCGCCACTTCATGAACACTTCGTCGATTGGATCGCCCATTTCCGACCTATGGCGAAACATAATACAGATGCGAGCCAGAAAGACCTAAAGGGCAGATATGGCGACACCCACCGCACCGTTCAGTTCTCGAAAGGCGAAGAGGTCCTGCTTTGGACACCTGTTCGAACACCAGGACTCTGCGAGAAGTTTCTGCACCGGTACATTGGTCGTACGTCGTCATCGACCAGACTTCTCCAGTCAATTATTGCGTGTTACCAGTTAGTCCTTCCACAGACCGTCATTGTCGTGGGGCAGAGATAGTGCACACTTCCCGCTTGAAACCGTTCAACCATCGCCAAACGTAACCTTCTGCGGGCAGGCGCCCGATTTAAGCGGGGTAGGGGGCAAAATGTGAGCATCAGGGATGTGCATTGAGAATATTCCCTGTGAACCTGTAATCATCATCATCATCGTCCCTCTGGTCACCAAGGGGTATGGTCCTCAATCACTCATAGCCAGCCGCCCATCGTCATTATCATCTGCGGATAATTCTCATCATCATCGTGCGTTCGGCCTCCTCGGACCGTTCGGAGTCAGCAAGCTAATTAACGTGGTCTCTGCAGTAACAACCATCTCTTTCAATATATCTAAATATTCAGAGTACGGATTGCATGTACACTGGAATCGAAACATGTGGCACTAGCCACACAGAAATTTGGGATTAAATAAGGTATCGTGTCGCCTGGTCTTTTTTGAGGCCCATGTAGTGGAACATGGTCAGCAAGTCACCACAAGACACTGAGCCATGAAGGATGTTGAATAGGAAAAGAATATCCGCCATAGTGCGCGTGGAAGTTAAGCATCGCAGCACCGGCACAAGCGATGATCCAGCATTATAATTCTTATTTGTAGCAAAGCGATGATTAAGGATAAATATAAACTTTCTCTGGACACCGTCAGTAAGCATACAGTTTATTTTGCATGTGCAATTTCCCACCATAGGGGCATACGGTAGCTGCGGACGACAAATAGTTGTGTACAGCTTGAGAAGAGAACCCGGATCCTTGAACTCTTTCGACAAGCGACATACAACTGCCAGGGAACGAAGGGCCCGCCGAGTGATCCCCCGGATGTTCGGAGAGAAGTTGAACATGCTGTCGAACTTAACCCCAAGATCCTTAACTTCCACTCATGGTGTTGAACCGTTATGTTTTTTGGTTCTGTTCAAGTCCGGGTTCAAACCTTTCGGGTGCGGTTCCGGTTTCAGTTCCGGAGCACCTTTCCGTTCCAGTTCAAACCGGTTCGAACTGGTTTAAACAGGTTCGAATGGGTTCGGCGGAAAAAAAACAGGAGTGCTGTTTTGTTTTATTGTTTTAGAGCGGCATTTTCGTTTCCCCGACACGTCGGTATAAAAACAAATTCACAATGCAGGTTTTTTGTGCAAACTTTCTGACTTTTCTAACATAACTGAACAATCCATTTCAAAATATTTTCCAAAGGAGGTCAACAATTACAACACTATCTGACACAGAACAAAAGGTTCACAGAGACAGAGACACGGAGAGGCTGAATCACACCCCGCTGAACAGCGGCCCGTGGAAAACGTGCACCTATATCCCTCAAAGCATCGCGGAGGAGTCCCCCCCCCCCTTCTCCTATGCGGCGGATCGTCTGAGGCAACCCCTACGCGCCCATTCGTAGAATTGAAATCGCGACCAGTTGGGAGTCCTGATTGAAGGAATTTATTGTATTTTATTTATTTATTTATTTATTTATTTATTTTCATTGCCTCAAAAGCCCCATGTAAAAGGGGCATTACATGATGGGTGGGTAAGGCACATAAAAAAGAAACATAGTTCAGTGAATTAAAAAAAATATAGAAGGCATGAGTTTCAAAGCAATATACAAGTTGTAAAATTTATAGAAAACATAGCACCAAGACCAATACTTCATAGTTTCGCATAAACTAGAATGAAGTCATAGCAAGCAGTGTTAATTTGAATGGTTCAGGGTAGCTTGTTTGTAACCATAGTCAGGCAGATTATCCCAAAGTTTTGCACAGGTTATAGAAAATGAGGTTGCGAATGTAGAGGTTCTAGGGCGAGGGTATGATAGCTGTATTGAATTATTACTGCGGCAGGAAGTTTGTGGACGGGGGTGATGTACTTACTGGGTGAGAGCTTCTTGTGGTGCGCCGGCCACCGAGCTTCAGGGCCATCTTTGTTTCGAAGTTGTCGGCTAACACGACATCTGGGCAACTGTGGGTCTCTTGTCGTCTTGAATTCACAGCGCAGACAAGAAACTAGGACAATAGACAGAGCACGACAGACAGGCGCTTACTAACAACTGAAGTTTATTGCTGTGACGTCTGGTATATAAATACAGTACAAATCAAGGCAACAAATAAATCGACACATAAAATGTGAAAATAAAATATAACAAATCCGCCACATCACTACCACCATGGGCTTACACACCATCTAGATAGGTTATTTTTTTGTTGATAGCATGACAGAAGAGATGCTTACACACTTTTCGTCTTTTTTTTTGCTACTTCATGAGCCTCAAGACAGTTGCCGGGTTTTTAGAACGTGTTGCCTCTTATTTGAACTCTACTTTTTCAAAGTCGAACGGCGAAACGTATCTCTAAAAGAATGGTATTTGCATTGGTTCATGCATCGCACCCATATTAAGTGACTTGTATTTAGCTCACAAAGATAGGGTTTTAGCAGACCGACTCAAGACAGCCATGTCAGCTGACATTTTTAGATTTGTTGATGATTACCTCGCAGTGTTTCCATGTGACAAAAAAGGAGCACTAATACTTTGATGCAACAACTCCTAACACATTTTAATGACTGATTGAAGCCTCTAGTAGTAAGCCATGAACTGCCCGATGCAGGATGTATCCGATTTCTCAATTTTCAGCTTTTTTTAAATCATGAGCTCATTTGTTGGAAATACGAACCTCGAGGCAAGAAGTCGCTGCTGGCGTATGAGCTGGCGCATTCGAAACTGGTTAAAAGAGGAATTGCGAATTTGTGCCTGAAAAATTCACTTTTTAAGTCATGCATTCATATGATACGCTCTAGTTTAATAAATCAGGTTAATCGCCTTATTAATGCAGGTTATGCTAGATATCTAATAACGCCCGTTGCGGAATGTTTGTAGAAGAAAATAAAGGTTAGGCAAAAAAATGACAGGAATGACAAAAAGAAAGGGAAGGTGCAGTATTTCCGTACATACATACTGTATCGCATATACTAAAAAAAATTGCATAGCACGCCGATCTGAGTGTTGTTTTTTCAGCTCCAGATAAACTTTTCAGACTTTTTAGACGTTAATATTGACACCCCTATTCTGAGCACGCATAATCTAAAAAGAATTGCCTAGCGCTCCGATCTGAGTGTTGTTTTTTCAGCTCCAGATAAACTTTTCAGACTTTTTAGACGTTAATATTGACACCCCTATTCTGAGCTTTGTAGAAAGGAGCACCAACGGCAGTTCATCGCATGTTCCACAAACGTAGCTTACAGCATACCTTCATTGTGCGGCAGAGAAAATATCGATGAAACGGGGAGATGTGGTAACAATAGGCTAAAGAAACCTAGTTACAACACGGAAAAAAAAAGCAAAAGCGGTCATCTAGGAGTACATTGTATGGAGTGTCCTGGGTGCGAGCCTATCTTCAGAAGTACCGCAATATTGTGTAAAAATAAGCATAAACTACTCAGGGAAATTATTGATGCTCATAAATTAGCAATAAAAGAAGAAAAGTGTGTAAGCGTGCCTTTTGTCGTGCTATCAGCAAAAGAAATCACCTATCTAGACGGTGTGTGAGCCCGTGGTGGTAGTGATGTCGTGGCAGATTTGTTATATTTTATTTTAAGTGCGAATGCACTTCTTAAGCGAGCCTGAATCGTCCGCCGCCGTCGTCCGCATAGCAACAGCTGCTGGTGCGCGCGCTCCTCGTCTTCCTCCTCGTCTTCCCTACCAACGGGGGGAGATGGGCGCGCGCTACTCTCCTCCTCCTCTCTCCGCTCAGTGACTGCGGGTGTTGGGCGCCTCCTCTCCACTTCGGGCGGGAGAGCTCTCGTTCGCGTAGCGGGCGCTCCACATTCCGACGCGTGAGGGCGCTCGTGAGCCCTCGCCGTAACGGCGGGCGCTACTCTCCTCCTCCTCTCTCCGCTCAGTGACTGCGGGTGTTGGGCGCCTCCTCTCCACTCCAAGATCACGATATCCACCGTAATCGCGCAATCAACAACCGTGCATTCGCACTTACACACTCTCCCCCTCGGGGAAGTGCGAGGGAATTTTTTTACATGTTATGGGTTGATTTCTTTGTTGCCTTGATTTCTGCTGTATATATACACCCGACGTCACAGAAATAAACTTTAGTTGTTAGTCTGCGCCTGTGTGTCGTGCTCTCCCTATCGCCCTCGTTTCTTGTTTGCCCTGTGAATTCAAGATAATGGAACACCAACTCGCCCAAGCATCAACTTTAACCCACTTGTCGACTGTGCAATCACGTCACCGTCGTGCTAACGTCTTAAGACCAAGTACGACTCGTATTCATCTTTTTGTGTAACTGTTGACGCAGAGTGTTTTAGGCGTCTGGGCGACCCGTCTATGTGGCCAAAGGGCTGACTCATCAAACGTTCCAAGGCAAGTTTAACCCTTGGATGGTGCACAGCTGTGAAATAACTGAGCATGACCAGTAAGCACGACACTCTCGATATCTATTATCTAAACACTCGAGGTCTACGAACTAAGTCCTCCGAATTTCTGAGAAATGTTGTGTGCTCCACATTTTCGACTATTGTTATTACTGAAACTTTGCTTTGCAATGATATCTCGTCTTCCGACTATATTCCTCCGAGCTCTGAAACTTTTAGAAGCGGCAGAACGTTAACTGGGCCTTAAAAAAAGGGTGACGGTATTCCCATTGCCATCGATCGCTCACTGCGATGAGTGGGGCGTGCTTACCTCGAGACCCTAGAGGAATCAGTCTGGCTTGACGTAGGCCTCAAGAGGGGCGAGAAGCTGCTCAGCATTGCATTGTATTTATTGCCAGATGTTTTACCTTGTGTATATAATCGAAAGATCACATCTATCGAAAATGATGCAACTGCACACTCCAACCATAAGCTATTTATACTTGGGGACTTTAACACCCCAGGTATTCACTGGAACAGTCTTTAATTTCAGCACAAAAACCAATATGCAGCGCCGAAATGCGGCATGTTATTAGATTTTCAATCGTTCACCTCCTTGCAGCAGTTCTACCACATAGAAAACTTCTGTCGTAATGTCCTAGATGTGGGCTTCTCGAACTTCAAAAACGTACAAGTGTGTGCCTCCGAAATATCTCTTGTTCACCCCGACATGTTTCACCCCCCTCTTATTGTCTCTGTCTCTGTCGCTGCCCAGCATCGCTATGGCGGAGTTGACGATTGTGCAGTCCCGCGATATGCTTTCAAGCGTGGAGATCATGCTGGGCTGCATCACTTTTATTCATCTGCTGAATGGTCTAGTGTTTTGATTTCAATGATGTGACGAACAGGTTCCACGTTTTACCGAAATTGTCAGGAGTGGCATGGAAAAGTACATCTCTTTTTATAAGCCTGTTCATTCCAAATTAACCCACTGGTTCTCGAAAGAACTTCGAAGTTTGTTTAAACTGAAGGACAGCGCCCACAAAAGGGCAAAGCAGTCTGGGCTTGACAAATGGAAAGCGGAGTTTAGTCGGTACCGCTAACGGCGTAAAGCCTCTACCGGCGTGACCACCAGCTGTATATACAGTCGTTAGAGGCTGCTGCGTCTCAGAAACCGGCTGACTTCGGGAGGTATGTACGCGGCCGTTCTGAGGCGTCTAAGGAACACAATTGATTGCTTAATTCCGATGGCGAACAGGCTGAGGATATTTCCACCAGCTTTGCTCAGTACTTTCATTCTGTTTTTCAACTGCAAGATGGTAACAACGAACACCTATTGTTCAATAATATGTCTAATTTTATTAGACTTCTGTTCGATAAAAACTTGTCAATAATAGCTTTAAACGGATGAAACCATCAATTTCCTGCGGTGCAGATGAAATTCCAGCAGCCCCCATAAAGGCAACTTGAGTATGCTTGTGTAGTTTGGAACAGCATGCGCAAAACAGACCGTATGCTCATTGACTGGGTCCAGAATAAGTTTATATCTATCTTTTTTCACCCTTTCGCGGTAATAATGACTCTGGATCATCTTCTGCATTGACGCTACCACGATTAATCTCCAGGCGTAATAAAGCTGATATTCTTTACCTTTTCAAAATTATTCATGGCTCATTGTCTTGTGTAGTGCTGCTACAACATGTTCTACTCTACGAGCCGCTGAAATTGACCAGGAAACACAATGTTTTTTCATAATCCGCACTGTCTGTTGGCCTTGTTCTCTCTGTTCCGAATGCAGTGTTTGTACAGACGATACTCTCACTTAGATATATTTAATAATTCCCCGACTCTCTTTCGCAAGCATGTCGGTGAGCTTGTCATGTCATAACTTCGCGTTTTTTTTTCATTCTCGTCCTCATGAAGTACGACTGACTCTTGTGCTGTTATTTCAGCGTGAAACGCTCGCAACGCGAACAGTTGCCCTTCTTCATCTTCGCCTTTTATTTTCTCTGATCATTCAATGTATAGATTCCTTCTATGCTGTATATCTTAAGTGGAAGCCATCTAAGACCATCCCGTTTTTATACGGCTTACACTATTCCATTGCATATTTCTTTTGCCAGTATTTTTGCATGCACAACAACCATTCGCATGCATTTCCCTATTGCTCTAGGCACAACGATTTTTATATATATTGTAAAGAAGATAGCCACCGAGTTAATGCAACGGACAATCTCCTGTTTGGGGGTATGCGCCAATGCGAGGACAGTGCAACGGACAATCTTCCGTGTGTGGGTGTGCACCAGGGTCAGGACACTATCATGGTCCAGTTTTGGTCACGCCCTATCGCGCCCGCTTGTCTCGTGCTCGCCCTGTTCCGACGGCTGAAACGACCGCTTGGTTCGGCCCAGCTCATCGTCGTACCCCTATCTATCGTCCCAATAAATGCCATTTCATTATGTATATGTGTATGTGTGTGTTTGTCAAAGTGTGTAATTTTTGTTCAGCGTAAGATATAATATTTTTTCTTTCGTGCGTGTGAGATGTGTACATCTTGCGTCCCCAGTTTCCTTTTGTTTTGTTTTTTCTCGTGCGCCAAAACAAAGACCCCCCGGCTGTTCCTGGGCACACTAATAAACATTGATTGATTGATTGATTGATTGATTGATTGATTGATTGATTGATTGATTGATTGATTGATTGATTAGGATATCTGCATGATGGCACTCAGTAAGGGCAAGTGTCTACCTCGCGGCCTAGGTTTCTTCGGTAAGCAGACGTTTTTTCGGTGTTCTTCGTGTAAACGCCGTGTGCACTTAGAGTGTATTCTTGTTCCCGTTAGGCAACGGCTGTTTAACCTGCATTGCGCAGCTGTGCGTCTGCTATGTGTGCGTGGCTGGGGCTAACCCGTTAGGAATAGTACCGACGGCGGGGGCAACCCAGCGAACACGGCCAGCCAGTGACCATGCCAGTCAACCCAGTGGCGCCCCTTGTGGGGCAACCTTCCTCCCATCAGCGGACATATGCGCCAATGTTGCTGACCTGTGGGCTCTTCTCTCACATGCAGCCGAAAGCATCGAAGACCTCTCTTTTCTCGCGGACGTAGTCGCCCAGATGCTGGAGGAGAGCCAGGTACTGCGTCGGGACAGCGTGGACGGGCTTGAGGAGCAGACTGAAATCATTGCTTCCCCCCCTGAGCAGGCTGGGTGCCTGGCTTGCGAGGGGAGCTCACGCGTCCGCCGCTTTCCCTGCCTGCCTCCCCCATGCCTGCTGACTCTGCGTTGTTACGATTTTCTTCTGGTGTTTCGATTACTTTTCTCCTAGCTATGACACATTCATAAGCGACAAAAGGTAACTGGTACTAAGCAGAAGGGTGGCGTTGTACTCATTTACGTTGATTGGGTCAGCCCAATGCGTTCGGCGTGCTGACCTCGAAACCCAAAAGGAATCAGGTTAGCTTGAAGTGCGCCAACAGAGTGGCGAGAAGCTGTTCATCGGAGCCTTGTATGTTTCCCCTGTTGTAGCTCCTGACGCGTTAAATAATTTGGTCAAGTCCAATGAACATGTGCATATTGCTATTTGCAAGGACAAGGCCCTCCTCCTTGGAGACTTTAAAGCACATGAGATTCAATGGAATCAGCTAAGCTTTCCTCCCTATAACTAACGAGTGGGGCAGAAAGGTAAAAGCTAACAGATTAATAAGTGTTTCATCGTTTACATACATGACACTACGTAGCCGCATACAAAATTGCAGTGGAATTATAATAAACCTGTCTATTTCCAACTTTCTAGCTTCGATGGAGTTAGTGTGCCACGCTGTGATAATTCTTTAGTGAAAGCCGACCAATATTATCCTCCTCCTTCTATTTCCTGTTGCCTTCATACCGTGCTCCACCATCCTGTAAGCTCCAGCAGTAGGAAACTAGCGGCTGTTTTGTCCGCGTAGATTATTTCAATCTTTCTTTCTACTTTTCTGCTGCTTCTTGGATGTCGATCATTGACATCACCTATGTCAATGAAGAAGTGTACCGTTTTAGGGATATTGTCCTGTCGAGTATGAAGAAATACATCCCGCAATATGTACCTGATCATTTCAAGTTCCAACACTGGTTTTATTCTGAACTGCGGTATACTCTCAAGCTCAGAGGACGAGCACACAGAAAGATGAAGCGGTGTGGTGCGAACTAGTTTCCCTAAGGATTTCCAGCGCCTCTGTGATCTACGTAAAATAATGCGCAAGCGTGATCATGCTTTACGCCTGACGTCCGTAGAAGTTAAAGCAACTCATCAACTAGAAGCATTTTGGAACTACGTCTATTCTAGATGATGTACAAGTGGAGAATCTGTTCGTCTACTATACTGGAGCGTACAGGAGGTTGTATACAAGGTTTAGTGATTTTCTGTTCAGTTTTCGTCTATTTATGGTCCTAGGGGCGGCAGTCATGGCTGCACCGTCCAATGTCACTGGAGTGAAAACACCGAGTTGTGTGCAACGGAATGAGCACATCGTGCAGACCAGCAGCAAACTGATGAAGCCCTCGCTTTATGCGCCAGACGGTATTCTTGCTGCCATTCTCAAGACAGTTATATACATTCGTTCACGTGTTAACTTCGCTTCCACCTGGACAAGTGATTTCGATGGCGATACCTGACGAACCGTTCCTTCACCTCAGAAGTCAAAGCCATTTGATCCTGCGACTCCTGTAAACCGCTGCCGTAGCTGTAAGTGCGTCTACAAACCCCTTGGTGTCAGCACAACCGCAAGACCCCTGACACATTGTGTCGTTGTGTTGCTTAATCCTGTCAACTCCTTGAAGAATATCATATCACTCGGTACAGCCCCATTGCTGTCAAAGAAAGATTGGAGAATCCGGCTCAAGCTAGTGTGCTACAAGTACTATCGCGTCCAATTTGACTCGCGACAGGCGAGCGGCCGCCGCAGCTGCTTCCCGGGAGGCGGTGGCGCCTTGCAGCGAAGTATTCGAGAAGTAAAGGGAGAGGGGTCAGCTGTTCCGATACCCATCGGCAACCCCTGAGTGCTCTGTTGCCTAAGCGCGCTACGAATGCAGTGCGCATGAAGCTGCCCGATGTAGTTCAGCTTGGCGCAGCCTTGCGACTCCAGAATTGTGACGCGTGATGGTTTCGTTGCTATTACCGCGAAATGAACGGTGGCTCGGCTATTGTTATGGAACGTATTTTTAAAAAACTTTGTTGTTGATCATTTAAAAATTAACACTGTCGTTTATGTTATCCTTAAGACGACTTGAAGGTGAAAGCCCGAGTACCCCTGCATTAAAGACAGACGCATGATTTACTTGGTTGCACGTTCTTTCCGCAATCTTGTCCATTGTAGACATATCTTTTTTGCTCTTCTTGCGCGAATACTTTACCGACAACCCTGTTATTGAAGTCCGCAAAAATTCGATTTTTCATTCACATTTCCCACCTTAATTAGTATGCTTAATTAGGCTCGTAAATTACCAAATCAAATATTAGCCATTGTTAGTAGGCCTAATTTGATTTATCATCCACCATATTACGGTTTGCCATCTCCTTTAAACCATCCAGTCATCTACTTTATTCGCTTTTTGTGATCCATCCTAATTTGCTGACTCATTCACTTCTATCGCATAGTCATTCGTCTTCAATAAATTTAACACACTTTAATTCCAATTAATGTACCTAGTCAGGCACCTAATTCACTTTATTTCAATTCGATTCCTCCTATTCTCTTTTATAACATTCATTCACTAAGCCATTCCCTTTCATTCCCTTTGATTGCTCTCAATTAACTTCGAGTCATCTTAATTCCCAATAATTTTTCTTTGTCTAGTCGTCCTTCCTAATCCGCTTTGATCCATCATAATTCACTTTCGCTCCTAATAATTTACTTTGATAACCTTAATTCATTTTGATTGCTCTTAACTTCAACAACTCTCAATTGGCTTTGTCATCCACTCATGCGCCGTCATCCTCTGGTCCGCTCTAACTGCCTTGAACTCGCTGGAGGTGCCCAGAACTTTACACAATGGGTATTGGCAACCGGTTTTCGCTCAAGGATTTGACGGAACGACGATATAAATAAGGCTTTTGCCTTAACAATATGAACACTTATGGAAATACACAAGTCATATTTACCTATAGAGGTTCATTACAAATTTAAACTCACCAAAATTAATCCAGAGTTAACACATTAAAACTGAAAGAGTTTATTGACCTGCGCCACTGTAATGCCGTTACATGTCCGTTCCTTATGAGGCAGCAACAAAGCAATAACAATAACTTTTGTTAAAAAAAAACCTTTGGAGACGAAGTTCATCGTGCCTCAGTATCAAGTTATGCTTCCTTTAGTACCGATAAAATGTTGAATTCTGGATGGAAGCGATGCCAAAAGTGCCTCCACGTAGCCTATGTCCTCCCCATGCGGCTTCAACCACGTGCCACAGATCGTCCGCCGAGGCTCTATGCAGTCCTTCCTTCGACAGCGCTACCTTTATCTTTCTCCATACAGGCTCGATAATGCTAACGTCGGCACCTTTAGGGATCCATTCAAGTTGACGCACACCCCGGTCAGTGAACAATTACTTGACAATTTTTGCGGTGTGCACACGTGCCAGGTCCTGCTGGAAGAGGCAATCGCTGTCAGGGAATGGGCCGTCTAGGGCATATGGGCTCACTACATATTCCAGGATTTCGGAATATTTCTCTGCAGTTAGGAAGCCTTCAATTCGGTGTAGTGCGCAAAGTCCATCTCTGTACATGACGGCCCACACGTTTAAGGTGGTCCTTCCGCTTGAGGCCACTTCTTGTTTGTATTCCGGCTCGTAGGGAGTCTTCACAGAATGCCAGACGCGACGTTTCTGCTCCCATATTGTGGTAAACGTCGATTCGTCCAAGAACAACACCGGCTTCCAGTCGTCAACGCTCCAGGGGCTGTGCTCAGACGCAAAACTGAGACGTGCTGCTTTGTTGTCGTCGCATAGAAGAGGCTTTTGCATGGCGACACGGCTCCTCAGTCCGGCTTCTGCCAACCTTCTTTTCACAGTAGTCAGTGAAGCTGAAATACCTGCAAATTGAGCATGCTGCTGCGCAGCGCCAAACGGATTAGCGTGAGCCGCAGCGACCAAAACTTCGTCTTCAATGGAGCCGGTAACGCGAGGCCGACGATCATGAGGGGCGTCACAAATTCGCCCTTCATTTCTATAAGCCTGAATAATGCGGTTCACTGTGTTCGTTGATCGGCCAGTTAATTCAGCGATTTCTCGCTCCGTATAAGACTTCAAGCATAATTCCACAATTCGCACACGTTCACTGTGAGGCACTCTTGAAATGGTGTGGCCTGCTGTGAAAAGAACAATGCAGCCGAAAAGGGCATTGAAAGGGGCGTATAAAAACTGGCATCAGTGCTTTGTGCTCTCCTCTTGTTTTAGATGCGGAGCATCTTATAGCGGTGGCCTGTCCCGCGTAGGCGTCGGCGTTGTCGGTGTCCGCACTCACACTGCGCATGCGCAACTCTCCTTCTTCTCTCTCTCCAACAGCTGGGCGTTTCTCTCTCGGCTCTCTCTCTCTCTCTCTACCAGCTGCGTGCGCTTCGCGTGCGTTTGCTTCTACACACACCGCGCATGCTCGGCGCTTGCGCATCTCTCCTCCTGTAGTCTCATCTCCTTCAAGTGTGAATATAAGCAGCGGTAGCATGCTGCGCGCGTCAGTGCAGCGCTTGCTTCGGTTGACGTCAGTTGACTCCGCTTGACTCGGTTGACTTCAGATGCAGTGTGATGGAAACAACAGCCCCGTCTGTGAGTGGGCTGACGCAACCTTATACTAGCATCAGCACAAACGCACACATCAACGTTACTTCCAATCAAGACAAAACTGCGAAGCGAAGGGCACGCGACGCTGAACGTAAACGTTTGAAGCGAGTGGCAGACCCTGAACTACAACAACGAGAAGCCGCTTCAAAACGACAACAGCAGTACCTGAACTTCGAGCGCATGAAGCAGCGTTGGTTCGTGAACGTCGAGCGGCGGATGCTGAACTACGACAACGTGAAGCAGTTGCGGTTCGTGAACGTCGAGCAGCGGAAGCTGAACTACGACAACGAGAAGACGCTTCGAAACGACAACGTCGAGCAGCAGTATCTGAGCGAGCAGCAGTACTCGCTCCGCATCCCATGGTTCCCTTCGGGAAGATGGTGTAATTTTTCAGCTTGAAACGGACGCTGTTACCAATAGAAAGCAGTAGGCGATAACGGTTGCTTGGAAAATAGCGTCACGCATATTTTTTTTATTCTTAGCATATTGTTTTTTACAGCACTTATAGGTTTTCATTGTGGTAAGGCAAGCATAGCGGCGCAGTGGCCATCAGTGACGTAGCTGAAAGCATAATAGTGCATTTCGTACCGTGAGGCATTGTCAGAATTCGAGGCAGTAGCAGTAGATAAAAATTTGGTAAGCCAGTGTTTCAGATATATTTATTTGTGTGGAAGATCGAACGTTATCGATATTTCGCGACGCCTTATTATTGCCAAACTGGAAGGCTTGCGCAAATGCGCATAAGAGCATTGCAGCCAATGGTAAAATTTATCGATGGCGATGCGGTAAGCCACCCCGACAACTTCCGAGGTAACAATTTATACCAGACGCAAGGGAAAGAAGCCAGCAATGGTGCACGCGGGGGTTGCCGATGGGTGTCGGAAAAGCTGACCCCTGTTGCGACTGGCCACCCGAGCGCAGTCACCGGTGTAGCGATGTTGCCTTGCTCCGTCCGCTATCGACGCGGCAAAGAGCAGAGCGACGAAGTCCTCGAGCCGACGAAGAGTTGAAGTAACATTTATATACAGTATTTACAGGGTAAGCAAACGTTACATCATTCGCACAAAGGCGACAGCACCCTTCCACTCGGTGCTTCCGAAGAGACTGGTGCCGTAGAGAAGCCGCCGAGGAATGCCGACGATGAGAGCCTCCGGGCTTCTTTTATAGCCCGGGAGTTCGTTGTGGCCCCAAGAAGTTCGAAATGCTCCAATCAGGTCTCTCGCTGCCTGAAGTTTGAATTCCGACGAATGGTAGCGAAGCGGTGAGTCAGCTGCGCCGCCAATGGGGAAAGGGAGAGCGATGCCGCCGCCGTCTCCGTGACCTCGCCTCCGGGCGTAGCGACATGCCCTTGTTTGGGTCGTTCTCCGCTGAGGGATTCGGCCGCGCCGCAGCGTTTCGAGATGCAGGAGTCGGCCGCGCCGCAGCGTTTCGAGATGCAGGATTCGGCCGCGCCGCAGCGACGAAAGGGAGAGGCGTGACTCAGCCTCGCTGTCGGCGCGTCGCCTCGTGCAACGCCTGTGGGCCAGGCGCTCTGGCACAACAGCACCCCCGCCGCCAGACAATGCGCCGTGAAGACGAGCTGCCTCCACGTGGCTCGGATGCTGGGCGCGCTCGTTCGCCAGGCTCATCCAGGTACACCTCCAGTGCGCCAGGAAAAGGGCGACTCCACCAGGTCCCTCTCCATGAACGGGTACCGCCTGCCAGGTCCGGATCGCAGGTACCTCGCCGTGCTGCCCAGGTGTCTCGACCAGCTTCGTCCGGCTCTTTCGGTTCTGTCCTCGGCCCCGGTGCTCATCGTTCTGGAGCTTGCAAAGAACCGACCGACAACAGACAACACCAAGCGCACGCAAGCACCCTCTGTCCTCTGTCAGAACACCAGACTCCAAAGCGCGACAAACTCTCCTAGCTAAGTGTCTATCCCAAATTTGGACCTTCTACACCAAGAGGCTCATGCGGGACGTAAAACTCTTAAAAGAAGAACTCACACTAAGTGTCAAATGTAACACGCGACATTAAATGATAACTAAGGTTGATTACTTGAAATCACGCGGTGCGGAAATAATCAACTGAGGCAGCAAATGAGGGCAATAATTTTGCTCCCACCTACCTGCTACGCTAAAATCTACTCACGAGGAAACGAAACGAAACGAAAGACACGGGGAGGACGAACGCAGCCTTACTTAGAACGCCCGGCCTAGTGCGTCTGCGTTACCGACTACAGAGCACGCAAACTTCTGCACTGCCCACACGACGCAGCCACATTCCTTTTCGGATGTGCTGTACGCCTCTTCCCTGCAAGTTAGCTTGCGGCTTAAGTACAAAACTGGTCGTTCCCGGCCATTCGCATCCTCTTGGCATAGTAAAGCTTCCATGCCACGATTGCTCGACCGAACTGAATAACGAACCTTTCCAAAAGTCGGGGCCGTTAGAACTGGCTCCTCGCTCAAGGCTCGTTTCAGCGCTTAAACGCGCCTCCTACTTTGTGTCCTTTCCACCTTAACTGGTTGACTCGTTGTAAGAGCATCACTAACGGACTAGCCAGTGTGGAGTAATCATTAACTTAAGTCTAGCCCTATCCAGTCAAACTCTAGAAGTCCTTACCTCTGACTTAGTCGTTGGTCGGCGATAGCTTACGACTGCGGCCACTTAACGACTGACGGTCTTCGTCGGCCGCGCTACCACAACCACCTGCCTTAGTTACGTCACTTCAGCGCAACCTATGTGACACTGACTGTTTGACTGATAGTCCTGCTTCTTTGCGTCTGCTCAGCACGACTCGTGAGTGCTCTACTTGCTCCTACCCAGCGCGTACTAGAAAAGCTGGCGCCATCGTCGAGGTAATGGAGCGCGCACTACCACAGGCCACAAAACACCCGATCCGTTAGTTTTGAGAAGCAATATGCTCGTGTTTGAGTCCGAAGCTGAACATGACGGGACGGACTGTCCGAACGGGGAAACGAAGAACGCTGCGTAACAACTAGCTCTTCCCCACAGGCTAGTTTCGTCATTCGAAACGCGTTCTCTTGCCCCGGTCATATACAAGCCTCGCAAAGCTGACGCCCGTAATCTCGCGCGGAGCTGACTTCAAGGCCAACATAGCGGCCGGCACGCATGCCTCCCAATCGCGTTTCCGCTCAAAGCAGAAAGCTCTCAACTTTCGCTTTCGCCCTGAGCGCCTTCGTTCCACTGGCTTGGAATGCGGGTGAAAGTGCCCCACCTTGCTTTCAAGCAAGTCCTCGCGAACTGGGGACAACGGAGAGTTCGCCTCGCAACGCGCGGCCACCTGGGTTTCCCCGCCGATGGGGATGGCGCAACCCGCTTCGGCCGACGGCGGCTCGATTAAGCTACTGCCAGAGCATTCGGTCCGCTCGCCGCTCGGCCTTCGTTGCTCGCTCGTCTCTCGTGTCCCGCTCGCAGGCTTAGCCACAACATCGCCAGAGTTAGAGCTCGCACCCGAAGGAACACCTTCTGTTTCCGGGGGCTCTAGCGGCTTCGTCTGGCTAGCCTCGCCGTCCAAAGTTTCCCGCGAAACCTCGCTATCTCGCGCACTGTGCGCGATCCTGTTGGAAGCCGTCTCTAAGGCCTCCTCTGATTCTGAGCGTTCTGCCGAGATCGTTGAACCCGAGACCGACACATGAACGCGATCAGCGGACCCGTACGGCCCTCTGTCGGACGTCTCAGCAAGTGCTTTATCTCGCTTAGGCACCCCTTTGCTCTCCGTGACGGCGGTACGGTCTCTGTCAACGTCACTCGCGACGAGCTCACCGGATTTCTCTGTCGGCCCTGTCGGCAGCGCTTCGACCTTGAGCTCGTCTTCGCGTAACGGCTGATCGGAAAACGGTGACAACGTACTCTCCGTGTCGCCCGGCTCCGTTTCTCCACCGAAGGGTTTCACGGAACCCGCCTCAGCCGCTGGCGGTTCGACTAACCTACCGCGAGAGTTTTCGTTCGGCTCGCAGTTCGAGCTACGTTGCTCGGCGTCCTTTCGCGTCTCGCTCGCTGGGGAAGAGTCAACATTCTCCGAGAGCTTCCTCGCTTGCGAACTCGTAAGTGCCTTGCACTGGCCACTGCTCGCGGACTCTGCGCGCGTTTCGAAATCTTTATTTCGAAGCGGCTTCTCTGCCTCCGCGCCGTTCTCGCTTTCCTGGCTCGCTTCTCTGTCCAAGAATACGAGTGCGGTCGCTTCGCCTTTGCCCTGCGACGCTCCGTCTTCCGGCCCTGACCTCTCAACAACGAACGGCGGCCGTTGGTCCTGACTTCTCGGACCGCTCGCCTGAACCGTTAGATAAGTCACGCTAGGCGCCGGCGAACCCTGACGGAACTCCGACTCTAGCCTCATCAACTCGAGCTGCCTTTTGGCTTCCCGTTCCTGCCTTTCAGCTTCCTCCCTCCGTTCCTGCCTTTCCGCTTCCTCGCGCTCGCGGCGCTCTTTTTCTTCGGCCTCCTCGCGCTCACGGCGCTCTTTGATATCAGCCCTGGCCTCATTGACTTCCTCAGCCGTTACGTTCTCCTTCCGCATGATCTCAAGGATCGCATGCTTCCGTTTCGCACGGCCTAAGTCAAGGCCCAGCTCCTCGCAAATTTCGATGAGTTCCTTCACTTTAAGGTCCTCCATCGTTTGCACTGGCCTCTTGCTGCTTACCCGCTTTAGAATTCCCTTGCCGTTCCTATACTATCGAGCTACTAGTAAGGCACGCGCAAGTAATTCTCTACGCTCCTTTGTTTACCTCTCGGCACTAGCTTTGGTTTCAAAACACTTGCTCTAGGCTTGAAACACTCAAAGCTATACACAGTGCTTCACCCAGCCCTTCTCTAAACTACCATAACCTGTGCTAGAGAAGTCTGGTGAACTGAGAGAAAACGTCGAGCGCTTACCACACCAGGTAGTAGCCGTTGCCGGTCGATCCCGCAGCTGCCATCCACTGTTGCGACTGGCCACCCGAGCGCAGTCACCGGTGTAGCGATGTTGCCTTGCTCCGTCCGCTATCGACGCGGCACAGAGCAGAGCGACGAAGTCCTCGAGCCGACGAAGAGTTGAAGTAACATTTATATACAGTATTTACAGGGTAAGCAAACGTTACATCATTCGCACAAAGGCGACAGCACCCTTCCACTCGGTGCTTCCGAAGAGACTGGTGCCGGAGAGAAGCCGCCGAGGAATGCCGACGATGAGAGCCTCCGGGCTTCTTTTATAGCCCGGGAGTTCGTTGTGGCCCCAAGAAGTTCGAAATGCTCCAATCAGGTCTCTCGCTGCCTGAAGTTTGAATTCCGACGAATGGTAGCGAAGCGGTGAGTCAGCTGCGCCGCCAATGGGGAAAGGGAGAGCGATGCCGCCGCCGTCTCCGTGACCTCGCCTCCGGGCGTAGCGACATGCCCTTGTTTGGGTCGTTCTCCGCTGAGGGATTCGGCCGCGCCGCAGCGTTTCGAGATGCAGGAGTCGGCCGCGCCGCAGCGTTTCGAGATGCAGGATTCGGCCGCGCCGCAGCGACGAAAGGGAGAGGCGTGACTCAGCCTCGCTGTCGGCGCGTCACCTCGTGCAACGCCTGTGGGCCAGGCGCTCTGGCACAACACCCCTCTGCCTTTACTTCTCCAATGCTTCGCTGCAAGGCGCCACCGCCTCCCGGGGAGCAACTGCGGCGGCCGCTCGCCTGTTGCGAGTCAATTTGGGCGTGATAGTACATCCAAATTATCACATCAACCTGCTCGTCATTGATACTCGCAACGCTGTTGCCACAGAGCGTCTTTTGGAAATCCCCTCTATTGCTGGAGTTACATTCCAGGCGTATGTACCGCGGCCGAGCAATTGCGGAGTGGGCGTGATCAGGGTAGTAGCTAAGGAGCTTTCTGTCCCTGGAATATAATGATGGTTGGATGTTTATGGCGCAAGGCCAACTGGGGCAAAGAGCGGCAAAACAATAGTCATATATGAGGGGTGAAACCTTAAACACTACGTAAAGTCAGCAAAAACAAAAGTAAAATCACAAAACGACAATGAGCATGGCTGGTGTATAGGGCCAGATTTCATTATGCGTGATAGGAAATGATGTTTAAAAACTTGACGTCTGACAAATACTCAAACACACGTTTCGCGGAAGCAATGGCATCGTCACCTAGAAAAAACGATGTATGTAGGGAAATATGTTGTCTGCAGAGTTCTCTGAAGTGTTTGTGTCGTGTTGTGTGAAGTGCCTTGCATGTGATTAGTATGTGCACTACGGATAGGGCCTCTCCGCACCTGCTGCACTGGGGTCTAGAAGATCCCGTCAGCAGATACGAGTGCGTTGCATGGGTGTGCCCTATCCGTAGCGTACCCAAGGCGACTTCAGTGTATCTGTTGTGTGAGTCAGTTATGTTTATGTAGCGTCCCAGTTGTGGTTTTATTACGTGTAGTTTGTTGTTTGTTTGTTGACTCCAGTGTAGTTGCCATGTGTTACGAAGCTGTCGTCTGATATGTGCCTTTAGGTCGGTGTAAGGTACTGTTGTTATGTCAACTGTGGTCATGAGAGCAGCAGCACCAGCCATTTGATCAGCAGTATCATTGCCAGGAATCCCACAGTGACCTGGTACCCAGCATATGGTTATTTCTAAATCTGAAGTATATGCATTCATTACGAACTTTAAAAGAACATTAATTACACAGTTTTTTGACGACCTTCCTGATGACAATGCCTGCACAACGCTTAGAGAATCTGTGTAGACGATGGACTTTGGAATCTTATGATCGAGAATGTGATTTGAAACGAGTAAAATGCCATACGCTTCTGCCGTGTAAATACTGCTGTGAAAATTCATTGTTTTCATAACTCTAAAATTTGGTCTGTGCGCTGCACAAGAGACAGTAGAACCAGTTTTGTACGCGTCACTATAGAATTCTGCGCACCTGTACTTGTCGTGCAGGAACAGGAAGTGCTGCAGAATCGCATTCCTGGGTACCCTATTTTTTTCTACAAGAGTGAATGACAGGTCGCATGATACAGGACGAAGATGCCATGGTGCGATGAAATTATGAATGGGTGTCTTGTGCGTGTCTGAAAGGGGGACATTGAGTGCAGAAGCCTCCTCCCTAACTCTGAGAGGGAACGGTGAGGGAATAGATGGCCTGTTTAAAAAGAGTTGTAAATTTGATGTATCGTTCATGATGGGATTAAAAGGATGGTTGGTCAGAGACACGATCTTGGATGCATACAACAGGTCAACATACTCCCGCTGATGCCCTAGGCACCATTTTTCGCACTCGCCATAAAGACTTTCAACAGGGCTAGTGCGGAATGCGCCACATGAGAGGCGAAGGCCAAGATGCAGCACTGGGTCGAGCATTTTCAGTGCTGTTTTTGTAGCCGACCCATACACGACACTGCCGTAGTCGAGCCGAGACCCCACCAACGCTGTGTACAGGTGCAGCAGGAGTTGTCTGTTGGCCCCATAAGACTGATGTGAGAGGACCTTAAGAATATTCATTGTTTTTAAGCATTTGCATTTGAGCTGTCTGATATGTGGGATGAATGTAAGTTTTTCGTCAAATAAAATACCTAAAAACTTGTGCTCCTTGTTCCCAGGAATTGGCACATTCGCAAAAGTGATGTCTGGGTCCGGGTGGGCAAGTTTCTTGACGCCGAGCTGGACTTGACGTTCGCAGATGGACAGGTTACACGGTCCCTGGAATACTTAGCGCGCTACGGGTCAGAGCACCTCTAAAACCCGCCCGCAGATTAAGAAAGTCATCAGAGAGTGTACAGATTGTGTTTGCGACCGAAACAGTACCCGAGCACGTCGTCATCTGTTACACGCGCAATCGCGTGTATGATTACCTAGGGACCCCGATACAATGCAAGAAATGCCAGTGGTTCGGCCACGTGGCTAACATGTGCAAACTCTAGCTCCGATGTTCGCGGTGCTGTGGTACTCATGACCGAGAATTCTGTTCAGCTGAAAATCCTAAATGTCCAAATTACAGCAAAAATCATTAATAGACATTTCTTCACTGCTCTTTCCGCCGTCATGAGGAAGCTATTTACAAAACAAACGCCAGAAACAACCCTGAGTACAGGTCAGCGAAATACGCTCTACACGAACGACATACGTCTGGGCATAAGAAACATTGGAGAAAGCAAGAGGACACATCTGCGGGTATCAAGTCCATCAACAATGTAGAGGATTTCCCAACTCTACCAGTTCTCTATCATGAATCGCAGTAGCAGCAACCCCCTACAGCAGCTCTGCAGGTAAGAACTGCAGCAGCAACGGATGAGTGCCCCTAAAAAGATGCCACCCCGCCGTCATCGACAGTTGCGCGTGCTCCGCCATCAGACGAGACTCCGACTCCAGCTGCACGAACTTCGAAGCCTGCTCGTCGAGCATCTATGTGAGGGCAGCGTGAGCCAAAGGATCACCAGAGTTCCGGACCGTTGCACTCTGTAATATCAGCTTTAGTAAAGGGTGTGCGCACCTTCCTCGCCGCCTTTCATCCCCGGTAGCCATGACTATCCTGACTCTTCTGGATTATGTTTCACCTCTCCCCATGTGACGGCTTTAGCTGCGTACAGCTGGTGCAATCAGAGTTTCGAGAGCGCAAGGGAAACAATCTCTACATAATAGAGCATGGTCTTTCGCCAGATGCGTCGAATGAATACGTGGCAGCCCCATTTGGCGGCTCTGGCTTTGTCCTTCACAGTCATCGCCGCTAAATTCTACCTGGTGTAGTACTGGACGTAAATCGCTTAGAAGGCATCATCAGTACTACATCAGCCCCGAATATCTTGACCGGTAACTTAAACGTTCATCATCCCATCTGGGGCAGCAGGAAAACGACGACTAAAAGGGGAACCTTCTGGACATCACCCACCGGCCCGGTATCTGCATTGTCAACTCTGCACAGCCCACCTTCTACCGGGAAAAGATGTCGAGCGCTCGCGACGTCGGATCTGTTTCGTCACAACTCCTCCCTGGGACGTTCTGTAAAGCTTAATGTCGGGGGCTAATTGGTGTAACATGCTTGCGAAGTTTTGCCTCCTGCACCTCCTCGAAAGAAGCGCAACTTGCCTTCAAAAGGTCCCTATGACGAGCTGGGCACTGGGCATTGAGAGAGAGAGAGAGAAAGAGAGAAAAAAACTCTTTATAAAGAGGAAGATGCGGAGAAGTGTGCCGACATCAGTTGCCGGCATGCTACTTTATCGGGAAAGGAGGAGAGGGGAAACTAATGCCCTTCAACTCTATGAAGAAGGGTGACCTGCAAAGCTGGACGCAGTCCGCGGAGTGTCCGAAACAAAACACGTTTATCGTTATTTGGAACAGAGCGTATTTCCCAGCGAATTAGCTGAATGAACCTCTGACGGATCCACGCTTTGTCCTTGCAGATAAACATGGAACTGCCTGTGTCCCTCCCACGTCGTAATCATCTTACTGTTTGTGTAGGGCCGGGTTAAGACTGTTTCCGCAACTGCCGTAATAACTTTAAAGCAGTCTTGGGAGGTAACTAGTTACTAGTAACGCGTTACCCGTTACTAGTTACTTTTTTTAGTAACTTGCAACTCTAACTAGTTACTTTTAATTTAGAGGTTTTCATTGAGTAACTGCAATAAGAAATACCGTTACAGTTACTTCATTTCTATAAAAAAAATATCCAACAGCAACACTCATCAACGACCGATGTACAGTTCGCGCTTTCCACTATTTTGGACTTTCTTCTGCAGAGCCTTCGCCTACTACATGTATACCAGCTCACTCCCTTCGCATGGGTGAAAAACACCTGGACTAGAAATGTTTAGGCGTGGGCGTGTGTGTGGTGTCCCACGCGGTCAGCTAAGGGCTCGAAATTTTTAAGTATGAGCTGCAGTATTTCCCTCAGCAGGGCGATGTCGCTCTCACCCAGACCATAATTA
This sequence comes from Haemaphysalis longicornis, assembly GCF_048455015.1. Classification (NCBI taxonomy): domain Eukaryota; kingdom Metazoa; phylum Arthropoda; class Arachnida; order Ixodida; family Ixodidae; genus Haemaphysalis; species Haemaphysalis longicornis. The sequence goes on along the minus strand of NW_027526280.1, from coordinate 134,980 downwards.
AAGCTGCGACATGCGCCTAAGCGCACGTGGACGCATGTTGACACCAGAACTCAGAGTACGATGAGCGGCTGCACCATTTTCGCCACATCTGGAGCGCAGTACAAGTGCTTGACACAAAGGCTAACAGGAAAAAAAATATCCACAAACACCACACAACGTACTGAATCGTTTTCACTTTCGCGGAAGCCTGGAAAACTCCGGTCAATGCGTCACCTTCTCATTAGCGACGTGCAGCCCCGTTTGTGTGGTCATAAAACGCCGCGGGGAGTCTCTCGGCGTCCCCGTGCTCGTCCAGCCTTGTGCGCACTGTAGAGTGTTCGATTCACAAGTCGCAGTTGCTTGCGACCATTGTGCGCTTTGGAGACCCCTGGCCGTATTTGGGACAACGTGTTTTGAACCCCTGGTCTAGAGGCTTCGTCGAGCTGTCAACCGTGCGCGAACGTGGTCGAGGAAGTCATGAATTCCACGCCCCTTCACACATACGACGACCCCAACACACCAACCAGCATCTTGGCCGGCAGACGCCTGACCACACTGCCCCTGCACGAGGAAATATTCTTATGCTGTATTCGGGTGGTCGTTTTAGAGTGCTCTGGAGCACTCCGGAAAGCGACTCCGTGTTCGGGTGGTCGAAATCGAGCGCTCGACGTATGTTCGGGTGGTCGTCTCAGAGCGTCGTACTCCACTCCGAGCGCCTCTGACTGCTCTGACTCCGAAGTGGGAGTGCCGCCGAAATCTGGAGGCGATCGGGTCACGTGACCCAGGCCGCCGTGGCTCGCCCCGCTCGCCTGCCCAGTCGGTGGCGTTCGCGGAGGCCTAGCCAGCGGTTTGTTGTGGGAGTATTTTGACGTTTTTGCTTCTCCTGCTATTACTGAAGGCGTCTCCGCGTCATGTCGAAACGGAGACGCCTATTGAGTGTAGGGGAACCGTCTCCGCTGCTTCTGCAGCTCGGAATCGACGCCGAGGAGGACAGCAGCTCAGACGACGACGACGACGACTCGCACGTTTACGCGACAAAGTTCGCCGAACTGTTCGCCGCACCGCTTCCTGTGTTCAAAGTGCAGGAATGCGTTCGCAACTTTGGGTTGGAGCTAACGCTTCCGATCTGAATGCTGCCATTAACGCTTCCGATCTGAATGCTGCCATTTGTTAGAATTCTTGGACGTGCCTGGCTGTTTGCAGTTGCCGTGTTGGCCGCGCCGCGGCGCCACGGTCGCGTGCTGCTCCAAGATCGGGTACGCGTTCGGTTGGGGAGCGGTCACTCTTGCTCGGATTGGGGGAAGCGGCGAATCAGCGTACTCCGAGTTGGAGTATAAGAGCGACCACCCGAATACAGCATTAGAAAGCCTCGCGACTTCGTTTCCAGAGATGGGGCTGAAACCAATACTGTAGCTACACTGAATGTTGGGCGCAAAGAATACTTCGGATAGCTTCGTTCGGCCTACGCCTCAAAGCAGACGAAAGGAGCGGGCTCTGGGATCTGGGATGTGGTTGCTGTGAAAGGCTGGGATTGGGAGAACAGTGTTTCCCGGGCAAGGCGACAAAAATCGCCTTTGTGAGGACAGGGGGCGCAGGAAAAAAACAGTAAAGAGTCCAGTTCAGTTTCTTTGACCTTTGGAAATAATCTTGGCTCATTCCGGGGGGGGGGGCTGGGGGTTGGGGCGGGAGAATGACTTCGAGGACCTACGGACAAACGTCGCTTCGGCAATAGCTCAAATTGGTCTCTGTATCCGACGACAAGTACGACATAAAATGCTAACGCCGAGCTTTTTTAGTATCTTTCAAAAACACCTCGACAACCGAAGTACTCCCACATCCGCTTCCCTTTTTCTCCAAAGGCCCTTCTGGTGATCCACCACCCCCCTCCGCTTTTTCCCTTCTCCCTCACTATGCAAGGCGGTCAAGCGACAACACTGTGGGTAAAAATAAATTTAGTTGACATTGATTGTTTTGTTGTTTTGTCCTCGAGCTCGGTATATTATAAGTTCGGCCTCTGCGTTCGTCCGGGGGTAAAAAGGGGCATTCCCATATGGCGCATGGCGTGGTATCTGGAGCGCCACATTCAGGACAGTTTGGGTGGGGATATAGTGTGGGATAGATGTGGTGGAGGACGTGTCTGGTGAGGAGGGAATTGTCGCCATAATCTGTCTAAGGGTGGAGGGAGAGACGTATGGTGGGGAGGTAGTTCTAGCCGCTGTAGGCGGTCGTATGTAGGTCATTAAAGGTAAGCAAGGGGTCACGGGAGTTTTTAGGCCGTGCTGCCAGACGATTACTTCTGGGACTGGGTAAATCGTTCCTCGAGAAGCCAGGTGAGCTGTTTCCGCACTGCCAAAGCCCACGTGGCCAGGTCTCCAGTGGAGGATTATGGTTTGGTCGGGAGGAGGGCGGAGCAGAAGAATTTGGTGAGCAGGGAAGATGTGTCTCAGCGCGAAATTTCGTACGCACGTTTCAGAATCGGAGAAAATGTGAGATTGGGGCTGTTTGTGTATACTGGCCAACGCTACTGCAGCTTCCTTGGCCTCGTGGGGGCGGGCTGTACGAATGGTGGCTAGCGCTGCTGGTATCGGCCTGTCTCCTGTAATAATAGCGGCAGCAAAAGCTGGTCGGTGTCTTTATTCTGCGGCCTCCACGTAAATGGAGTCAGGAGATAGGGGAATAGGCGTAAGTGCGCCAAGGCGTGGGCCCTTCGTCGGGATGCGTGGTGGGTAGGATGTATGTGGTGGGGAAGAGGGAGGATTTCGAGGTTTTCACGTAAGGATAGGCGTATATGGTACAGTTGGAAGAGGGGAGCTGGCGAAGCGAGGTTACGTTGGTGTAGGAGGTTCGAACATGGGGGGGTTGCGTATAGATCAGCGATTTGTCAAAGGAGGTGTGCTTCTAGGAGCTCGTGGACGGGGTTAAAAAGTGCTTGTTGGGAGGAGGCGGATCGTGCAGGTGCTGCGGGGAAGAAGTGCTGCTGTGTATACCCTGCGCTGTTCCGCAGTTTGTGGAGTTCCGCTTTTGTGAGTGATTAGTAAGGTAGAGAGTACGTGAGGGGTGATGTGAAAATAGCTTTAAATAGTTGTGATCTGTCTTTTTTGGCAGGGCTGTGGCCACGGGCGGATATCCGGCGGATGAGTCCTGCTATATGTGTCGCGCGTCGGCTGAGTGTTTGTATTGTGCAAGAGTTGTATCAATTTCGCTGTAGCGTCAGTCCGAGTATGCAGAGGGTTGGCCAGGTGTTATTGGCTGGTCATTTATGTGTATTTGTATGGGGGGAGGCCTAGAGGCATCCCGGTGGCGTGGGTTTAGGATCAGTACTTGGGACTTTTCATGGGCACATGATAGGCTTGCCGACTGGGAAAAGTTGTGTATGGTGTTCGTAACGATTTGAAGGGTGGATTCTATGTGGCCATCACTGCCATGAGTTACCCAAACTGTAATGTCGTCGGCGTAGAGACTACTGCGGAGAAGAATAAGAGCTATATTAAACCGTGTGGGAGATAAGATCGAGCCTTCGGGGTGCCACAGTTGGGATGGTGCAGAGTTGGGGATTGCCTATTGCCGAGTTTAAAGGGGCCCTGAAAGGCGTTTTGAGCACACTAAATGAAGTAGCGCAATCGTTAGATTGGGTCGTCAAGGTCATCTGGGTCAAGTATTACTCTTTTACGCGCAGCGGAAAGCTCACACTTTTGTTGCAAAGTTTGTCGCTTTTTTCTCACCCTTTCCTTCGTGTTTTTGGACGCCGCCATCTTCACATGTCTACATCATCGATTCCCAGATGTTCGTCATGAGCTAGACATCCTGCTATTGGGCGGCTTTTTCACGCACTTCCGGCAAAGAGATGAGTCGTCTGCTCAGCGTCGGCTCGCCGGCTGATCTGCCAGCGGAGTGTCGGAGTGCTTGGACATTTTACGACAGACGAAACAAGTGTAAACAAACGCTTAACCGTTCGTATTGAATGCAGCACGGCCATAACACGACATGGATATTCTCTTACCTGAGTACGTTTCATAAAGAAAGCGTTGAAGCCTCGTGGCACTTCTTTCGTGCAATCGCAGAGAACGCCCTGAGCCGAATTCCCGGGTTTGACGGATACATTCTATTCCACTTTAAAACAATCCAGAGATGCGTTTCGAACGAACACAACATCACAACATGCGTTGAAAGTCTGAACCACGATTGACAGAAGATGGGTTGCCTCCTGCCAGTCGTAAATTCGGTACTCACCTCGCGCGCGGTTGCGGGGACGAACAGCAAGTCACTTAACTCTGGCGCGCAAGCCCAGATGGCTTTTAGCCACGCACACTGCACATACCCCATGCGAGGTTGAGTCGTACGTCGCTCGAGAAAGATAATCCAGACCATGGGCAGCACTATCCACCCGCAGAAGCACAACGTCGCATTTCATCGCGAAACAAAGGCGTCCACAACACACACACCATCGCCTCCTGTAATGCCAAACGCATCTCGCACTTCCAAATGAGAGTGAGTAGTATGCCTGCAGTGCCCATATGCCGCGAGGTGGGGCCCCAAGCTGAACCGGGATCACGCAACCGTAACTGAGTTCTGGGGCGGTTTGTGCCTTGTTACCAAGGCAACCGATGTTTGAGATTGTCAAAGAAATGGCGCTCGCTCAAGCGCTAGAAACCTCAGAGCCGCGCCGGAGCATGTTTTGACAACGTTGCCGCTCTCCACCACGCGTCGCCCCAAGCTGAACTGGTCACATGATTGAAGCTTTTTGTGCACGGGTCCTGTAGCGGTTTAAAATGTCTTTTTCACACGCCGCCGGCAGGAATTACCACCACCGCAAAATAACATCCGGCACCAGCGGGGCCACATCTGATACGGCGCTTTTTGGATAAACAGTGCGCGGTGCATGAGGGGCATGAGGGACCGAGCGCACGGTCCTCCCCAAGCGGCTGCGAGTTCGCCGCCGATTAAAAGTGACGTGCTGCCCTGCAGCAACGCACACCGCGAAAGGGCAAGGCCAGGCCGCCGCACAAACGCGGCCAGATTTTTCGTTCGCTTTTCCAGCCTTGAGCGGAGTGAGGGATTGAAGGTGTCAACAAAGCTTGCCCGTAGCAGACGGCAGTATGAGCAGCTCGATAGCGGAAGTACGTCACCGCCGAGGAGCGCAGCATCATGGGAGGCAAGGCGGCAAGGCTCGCTCGCCGTCAATAACGGAGAGTAAGTTGAAAGGAGGAGGAAACGCGGCGCGACGATAATGAGCGGTTGTTGATTTACGATTTCTCAGCTAATACTCATCGCTTCAACAAAATTCTTGCGGGAGGAGATTGCTAATACATTGTCTTATTTAGTTACATGTACATCCATGCATCGGCGGAAGGTATTTCAGGACCCCTTTAAGTGTGGCTGTCCGTTCAGACACAAAATATTGAACAAAATTGAAGTGATTTGTGCCTACTTTCAAGTTATTTAATGACGACAGGATAGCTGAGAGTGAGATTTCATCAAAAGCTTTCGTTTGATCTATGGTAAGGGTGGGCGGAGTGTCTCGATCCGGGGGTGTTTTAAGCAGTTGGTGATAAATTTGGAGGGGTATGTCGTTGGTTGCCAGATATGAGTGAAATCCGACCATGTTCTCGGGGAGGAGACGCTGTTTATCAAGGTGGTGATTGAGGCGAGATGCGATCTATTCGAAGAGTTTGCAGATGCACGAAGTGAGTGAAATGGCACGTAGGTTGTGAGCTGAGAGAAGCTTGTGAGGTTTGGGAATGAGTGTTATGGTGGCAGGCTAAACTTCTGTTGGTAGGTGCCCGGTTTGGCAGCAGTGGTTGTAATAGTCGTGGCGCTGTTCGTGGGAATGAGATTGTAGGTTTACGAGGGTGGTGTATGTTATTCCGTCTGGTCCTGGTGTCGTGGTTCGGGTGAGTGTATGTAAGGCAGATTGCAGCTCGGCGAATGTGAATACGGTGTCTAGCTGGGGTTTTGCTGTGTCCGATTATGTGCCAAGAGGAGCTTGTGGTTGCGGTGTCGAGATGTAAGTGTCGGTACGAATTTGCGCCCACGTATGGTCGTCTCCCGTGATATTATGGGCCAATAGATTGAGGAGTGCTTGGGATTCTGTTTTGGATGTGAAGGGGTCGAGTAAAGGCCGTATTTGCCATGTTTTCTTCATACTGAGGCCTTTAGAGAGGCTGTCGCTCATGCGTTTCCAAGCGGTTGTTTGCAGTTGTTTGCTATGATGCTCGATTTCACGTTCTAGGAAGGCTATTCTGCGGCGTAGATTCGTATCGTGGCGTTGCGTTTTCAACCTCTTTTTTCAGACCGTGGTGGGCCTGAAGGAGGTGTGTAAGTATGGGGTCTAAAGTAACGGAGGGGGTTAAAGCTGGAAGCGTAGAGTTATGTTTCTGGATATCAGTGTGTATTCCGCGTATTCACTCTGTTAGGTCGAAAGGTTGAGGTGTTGGGTTGACAGGACGTGTTGGCATTCGGGTAGTTTGGAGTTGGTGCCAATTGATTAATGTATGCAGTCGGGTTTGTATCGCTGTAAGAGGCGCGGTAGTAGTGGTGATTTCGAGGACGTAATGGTCTCTGCCGAGCGTGTGGTCCGAACGTTGCTACGTAGTGCGGTGGGCGTCTGGTGTTGTGTCGCGCTGTGTGCTGGTGCCGTCCCGGATGGGAATGTAGGTTTTGTTTTCAATGGTGAGGCGACGATGCTGAATTGTTTCCCATAAGAGTCGTCCTTTTTTGTTCAGAGTTGTGTAACGTCACGCTGGTGGAGGGGCATTGAAATCCCCCGTAATTATTAACGGCGCTGTGTTCGGCTGTGTTATAGCTAGTTTGAGCAATTCGCGGAAAGTGTGTGCCATTCGTGGAGGGCTATACACGTCTAGTATGTAGGCGGGCTGCACGCTGTGGGACTTGGGTAAGAGGCGTATGAATGTGTGAGGGGGTACGTCGGGTCGGAGTTACAAGTATTGCGCTGTGAGCTTTTTATTTACTAGTATGGCGGTGTAAGAGCCCTTCGGAATTGTGCGGAACTGAACACACATAAAATCTATAGGCATTGGTTCATTTGAGTGAGACATGGTGTAAGAGTTATAGTGTACTGCATTTTTAATTATTCCTATTTTAGTTTTGGTTTTTGTGGGTCTTGTGTTTCATGTTGTGAGTTAAGGGGCATGGTATGATGTGGAAGTGTGCTCATGCTATTTGTTACTGGAAGTGCAGTACTAGTGCTCAAACTGACCCGTACCATCAAGCACCGTTACCATCAAACTAATCACTCACCGGTAGTCTTTTCCCTTAAAACACTTATTTCGATGGGGCAACTGTGAGGTTGCGCTGCCCACGAGACAGGAGTCGGCGCATAGTAGCGGCAAAGAAGTGCACCTGCGGTGGTTGGAGAAGATCGCGTGGGAGAACGGAGCGAGGAAGACGAGGTGGCGAGACGGTGGGGGCACGGTGGAGAAACAGGAAGAGCGTGGTTCGCGGAGCACCCTGCTGGACGCGCACATTCTGGGAACATTCCCTCTGAGCCGCATCTTTCCCCGTTATCACCACCCTTTCACGACGAGGCACCTTTCAGTCCTGACTGGCCGGAGAGTGCCCGGGCCGTATCCGACGCGTCGGCTATCGACCGCAGCACCGGCTTCTACGAGGGCACCGTAGCAGCGCTACCGACAAGTGCCCCGCCCCAGCACTCCGCTCCAGCAGACGGACATCGCACTTCGGCCACGTGAGCGGGAACTGTTTCAAGAGGGACTTTTTTCATGAGACTAATTCTTTTTCCGTGGAGTATATTAGTCGGATTCTCATTTGTACATTTGGAATGTAGTTTGTCCCGTCAATATATTTGTTTTGTGTCCATAGCCAAATCTTTTCGAATCCGATACGCCTGATAACATCACCCTCCCTATCACTAAACCAATCTACACTACACTGATGAAACACACCCTTAGCCACCACTTCGTCAGAAAGAAACCGTCTGTCTTCGGTCGACCGCATCTTGTCGCTGGATCGCGTTAGTCCATTGATCGTCCCGAGTTCGAGCACATGTTAGAACTGGGAATCGTCCGTCCATCCTCTACTGACTACGCATCAGCGCTGAACTTGGTACCCAAGAAGAACCCCAGTGACTGGAAGCCATGCGGTGACTACCGCGCCCTCAAGGCTATCACCGTACCTGACCGGTACCCACTACCACATTTACAGGAATTTACTGCGCACCTGGTAGGCTGCCAAATATTAAGCAAGGTAGACTTGGTCAAAGCCTATCACCACACACGTGTGGAGCCCCCAGACATCCCGAAGACCACCCCCATCATCCAACTCGGTATATTCGAGTATGTACGCATGCCCTTCGGCTGGCGTAAAACTGCCCACTTGTTTGAATGTACCACCGACGAGGTCACCCGTGGTTTATACTTTCTTTTTGCCTACCTCGATGATTTCTAGATTGCCAGCTCATCGCCACCCCAGCACGAAACGCACTTCCAACCCTTTTCACTCCGCTTGACGAATATGGGTTCGTCATAAATCCCAAGAAGTGCGTCATCGGCGGGCAGTCAATCGAGTTCCTAGGCACCTGGTCCCTGCACAGGGCATCAGACCTCTCTGCACGAAGTTGACGGCAATCCAGGGTTTTTCTACAGCCCACCTCAATCAAGAAGCTGAGAGTATTCTTGTTCCTGCTAAACTTCTTCCCAAGGTTTCCGCTGTATTCATTCCCAAGTCTGCCGAACTCCTTTAGCTTCTCACTGATCTGCTGGCCAACAATACGGGACCAGCTGAGCACTTAAAGTGGTGCGATCGAGCAGCGTTCACGTCTTCTGCTGCGAAAAAGGCCTTCTCTGACACTGCCATGCTTTCACCCCGTTGCTGACGCTCAACTTCACCTCATCACCGACGCATCCAGCGTGGCTGTCGGAGCGGTTCTTCAGCGGTTGGTCTCCGGTTGGCAATGACTTAGTTTCTACTCCAAAAAGCCAGAACCTGCTGAAACAATGCACAGCAGCTTCCTACTCGAGCTACTGACTGCCTACATTGTCATGAAACATTTCCAGCATTTCCTAAAAGGCAAGGACTTCTACATCCTTACGGACCAAAAGACCCCGGTGTTCCCATTCCAGAGCACCCACAGCTCGTACTCGTCGAGGGAGCTTTGATATCTCTCCTTAATCGCGGAGTGTACCATCGATATCTGCCATGTCAGCAGCCCAATCCACAATCCTGCTAACGCACATCCTCGCATCAAAGCAATTTCGTCCACGCCCCAAGCAATCTCTTTTGAAGAGCTGGCTGCCATAAAGCAACAAGACACAGCTCCAGCTACACCATGCCACGTCCTTCACACTGACTTTCACAGATGTTTCGTTGGCGCTTACCAAAGGCACAATCACCTGTGAGACATAAACCGGCGTCTCCCAATTCAGCACAGCAAGAGTCACCTCGGCATCCCAGCAACTCAACACCTTGTCCAGCCCAGTGGTTGTGGCCTTCCATGAATGCCGATGTCCGCCGGTGGACAGGCACCTGCATACACTGCCAACGTGTCAAGGTAACAGGGCGCACAGTTGCTCCGGCCTGGCAATTACACCCACCGGACACCCGTTTCGAGCATGTGCCGGTTGATCTTGTCGGCCTTCCACCGTCGCGAGGTGCCATCTACTTTCTCACGAGCGTGGATAGCTTCGCATTTTGGACAGGGCGCACAGTTCCCCATCCCGGATATCACAGCGAAGACAGTCACCACAGCATTTGTTGGCGGTTGGGTATCCCCGTTTCAGCTGCCCGACGGTCGTGACCACTGATCGCGGGCATAAATTCCAATAAGCAATGCTCACTGCTCTCGCTATTATTTTTGGAAAGCGCCACATTCATCCCACTCCTACCATCTTTCCACCAACGGGATCGTGGAAGGTTTACACCGACAACTCAAGGCAGCTCTCACCACCTACGAGCCAAGTACGACGACCGGCGCGCCAAGGGTCCGCCGCGCAGAAGACGACGACGACGCTGAAGGCGGGAGCTCCTCACGTGGCACAAGCCCATGCGCACGCCTGAATGACAAAGGGCGCTCCTCACGAGGCCCACCCTCTCATGCGCTCACCATTGCTGCATAAATAATTTCGAGCCAAAACGCTGCCCCGGGTGGTTGTCTCTGCACCGGTCGCGACAATGTCATTCCATCATTGCTGCACCAAACACCACCTAGTTTAGAACCCTACAAAGACCAGAGCCGCCTCTCAAAGTAAAAACCCAGCAGTTGCAGTATGCCTATAAAATTTGAAGTTCTGCACTGGTAAGGGTGACTGAAATTTGAGACTTGGGACCTTTGATTTTCCTCTCACTTTCTCTCCCAACGTTACACATATTACCCGACGCTCTCTTCTATGTCTTGGCGCTGTTTGCGGGTATTGTAGAGAGTTTTATGGTCTGCTTTCTTTTTAAGGTTTTATATGGATCTTTGCGCACCTTTTCTGGAACACGGATTGATTGTTTAGATTGAAAAATGCAAGCACAACGGTGACCCTGTATGTAAAAACGGTTCGAAATAAGTTCATTTCAATGTTTGCGTACCGTTTTTGTCATCTGCAAGCAGACGCAAACGGCAGCGTATTTTTTTTACAAGGTATTCCTACACTTAAGTGTCGACTAATGCCAGCTCATCCCATCTTGTTTTATAAACTGCTTCGTGGTGGTGTTTTGGGTCACGGCGTGGGGACATTTACTGAAGTCAATGTGCCGAGTAATCTTTTCCGATCATATCGGGCTTTCAGAACGAATGTTTTATGCAGCCATCATTGACCCATCAGTAGGACACAATCTTCAATTATTTCCTGTTATGATTAGATAGACATACTCCAAAGTTATTTTCCTTTGTTCTCTAATGGCTTGAAAACTGCTGTAGCTTAAGCTCCTTTATGTACTCAATGGAAGCTTCCGTGCGGCATTTTACTGCCTTTAACCAGTGCATGATGTTCTTGTTTACTTGTTTGTTTTCACTTTCCGTTGCATACTTAAGCTTTTATCGATTTGGTCGTCTGTTCTTGCTACCCGGAACTTTTTTGCGTGTAAAATTGCCTTTATTTCTTGCTCCAAAGCTTCTCTCGAATATCGATATTTTTACCTCCTTTTGTTTTTGGTTGCTTGTTCGTGCCTTGATTCCTTGCCTCGATGCCATTGCTCATCCAACTGGGCGTTTTTTTTTTTGCTTTCCGGGATCTTTAAACTTTTCTTCTATCGTTTTTGTCTTACGTGTGGTATTCCCTGTGTTAAATCTCCTCTACTTCCGCTGTTTTCAACATGCTGTATCAGTACCAAGACCATCTCGCTGTGCCTAAACAGCCGACATAAAATGTATTCATTGATTGTTTGGTTGATTCATTTATTTATTGTTTGCTCTTTTTCATTTTCTAATTATTTTTCTTTTCAATAAAAGTGACATCTATTCAAAAACGCACCTCTTGTTATAACGATTCCGTAGGTGCACTGAAAAGATGCTAGAAGTTAGAAACTGCAAAACGTTAGCTTGCAAACAATTTAAACTTCATCCTCTCGACCCTTTTGTGTATTTTTTTACTGCCGACAGGCATAGACGTACAATTTGTTCTGGAACAAGTGCCCGTTCTAATGAGGTCTTTTTTATGCGCGTGAACAATGCAGTTTTCTTGTCTAGTGCACAACCGTTCGGGCCCATTTCTTCCATGAATGCCAAGAAATAGCAATTGAATTCCTTGCAGCTGCTTTCGAAGGGATGAGGCTAGAGATATTTTGCAACCTTGGGGTTTAGACACTTTCAGTTCATTGTCTTTTTCCTAATTAATTCGCAAAGAAACTTCCCGGAATTTCAAAATACACGATGGTTCTGGGTGTCCTGCTATAAGTCAGGGCAACGTGTTTTTCAGCCAAAAGATGACACCTGCGTGACTTGCATTGTTCCTATTGTAGCTGTTCTTTGCCTTTCAAGTTAAGTGCATCGCAACTTGTTTGTGTACCTCTAGTTAACTGCAAACGTGAAAGGTGCTATTTACGTTGGAACTCCTAGTGCAGTAAAACAAAGACGTATTCTACCCATCCGACGAGGCGGGAATAATTATTCTTGTAACTCAGCCTCTTACCATTAGCTTCTAAATTTATGTGAAGTGCCTTGTAGTACACGATTCCGGGATACAGTTAAGCTTAAGTTTTCCGAAAGCATAAACCGCATACGCTTTTCTCTGTAGTAAAGTTGATTCGCGGGAATGTCATCATCTTCATCATTGTCGTCAAACTATCTACGCCCACTGCAGGTCAAAAGCCTCTCCAATAAATCTCCAATTATCCCGGTCCTGTGCTAACTGCCACCAATGTATCGCGGGAACGTAGCGGAGTTTCACTTCCAGCTTACTCCGTCTACTTTTCTTTTCGGGCTCCGGATGGCGTTAAGCAATCGGTACACACTTTAGGTTGTGGCGACACCATCGTCATCGTAATCATTAGCGCCACAATCATCATCAGCGGTGCCTGGCCAGGGTGAGCAGTGACACGCCACACAGGAGAGATGGAACACGACTGCGCATCTGGGCGGTAGCTGGTCTTCGCCACTCCCACTTCTGGCCGGGCCTACGCGACCTAAATAAATGTAGGAAGTCTCATCAGCACACCGCCCTAGTTTGCTTCCTACAAGCTAAAAAAGGCTGAAAGGTTTCTTTCTAAAACTCCAGTTGATCTGGCCGACTCGTTTATATATAAAGCTGGTCTTCGCTTATACATGTTACGCTTACAGCTGTCTACGGAGAAATTTCACTTTCTTTTTAAATGCAGAGCATTTCTTTAACTCGCGATGTCACCCGGCGTTGTCGGCGTGCCTCAGCGTCCGCAACAGCCGTCCCAGGTGCGCCCTCTCCCCCACTCCTCCTCTCCCGCATCACGCTACCCTCCTAGCTCTCAACAACAGATCCGCACCCCTCCCCCTACACTATATAAAAAAACAATACTTACCGGCGCCTGGTTTCGATCCCATGACCCCGCGGGCGGAACGCAAGCTACATGGTGCTCTACACACTGCGCCACAAAGCCGACACAGAATGGAAGGCTACGAACGGGCCTTATATCCTTGACTCATTCAAACTACGTCAAGAAGCTGCTGATACAGCGCATTCACTACCTGTGGGCGGAACGCGAGCTACATGGTGCTCTTCCCACAGCGCCACAAAACCGACACAGAATGAAAGGCTACGAACGCGCCTTATATTCTTGACTCATTCAAACTACGTCAAGAAGCTGCTGATGCAACGCATTCACTACCACCAACTCCCCAAACACTAAACGTTAACGCAATACACCCCCCCCCCCCCTATGCGACGCATTTACTCGTGTCCCCCTCGTGGGGAGATGGGCCCTTTTTTTATTTTGGTTGTATGGTTTAACGCGCCGACGCCACGCTGGCGATGAGGCGCGCCGTAGTGGAGGGCTCCGGATTAATTTTGACCACCTGGGCGTCTTTAACGTGCGCCGAAATCTCGTACACACGAGGGTTTCTTGCTTTTCGCCTCCATCAGATAAGCGGCCGCCGCAGCCGGGAATCGAACCCGCGTCCTCGAACTCAGCAGCACAACGCCTTAGCCACTGAGCAATCGCTGCGGGTAAATTTCACGTTTTATTCAAAAGAATACCTAAAGGAGCGAATATATATTTGTGCCTATTGACAGGCTTTTTCTGACTGCTCAGTACGTATTGTTAACTTTTATATCTTCGCACAGCAGTGCATCACCTGGTACTACGACTAATTTTATATGAAGGAATCACTTTTTTACGGTTTCCGTGCTGTTTTGGTGCTGGCGATGCGTATTTGTTGTTATTATTTTTCTTCTCACTTGTTAGGCAGTCCATTAAAACAATCTTCTTTCGCACTACCCGCATGCGTTGGCAGTAGGAACATAATTTCATTATTAGGGCTTAACATTTTTTATTGATCATGATTATGAGGTAATAAACACGCTGAAGCTACACAGGCGATGAGATGCGCCGTAGTGGAGGGCTGAGGATTAACTTTTGCCACCTGGAGATTTTTAACGTGCGCCGAAATTTTGAACACACGGGCGTTTTTCCTTTTCCCCTCCACAGAATTTTTTTTGCAGTTGTATCGTTTCATTGCATTTCGGTAATATTAGGTCTATATTTATTATTTGTTGATTGTTTTTCTTGCGTGGTAGTGCTACTGGCTATTTATAGTTTTGTAAATGAACACTTGAGCAATGGATTGATTAATACCACAGCCGCTCTGAGCGAAGCACACACGAGAAGGTGGTTTAAACTGTGTTTTTGCCTTGTTTTGTGCATATCTCACGTTCAAAAGTATTTCTTTGCCGCGACGTTTATTTAAAAATGACAGCGAGTTCTTAGCTATCACTTGGAAATACCAAAATGAATTTCGTGAGAGAACGTGATACACGATTTTGAACAATTCTCCTTGCTGGTTCTCTCTTCGGCTGGTAACTAGTTTACCACGGAATGTGTCCCCAAAACAGCTGACAAAGAGTGCTCCAAATATAAGCATTGCAACAATTTTAAAGTGAAGCTTCCTACCTCTACCAGCCAACTCTTGTTTCGTGGCGTGCGGGACAAGAAACGTCAAACGCGGATGCGGAGGGTAGGGCGGCTTACACTCGTGGCGCACAGTGTCGATGGCGCGGTGAATTTACCCAGCGTTACCCGCGCGCTCACTCCGGCTGGTGCATCAGCACAACCCGTATTTATCATGTCCTTTACTGACGGTTGTTTTGGGCCTGTTTTGGCGCAGCTTCAAGTCCATTGCGCGCTTACTTTGCACCGCTTGATTAAATTGTTCGACAGCACCTCCTGGGTGGCGCGGACACGGCGGAATTAAGTGGTGGTACGGCAAAGATACGTTCTAAAGGGCTCGAAACCAAAATGTAACGACCCCATATAGACATCTGGCCGCTAAACAAACAGTACCTTTTGCGCGCTGCTTGCCACGAATGGGACTCGGTTTTCTAAACTGATGAATACCGACTCGGTTGTGTTTTAATAGGGATTACAAAAGGCGAAAGGAGCAACTGGTTCTGACAAATAGCGATTATAAGAGTACCTCCAGCTGTCTCGCAATTCTCAAACTTACTAAACTAACTAGTTTAAATCAATATAAATGGGAATCACTAAGCTGACATGCGGTAGTGTTTTATGTGTCTGCACTTGCGTCGCGCGGTGATGTAGCCCCGAACTAGCACATCAGGATGGCTACGTTCCGCAGTCGCACCCTTCCAATGACGCTCCTCGCCGTTTTCTTTCTGCCGACGCACGGCCGGGCTACAACGGTGGCGTCTGCCGCTGTAGCCCGGCCATGGCCGACAATTCTGCGTTCGGGACGCCGCCCCTGGGAATTCCAAATAACGGCAGGCAGAATCTCTGGTTTCAGTCATTGTAGATCCATGAGTGTGAATTCAAGTGACGTCGCATGTGCAATTGTTGTGGGTGTCGTTTACAGCTTTGCTTTCCAACCACCTTCATAGCATGCATGGGAGCCCATTTTTTTTTTAGATGCGATGCTGAGAGCATCTCTTGTCGGCGGCCCTATCCTTCCTGCGCGCGTCCGTCGTCGTCGTTGTCGTCGGCGTCCGCACTCTCCTCTGTTCACCCCCTCTCCTCTCCGATAGTGAACACTCTCTCGCGAGGGACATTGGATTGGATTCGATTGGCTTGGCTTGGCTTGCCTTCGATTGGATTGGATTGGATTAAAGTGGATTGTGTTGCGCCATAGCCGCGGCAGACGCACTGGCGCCGGCGCGTGCCCAGGTGAGAGCGAACACTCCCTCTCAACATCTGCGGGTGTGCGGCCCAGCGCGCTCTCACTCCGCCGGTGGGCGGCGCTGCGCGCGGTGCTGCGCATGTGCAGTACTATCTCTCTCCGCGGTCTCCTCTCCTTCGGGCGCGCTGCGCATATAACCGGTGTGCCGCTCCCCGGCGGCCTTTCGGTCTACGGTTGCTCTCTGCTTCCGCTTGAACCCCCCTCAGCGTCGCATCACACCAGGGTTCCCGCGAGGGGAGGTGGGCGTAATTTTTCTTCATGCTCCCAAACGTTAGTAGAGAGTTTTAGCATAGCGGCTTCCGTACGCTACACTAAGCTTAGCGGGTAGCGGGACCCGACTGCGCATGCGCGTGCGATCACGCTATTTTTTCCGCCGGTCGGGGCGGAAAACGTGTTTTAGCAAAGCGGGCCGGTGTAGCGTGAGTTCCGCACACCGGTAGCGGAGCGGGGTGTGCCAAAAATCCATTCGCGCAGTTACCAAAAAATGATAATTCGTTTCCACGTAAAGCATTTGAAGTCTAAAAGCCATCCTACAAAAAAGCATAAGCATTGTTCTAGCCTGTATTTGCAAATACTTGTAGGCGTTTATAAAAGCAGTTGACAGGTAGCGGCATGCTGCGGCGCCTGCAACAACGTTGCGTCGTGCTCGTCCTGGTCCTGTCAGTCCTGTCGGTCCTGTCTTTGCCGTCTTCGCGGCACTTCGAGAGTTTCGAGAGAGATGACATTTGTGAGCTGCTCACCACCCTAAAGATTCCGGATGACGTGATAAGCGCCCAGCGTGTCAGAGTGTCGGGCATGGAGGCCCTATGCATGACTCTGCGGCGCCTCGCGTACCCGAACCGCTTGTGTGAGCTTGAGGTAAAGTCTGGTCGGCACGGGACGGTGATATGCAGCGTGGTCAACAAAGTCTTGTCCCACATCGAGTATTACTTAGCCCACCTCCTGTCGGAAATGAACAACCACGATTGGATGACCCCGTCCCGTATGCACAAGTTTGCTGAGGTGAGAGTACATTTCCGTTGGTGCGCTGAGTGCACTTTTAGCAACGTTCGTTTTTCGCAGGCTCTCCATGCGAGGTGTGCGCCGCTGAGGAGCTGCTGGGGCTTCATCGACGGCACGGCGCGCCGGATTTGCCGGCCGACGATGGAGCAGCAGGAGTTTTTCTCGTTTTGCAACGTTTGCCTGTAATAAAACAACTACTTACTTTTGCAGGTTCCGCCGATCATTCTGTAGGAACTGGGCCGCGATAAGATCGACCCGTTCCCTAATACTTCGCACTGTGTACGACCGACAAAGGTCTTTGTTCAATTTCTCGACGATCTCCGTGCACCTGCATGGGTCAGTATAAGGCTGAAAACTTATAACTTCAAGCAGGATCGCGATTTCATCCGCCAGAGAAAACCGAGTGCGGCTAGCTGAATTGTTCGGCAGTGGTTGCGATGGTGGCGCGGGCAAGGCCGCACACGCGGAAGTTGGCATGCTCGAAGCACTCGAAGCGCTCGAAGTCAGGTTGAAGCGACTTTGATAGGCCTGGACAAAAGGTTTTTTTTTCCAATCTAGGAGGTGCTGGTGTCAATCTCTGCGGATGCACACGAGAACCCAGCTTCCATTTCAGTTGGATCTGAATGGATTGGCTTCGTACGCTTCTGTGCAGGTCGAACAAAAGGCCCGCTGGCCACCATGTTACGGTCACGGTAACACGGTAACGAAGCGTGGGTCGGCGGGCCTCCCGGTGCCGGAACGAGCGCGCGCATGCGCAGTCGGGTCCCGCTACCCGCAAACCTTAGCGTAGCGTACGGAAGCCGCTATGCTAAAACTCTCTAGTATGTAATTAAGATTCCGCGTCATTCATAGCACCGTATTAGGACTGGAGTGTGCAGTGAGAATTACGTTGCAAAGAGCGGTTGTCAGTTTCGAGGAGTAACTTACAATTACTGTCGTTATTCTTCTATTGTACTGGTGCAGTTCAGCAATATTCTGACCCCGCGCGGCCACAGTGAGCGGGGAATTTTGTGAGCAGAACTGAGGTTTCCGCACATGCCTCCACGTGTCTTGTAGAAGCAAAAGCGTAAACATTTTTTTCTTTAAAATTTGAGTCGAGCATACCACGAGTAAAGTGGGCTACGCATACTATTTTACTCACCGCGTAGTCCCAGAGGCCATCTTCTTACGAAAAGCCACTTTCCTCCGGCGAACAGTTAGGCCAGTGATTAATATTTATACCAAGGGTGCTACGTACACCGTATACACACGAAGAGATTCGCGAAAAGACGACTTTCATCATCATTGAATGTCTTTACGAATACTTCCCTAAGCTAACGACACAACAGTTATTGAGTATTTCTAAAATAACTGGCTCAATTTCGCTGAGCTTGATGTTGAGGTTCTTCGGAATAAATTTTAAAATATGTGTTTTTCTGTCGGGGAAGTTTTGTACCCAATAAAGTTAAAAATACCGCCAAATATACGCCGTGCGTATCTAGATCTATGATGATTATACATTCTTTTATTAGGAAGGGAGGACCGAAAGTCGCTGGATGGGGAAGAGGGGGAATAGGGAGGGAGGTAAACGCCCACTAAGTCACGCTCGCCAGGACACTGGCAACGCCGAATTGAGCCAAGGTGACTAGGTGGGCTATCGCAGGTAGCGCAGGAACCCAAAACCTAGGCATGGCTAGGTCAGCTGGTATAGAATAGAATAGAATAGAATATGCTTTTATTCCAAGAAAAGATACATAACAAAACTTTGAATGACGCATCTGGGTCCTTAGCCGACAAGGCTAGTGTGGACCCATTACAAAATGGTGTTGGTACATAATCCCTTCAGGATAGCTCAGATAACAAACAATAATAAAGACAGGATAGCTTAGAATTACAAACAAATAATACTCTATGGGTTAGGAGAAGTATAACACTCGGACAAAAGATATTTCTTTAATGATAGTGCAAAATTTGGCACACACTTAATATCCAAAGGTAACTGGTTCCATACTTTGGACCCAATAAAAGATATTAGACGACGACCATATACATTATACACTTTTGACAAATTGAGGTTATTATGGCACGCATGTCGCGTATCCCGCAGAGGCAATAAAAAAACTGATGACGGGTAAGGTGTATTCAGAGTCAGAACTCTGTTAACAAGAAGGGCCGTTTTATAGTCACGAACTATATTAAAAGGCATTATGCTAAGTTCGTCAAAAATTGGTGCGGAGGGTGAAGTCCTTGAAGCTGATGCCATGATTCTTAAGGCTCTTTTTTGAAGAATGTTTATGTGTGCTAGATATGATGCATAGGTGAATCCCCATGACTCTATACAATAGGTTAAGTGACAATGAAAAACACTAAAATAGATCATACGTAAGGTTTCTTTATCAAAATGTTTTCTTGCATTAATTAGCGCGTAACATCCGTAAGCTAGTTTCCGACTTAATTCTTCTATATGTGGTGCCCAATGAAGTGAAGAGTCTAGAGTTATTCCCAAATATTTGTACTGGTCAACCTGATCGATTTTTATCCGTCCAATTTTTAAGGAACACACTTTCGGCCCTTTTTTACGGTTCGAGGAGAACAAAATAAATTTTGTTTTTGTAATATTTAACAAGAGCTTGTTCGCATTGAACCAATTAAGTGTATTCTGTAGTTCGTTATTTCCGAGTGACTGAATTTCAGTAAGTGACGGATGTGTAATAATGAGAGCGGTGTCGTCTGCATATAAGACGGCTTGCGCTTTATACAGGGAATTAGGGTAATCATTAATGAAGAGGGAAAAGAGTATTGGTCCTAAAACAGAGCCCTGTGGTACTCCATTGGTTACTTGTTTCACTGACGATTTGTTTAGAGCTATCTGCACAAATTGTTGGCGATTAGTTAATTAGCTTCTGAAAACTTTTATGGCTGGCCCTCGAAACCCATAGCGTTCTAACTTAGTGAGGAGAATTTCATGATTTACAGAGTCAAATGCTTTTTTTATATCTAAAAATATGCCTAAAGCGAATTTATTGTTGTTAAGGGCATTGTAAATTACTTCTGTGACTGAGTGCACGGCCGTTGCTGTAGAATAATTTTTGCGAAACCCGTGTTGATTTTGGTTCAAAATATTATATTTTTGAATATAACTTATCATTCTCTTAGCTATTAATTTTTCAAACAGGATGTTTATGCATGACAATATGGTTATGGGACGGTAATTTGTGATGTCATTCGGGTCATCTGCTTTAAATATTGGTGTTACCCTCCCAGTTTTAAGTGCTTCCGGGTAAGTTCCTGTTATAAAGGATTGGTTAAAAATTCTTTTTAAAGGATGGCATAATATATCAATATTTTCTTTTAGTACATGCACTGTAATTTCATCAGGGCCGACTGCTTTATTTCCTGGCATCTGTTTTGTAATTTGTATAATTTCCTCCGTTGTAATTTCTTCGAAAGCAAAACTATTTCGAATTGGAGCGGGCAAAATTGGGTTATGCTCTCCGTCATTATTATTCAATGAAAACTGGTTCCCGACATTGATGAAAAATTCGTTAAACATCTCAAGTAGACGTGAAGTGTCACAGCCTAAAATGTCTGAATCGGGCAATTTAATACAAGGTTGTTGCTTTTTCGTAATATAGTTAATTATTCGCCAGATCTCTTTCGAGTTCCCGTTTGCTTTTAGAATGAGGTTGCTATAGTATTGTTTTTTACGCTTGCGCATAAGCGCAAGTGATAAGTTGCGCGCAATCCTGTACTGCTCTTTGTAATAAGCGTTATTCTTGTGTTGCTTCATTTTGTTACACCAGTGCTCTTTGTTCCTGATAACTTTTAGAATAGAATCGGTCATCCAGGGGCAGATTGGGTTTGTGAAGTACTCTGCTCTTCGAGAAGTGAATTGCCTCTTTACGCAGCTTGATCCTAACATTGCGAAAAAATTGTTGTAAGCCTTGTCGACGTCGCTATCATAAGTTGCGGTGAAGTCTTTTTCCTGGAGGTGCTGTTTCGTTTTTGCGTAGTCCCACCTCCGCAAATTAAGTCCTGTATTTTTCGTTGACTGCCAACGATCAATGTTCACCGTTATATGAATAGGGAAGTGGTCAGTTACATTTTCTTGTATAACACCGGCATCAACTTTTTCAAGTTCTAGGTTAGAAATGATATGATCTATAGTGGATGAGGACGTTTGCGTAACCCTTGTGGGGCTTGAAATGTGGTTGTGAAAGCCATAAGAAAGGAGTAATTGCTGATACTTGGTGTTGTGGTTGTCATTAGTGTTTATATTAAAATCCCCACAGATAATTACTTTGCTATGTGTATTCGTAAGATATTGCAATAAGTCCTCCAGTATTTCCAAAAATACCGGTATTCTGGAATTAGGTGGCCTGTATACTACCCCGATTGTG
Organism: Haemaphysalis longicornis; assembly: GCF_048455015.1. NCBI lineage: Eukaryota > Metazoa > Arthropoda > Arachnida > Ixodida > Ixodidae > Haemaphysalis > Haemaphysalis longicornis. The sequence continues at coordinate 113,842 of NW_027526280.1, read as the reverse complement.
AGGTTATTTTGAAGTTCCACAAACAGCATGTCAATTTCACCGGTACTTGTTCTTGTTAGCGTTTCTATCTTCTTATATTCTACCGTAGACGAAATGTACAATGCCACTCCCCCACCTCTCGGACCAGATTCCCTTGAACAGGAAACAAATTTGTAGTTTGTGAGGTTTAGAAACTCATCCTTTCTTAGCCAAGTCTCTGACAAAGCAATAACGCTGTATTGAGCATTTGTTTTCGATAGTAACGCGAGTAACGTATCGAAATTTTTGTTGATACTTCTAATATTACAGTGAAGTAGGTTCAGCGCATATGTTTCTGGACTATTCTTCGCAGATGTAAAGGCATTGGTCATGTTAGTACGAGTTGGGTAAGGCTACGAGTTGCTGTGACATGATGTTTACACGATCTTAGAAAGGTCACCAGAGCTTGCTATGTGAATTGTCTTTGAGTTTTCCGTCCTTCGCGCCAAGATCTTCGACTGTGATACCCACACAAACCGCCAGTTTTTCTCTTTCTTTTTTGCAACAGCCATTCCGAGAAGTGCTTTGTACTCGGGGCACAGATGTTCGTTAATGAAGACTGGGTGAGTTTCGCTGAAGCCAATGTCATTCGCTGCAAGCCTATGCTTTTTGGCGTCTTGCAGGACCCTGTCTCTTGCTCCTCGGGACACGAACCTCACAATGATGTTACTACTCTCTTTGTTCTTGGTTGGCACCCTATGCACAACGTCAATATCTGACGGTTCAACTGTTGTGCCAACCTTTTCAGCAATTTTCTGCACAACTTCCACGAGCGATTCGTCTTTCTCTTGCGGGACTCCCTTAAAGGAGTACTGACACGAAAATTTCGTGTTGCGTTTTTTTTGCTGCAATGGGTGGCTACCACCCCAGTGATCATAGAATGGTACATTAAATGGTCTGCAGCAGCGTAAATAATTAGTTACAGCCTTCTTTATACGTGTCAGTTTCGGTTTCGACTCAAACACCAGCGAAGCGGCCGCCATGACAGGACCTAGTACTTGACGTCACTGTTGTGGTAGCAGGCGCCCAGAGCCCATGACGTAAGTACAGAAACTGTGACGTTCGCAGCGCGAGCGGCGCGGCGCGCATTCACCGGCATGTCGTCTTCCGACTCAGACGATTCGTGGTCGTTGGACGACGTTGACATTGTAGGTGTACGCGCGGCCGAACATTTTAAGTTCGACCCGCTGGCGAGCGAGGAGTCGGACAGCAACGAAGCCGTCCAGCACGACGACCCAGAAGCGTGGCGGCTCGGAAACACTGACTGGTAAGATTACATTACGTTATGCACTGCCAGATACGGAAGTGCGAAGCGTTGGTAATTTTTGCAGAAATGTTGTGCTGAACAAAAAAACAAATCTTGCTTGGACCAGACAATTACGTGATGCCGTAGAATAAGCTGTGACGCGGTGTGCAAAGCCTTTGTTTACATGCCTGCCGATCCGCGCCGCAGCGTTATTTGCCACGAAAAGTCAGCTACTCGCGGTTATACGAAACCTGTAGGCTGATTTATTTCACGCAAAATGTACAGCCGGCAATAATAATACTAATAAAAAAAACAGCATAACGCCGCTTTCCTGTAGGTCCTATCTTTTTTATTTGAATTTCAAGTGCATGCTAACTAGTCACTCCGGTGATTTCGCGTTCGGTACCTTTGTGCGTGTTCTTTGAAATGTTTTTTCCTTTTGGTAGCGTCCCACGGCTGTCGATGCGCAGCAACTTCGTACACATTCTTAAAAACGAGGCCTGTTTTTTTCAAGCACGTGTGATTTTATGAAATGGGAGCAATACAATGGACGCGTGCGCGCGTGCCGCATGCAAAACGGGTGTGCTTTATTCTTGTTCTTTTCGCTTTTTGCCACGGCGGCCTAGACTTCGTATGGGATGTAAACAAGCAGACGAAAAAGAAAATCGTGCATAAAGATATCGGCGCAGCTGTAGCATGTGTACACCAAATAGTGCGCTCGCGCGCTTGCATTGAACTTGGATAAGGTATACAAATGCAATCTTCGCAGGTGTCAGTGCGGTCTGTGCCGCACAATGTCCAGCTCCTCAGAATCGCGGTGCTGCCGCGAAATCCCGCGCGTGGATGCCCGGGTGCCGGAGGGTGAGAAGTGCATAACTTCCCACCAGACTTTTCGGGACGGCTGCCTCAACATCCACGCGCTGGAAATCGCGTACTATGCGCTCATGGAGAACCGTCCAGCACTCCTGGACGGCATGGACATCCACAGGTAATATGGCTTTTCTGCATTTTTTTTGCTTTTGCTTTATTTTCGCCTATTCACTTCCATGTAGGCGCAAAGCTCTTTGTGTCCCTTCCTGTGATTTAGACGCCCAATTTATTTGTGCGTGTAACTTTATTCAGGCGGAAGGCTTGTGTCTCACGGCAGTATTAATTTGCAAAGTCATTGGCGTCCACACCTATCGTCTGTCGTTTAAAAAAATTCATTGGCTTTCCCGGGGAGCACTCGGTTCCCACTGGGAGCGGCGTGCATTGGAAAAAAATAAAGTGTAAAGGAACTTGGCGCATGCAATTGTGTCTTTTTTGGGGGGTATGTGTGCCTCGGAGTTATGATTACAACGAATAAAAATAAACCAATAAAATAAAATCTAGGAACATGAATGCATGAAAGATAAACCTTTAGGAAGGCCGTGCACTGTGCAGGAAGCTTCGCCAGCTTGTCATCCATGTACAGAGAATTATCCCGGCCAAGCAAAAGTACATTTATACAGAAGCTATAGATCCTGGCCAACTCGCTGACATACCGTCGCCTTAAAGACTGCTTAATTTTCACTAACCTTCGAAAATGAAAACTCGCAATCTTTACGTGGAAATGCCACCCATCAGAAGGATCCATTGAAAAGAGCTTCTCAGGAAGCAAAGAAAATACAACAGATACTTGGTTTGTTGCGAACAAAGCAGTGTGGTTTTCCTGGCCTTGCGGCAACTGCTGCAACGTGTTTTTCATTTCAGCCGCTACAGGTACACCGCGTACCGCCAGTTCGTGCGGTGGATTTGGCACGTCCTGGGTGCGGGCCGCCGGGTCCCTTTGCCCAGCTGTGTGGTAAACAGTGTCAGGGACACCTTCCCATCGGAAGCATACACGGGATTTAAGTACCCCGAGTTTTGAAGAGAAATAAATGAAGTTTATTCAAAGTTCTGGTGTGATCATTCATAACAAAATTGCATATCAGTATCAAGGTGACAATAGGAACCTGATAACCGAAACAGTGATGGCAGCGGTATTATATTTTGGAGCAGGTGCTGGTGGCTTCTTGGGACTCATTGGCCAGTTTATTTCTACTTTTGTAAAAAAAAGGCCCACACCCATCTCTCACTTTGTAACATTGAGTAATAAAAAAACGCAACAGACCCGAAAGCCCCCGCAGTCCTGATCTACTGATTATTACAGCAAAAGAAAAAGAAAAAACAGGTGAGGTAGAAGTTTGCAATACTCAACAAAATGTGCACACATCGACACGCAGGTGTTGATCATAAAGCTGGCTGCAGGAAGTGACAGACAGCTGCAATGGCTTAGAAACATGGCAGGAAGCCTCTCAGAAAGTGGGAGATAAGGTGCAAATGCACAAATACTGCCAACATTGGTGGTACTTTATGCAGGCCAAGTTAACCTCAGAGATGACTCGCGCGTTCCATTCTTTCTTCCAAGTACCCACTTCCCCTTAGCAAGAATAAACTGGGTAACAACACACACTTTAGGAACTCTGTGGCAGGTTTCCAAACAATTGGAAATGCATAAACAAGGATAATAACCCAAACATAGCTCTCACTGAAAAGTCAATTAGTAGAATGCAAAAATAATTATCCACATGTTAATTTTCTTTTGTGCAGTTCATAAAAACCCACAAGGTCACTCACATCCCCACGTGAACAAAATTTGCACATGCAGATACCCCATACTGCAATAACATAGAGCATGTCACCAGAACAGACCAATCTTGCCATGTCCACAGGGAAACATGTGAACACCACTTTTGCAATGCAAATGGCACACACACTACTTCACCACACGACAACAGGAGCACAGTAATCAGGAGCGGCACCTGGGAAAAATAGGCGGCGGCTGATGGTGTAGGTGAAGTGGCTGAGGGGAAAGGTTAGCCAGAGGGTACAGCAGTTCTCACAGAACCACTACTTGCTTTATGCAATCCCAAGTATGGAGGGGAGGAAAGGATACCCAAAGCAAAATTCACCAGTGGAACGCATTGGTCCAGGCTTTGAATCGGCAGCTGGGACTGCAAGTGGAATTTGTCCGCACAACCGGAAATAGACGCAGATGAGGAGGGCGGCAGATCCCTAAGCAAATCGGAGGATACTTTTTAAGCTCTGGAGGGAGAGCACTTGGTTATGCACAGTGGCAGAATCGTACTTTTGGGAGCTACCTGGTGAAAACAGAGTTGGTAAGGGTGCAACAGGAGGGCTGGAAATGAGGAGGAAGAGTCGGAGTACTGCTCTGATGGGACCTTTGGTGTTTGAGAGCGCACCTAGAATGCCGTATCGAGGAGGAAGAGTCGGAGTACTGCTCTGATGGGACCTTTGGTGTTTGAGAGCGCACCTAGAATGCCGTATCATCTGTGGCTGGCAGGTGTCTTGATGGGTCGATGTAGTGCAGACAGGCCGACAGGGAGTAAAATTTGAAGCTGTAGAAGTGCCTAAGAGACAACGTGAAGTGTCTTCAAACTGAACACCAGGTGCTGCTCTTAGGGAATTGCAACAGCCACCCAGTAGACCGTAATGATGCGAGACAGAAATTTCCAGGAGCTGCTGGACACCATAGACACCTGGTCGTCACAAACCTCCAACACAAGTGTGAGAGGTAAGAAACCTGGTCGCCAGGAAAGCAATCATCAGCCATTGAGCTCGCAGTGATGTCACCAGACCTCATGAGAAGCTTACGAGAATGACGATTGACAAAATTGAAACCCGAAGTCCAGGAAGTAACCGGCTGCGGCTTATATTCGGGAGATGTGGAAGGAGGGTCAGTGCTAGTGTTCCGACAAGAGCAGTTGGTGGAACAGATTGCTTAACTGCTTCAAGAAAGTCCTGAGGTGGAGTACTTGAAGTAGGTCAAACAGATGCAGACTTTGAAAAAGACAAAGCAAGGTCAAAACCAACCTACCAAGAATGGTCTGGAGAGCTGGTGGAACACAGCTTTCCCATCTGCACTACAGGAGAGGAAGGAAGCACGCCGACAAGATTACATGGCAGTACGGGTTTAACAACCTGAGCCAGTTTGCAAGCAGCCGTGGGACGGCTACAGAGAAAATGGCAGAATCTGACAAGTAAACATGAATTTGTTTGAGAACTCGAAAAGAGTAGGCAGGGGGCACTCCATAATTTCTGGCAACATGTACAACGCTTACACAAACATGCCAGGTTTAAGCAGCAATATGGCCACCAAGAGATACAGATCCTTTTGCAGAGGTGGACAGCACAGAGCCCATGCTGTGTGGGATTGGAGCTGTGATCAACAAAGAACCTGCTTCAGGCAACATGCAGCATGAATGCACTCTGCAGGACCCATGCAGAGACACGCACGTATGGGAAAGGGCAGGCCAGAACGCATAATACAGAAGATTTCGGGGAGCGCCTTGGGTCAGTAAGTGAAACAATCGAAATGTGTCCTAATCCATATCCAAACTCGCACAGCGACAGGTCTGGGCGGCTTTACAGCAATCCTACTGAAGCGCCTAAGCCCAATGCAGTGCCAGGCATGGAGAGATAGGTTTGACACCATGTTTGAGAAGGGGCAGGCACCTGGAAAAGGAAGCCATAGCCAGACGATGTTCATCCCCAAGGAAGTGGAACATCCCTTCGGTTTGAACGGACTTATATAGGGCAGGGGAGGACGAGCCAACAGCGCCTACCCAGCCTGATGTACGCCGATGATATTGCCCCAACAGACACCTCCTGTTCGCACCTGGAGGTGCGAACGGTGTGTCGGTCTGTACCTGGTTGCCGATTTGACAAAGGGACCGGCTACTTGGCTGCACATGAGCAAGGGCTTCGTGGAAAGACTACACAGCCAGAATGTTCTGAGGGCCACAATCCTCTGGACCTTCAACATGATAGAAATTGTTAGGAGACTTTGAAAGATGGTGCCCGTTCTGATAGAAGACGCTGTCGATTGCCTATGTTGATCCATATCGTGACATGCGGGCTGCTACAAGCGCCTTCTTCAGCTCGGCAGTGGTTGGTACAGCTGGCTGTTCTTCCACAGGTTCACCCAGCAGCGCAGCGGCACTTGAGCTCTCATCAGGTAGCACACAGTTCCCAGCCAACACATCATCAGGTGGTGGAGGTCCAGTGATGAGGATGTCATCCACAGCTTCCCGAAGACGTGCCACATACTCTGCACAGAATGCCAGTAGATGCTTTTGTAACAGAGAGACACTAATGCCAACAGCCAATGTCAGTACCCTTCCAAACACCGACTCCAGTGTTACATTACAGCTGAGCTATAGTGCAGCACTCAATGACACCTTTTTAGAGTTTTGTAGATTGATAGACTTGAATGAACCGCTAACCTTCAAACAATGGTTACTGCAAGTGGCCATTCTAACAGCAGATATGCAGGTCCTGAAGGGGTAGTAGCATCAATGTATGACCCCATACAGAGTGGGAAACGTTATTATAGCCAGGTAGTGGCTGCACTTCACTGCAGTCACCCTCAAAACTTGAATGCCAATATATACGCACTGTAGGTGGGTGGCTTCTTGATTGCAACCACAGTGCAGTCCCCAGTTCCAGCCTTGGGCATGTTCAGCTGCCACCGCGGCTCCCCAGCCTTGGTCACCGCCTGGTCTCTACCCGCATTTTCGTTGTAGTGCAGGGCCGCCAGTGTACACCTGTGGCAAATTGTCATGCAAAACAGCACATTGCATGCCAATTAAGTCTCTGAAATTCTTAGTGAAATGTTCGAATTTAGATTTTCTTTACAATTTCAGAAATTCCGCCACAGATTTCACAAAATGTAGTGTGCAAAAAACCTTGGTACCCAGTAGAATCTCAATTACGGCTGTGGCTGATATGAATTTCGGGGTGATATAAATTCAAGTTTTCTGCCCAAGTGCATTACATACAAACGGCACAATCTGGAATCCTATTGTGTGGCTAACAAGACAAGTTAGAAATCCTTGCATGTAAACTTGGTCACAGGATTTTTATGATTAAAATCCTCAGGTTGGCAAGTATAAGCTGTGGCAGCACTAAGGAAAAAAAAAGGCCGATGTATATGCTCGCCAGATATCGGCGTCGACGCGGTGCGAGAAAGCACCGCAAAGCGGGCAGCAGCGTCCGGGTTTCTTGTCCGTCTGGTTTTGGGTCATTCCTTTTAGCAGAAAACAACCAATTTCTTTTTAACATGCGGTAATCGGCTTCCTTGAGACAAATTGCAAGCTATTTCTTTTCTAAAGCGCTCATTCATTCGTGGCTTCTTTGGCTCTCATCGGGGAAATCGGGGATTTGCCATAACCTTTTCCAAGTTAAATAAGGGATTTCTGGCTACATCGCTTGCAGTATTAGCATCTAGGGGCTTGTCTGCAAGAACGGTGCATGACGAGCAAGCGTTATCAGTGCCAGAATTCTAGCCGCGCATTCCATTCCATTCGCGGCTACCGTGGCTAGCGTAGGAGAGCGATAGCTCTTCTTGACCCAAATAAGGGAGCTTTGGTTACATCGCTTGCAGTACTAGCATAATTGGGCCCGCCTCCGAGATCTGTGTATAAGAAGCAAGCGTTATCACTGCCCATATTGCTTACATACGGCCAAAATAAAACACACCTGACAATATTCGATAGCAACCTAGCTTAGTACATCGAATTCTTGACATCCGGCCCGTGTCCTGGCGTGGTTGAGAGGCTGTGAGCTTGGCTTCTGTTTTTAAGGTCCATGGTTCGAATCTTGGCAAGGCCTCGCTGTAATTTTTTTTTTTTTTTTTTTTTTTTTTTGCTGTGGGCGTTTTATCAGCCATTTTTTGCAGGGTAAACAAAGGGTGCCAGAGTACCTTGCCTTTTCATCTACAACTGAAGTTCGGCTCTAACCTCAGTAGCAAGGCAGCGCTGAAATTTGTTTTTCTTACGCAGTCCGTACATAGCATTATTGATTGATTGATTGTGGGGGTTTAACGCGCCGACGCAACGCAGGCGATGAGGCGCGCCGTAGTGGAGGGCTCCGGATTAATTTTGACCACGTGGGGATCTTTAACGTGCGCCGAAATCTCGTACACACGGGCGTTTTTGCTTTTCGCCTCCATCAGAAAAGCGGCCGCCGCGGCCAGGAATCGAACCCGCGACCTCGTGCTCAGCAGCGCAACGCCTTAGCCACTGAGCCACCGCGGCGGGTACACATAACATCAAGGTAGGGCACCAAGTTGCAAGGAAATAAATGGTCCGAAGTTCGTTTTTGTTTATCCACCACCCTTATTATGTTCAGATTTGACGGTGATAACTTGAAATGCATTTTGCAGGATTTCAAAATTGGCCCGCAAGCATTCGTAGCAATAAATAAAATAAGGCAAGTGTATTTTTTAGGGCAAATCTAGGGTCCTGATTACTGCATTTAAGCAATCCAGAATAACTGCTCATAAACGGTCAAAAATAATTATTAAATGATGACAGAGTTCATACAAATGTGTCCCCCAACACACATTGACGCAGCGGCTGACGTGTGACTTCGTCGGTCTCTTGCAGTTACTCGCCCTCTCCTGCGGGTTGGCGTGGTGCCGCCGAACGATGCCGACACTCACGCGACGCATGATTTCGTGTCCATGGCTTTACTCTGAACCATTGCTTTTTTTTTTTTCCGTGGTCAGTCAGGTACGACACTACGATGAAAGCTTACATCGCATGCTTGTACATTTACTGTGCCTCCACAGTCCTGCCCACATTAAAGAGCTTAATTTTTTTAACTTTGTTAAGCTGCAGTCAACTTTACCATGTAGGTCTGGCTTTCCCAAAACTGACTGCTCAGATATTATAAATGTTATCTGGACGTGCTGGCCAGCTCCACTTTATTACCTATTTACGTGCGTTGCATTTCAGATAACATGATCAGTCTACATTTATTGTACTTACCGTGCCTCCATTCCAGCGCTGGAGAACGACAATGCTTTTGGCGCAAAGCGATTAATAATCGCATGAAACGATTCCACTCCTGAAGTCTGAAAATTCGGCGACACTTGGCGGATGTCGTCGAGGAGTCGCTTCGTGCTGACGATGGAACGCAGCTTGTCATATGCATCTGTTCCTGCAGCAATAAAACCAAATGAAAGATAGTTCCACGTATGTAAAATCAAGTTTCAGAAACAATTTTCGATAACTAGCCGCAAAGTTGAGCAGACAGCGCGGGTTGCAATGGTATTTCAGACTTATCGCTAGAGTGAACTGCAACACAGAGTAGTTCAAACGCTTACCCCGTTGATACATCAAAAGTGAAGCCAAAAACGGGTAAAATTCGTTAGGGGCACTGCGATCGCAAGACTTCAAAATGTAGCGCAGTGGTAGGATACTCGCTTTTAGCTTACAATGATCAAACGATTCCTCCCACTGGCTTGCAGGCAAAATTGCCTGGAGCAGCACACCACTTCTAATGAACCGAAAATTCCAATTACAGTCAAACGCCGCGATAACAAAATCCCGCGGCACAAAATATTTGCGCATCCCCGGCGAACATCCATAGACGTCCATGTATTTTATATCTCAAGGCAATGAAACAAATTTGGAAACTGATCCCGCGTTAACGAAATTCGGTGCAAGTTAGGTCAGCATTTTACCTACCCATTGGAGGTTAACTGTGTTCAATAAGTGGTCAAATGCATTCTTTTTGTACTCAAAGTGCGTAAACTTCTGCCACAGCACCAGGGTTCGTACGAGCTTCAAAAGCAAAAATTCAAGGGTTTTCAAGGACCAGAAAACACATTTTCAAGGCCGCCGTCTAATGTTTTATCTGCGATTATTTACAACTTTTTCAACACAGTGCGAAATTTCGTTATTGCCCAATACCCAAGCACATTAGTGCACATTTAGATAGGCGCTAACGGGTTCGTGAATGCTCCCCCAGTTTTATTTTTTATTTGACAGCTGGCATTTAGAGGTCTTTCTTTTTTCTTGGTGTTTTGCTGAGGCTGTTTGATTTCAAAACTTCATAATGTTGCCTGCATCTTCTGCTTTGTCAGCAAGAATATGAGCTGAAATTAAATCAGCAAGTGTTGCTGCAAGGCAGGAATAACTATGTACACGTCCACCATTTGCACGTAAAAGCAAACGCAGATGGAGCGTATGAGGCACAGCAAACATGCAATGAGCGGCCGTCCACAGACTAAATAGAACATGCAAGATAGAGAAGAGAAGCTGGCCTTCACTGGATTGTATCATGACATGGATTCTATTGAGGAATGCTGTTCACAATGTTGACTCGTAATAATGACAATCCACCAAACTCGTAATTTCATGCAATACACTGAAACTTGATTGTTACAATGTTTCTTTACATTTTTAACACCTAAAATCCACGACAAACACTATAAACTCTTGTGAAAAGATAGGGCCATTGGTTCTCTCCAGAAAAATCAAGGGTTTTCAAGGACCCTTTAAAAATTCCAGGACTTTCCAGGCCTTGAAATTGACACTTCTAAATTCAAGGGTTTTCAAGGTTTTCAAGGACCTGTGCGAACCCTGCTGCACGCTTGCATGGCCGCTGTGGTGGCAGCCGTGGAGGCAGCCTCGCAGCGGCACCACCGACACATGGTGACTCAAGTCGCGGCTTTGGCTTGGGCTACGCTAGCCCACTACCGCTGAACAGCGCGCGTGCGTTTGTTGTTTGTGCGCGGCGATTGGCATGTTTGCTCTCAGTAAAATGCCTTCGCCAGCCCAAAAGTGGAGGTTTTTATCGCTACGAGATAATGCAGCCATCGTCGCCCAAGTCAGTGGCCCAAGTGGAGGAAGGGAGTATAAAGGGAGGATAGCGCCGACGAATTTGGAAACGCCTGCAGCTAGCTCAACCATTTTGAAAAGCAAGGATCCCACCAGTTCTCAACAGCGCACGTGTGCAAGACAAAACAGTGACGGATGTGGCCTTTCTGGATGTCAACAAAGCGGTGCTCACTTAGTTTTCTAAACAGTACTGGTGCAACGAGGTGCCACTCTGTCTAGCAAAGTTTGTAAACAGAAGAAGCTGGGCTTCGCTTGCATGATCGGACATACTCGGTGCCGAGGGCCAGGGCAAAAAATGTGCAGAGAAGGTGAACCCATGGAATGTTTTGGATTCGTTTGACACAACCTCGTTGTTCTTGGGTGCGGACGACGACTAGCAATGAACCACTTGTACAGTGAGAGCTGAACTGTGACGTTGGCTGCAAGGTAAGGCTCACGAAGTAATATAACCGACTTTGGGAAATACATTTTTGGTTTGTGGCCAATTTTCCGGTCATTTGTTTCATTCTCGCAGCAACGAAATTCCCACAAAAGCAAATTTTCTGGCTTTCCCCGGCGGCTTCGTTATTGCAGGGTTCGACTGTACACGATTCATCAGCAGCCTAGAGACCCATACTTATTGCATCGCCTCCTGTATTTTTACAATGCCAAACGCATCAGCCCGGACCGGCCAACCAAGCCCTTTCCTACTCAGGCCACTCTCCCCTAATCGATAGCCTTCCCAGCGCTTTAGTCACGTGAATGGTTCATTTTGGGGCGACGCGTGGTGGAAAGCTGCAACGTTGGCAAAATGTGCTCCGCCGCGGCTCTGAGTTTTTCAACGCTGGTGCAAGTGTCATTACCTGGCAATCTCAAACACTGGTTGCCTTGGCAACCAGGCACAAGCCTTTTTCGAATTCAGATAAGGTTGTGTGATCCCGGTTCAGATCAGGGCCCCACCTTGCGACATGTGGGCACTGCAGGCGTACCACTCACTCGCATTGGGAAGCACGCAATCCGTTTGGCTTTGTAAAATACACGAGGCTATGCTTATTGCTTATGGTTTTCTGTTTCTAAAAGCAAACACTCGTTGCTCATGTGCACGGAGGAATAGTGTAGGGGCAAAGTCATGAAATAGAATTGGAACAAAGTCAAACCTGGGTAAATCCACTTGCGTGGCTGGAGTTGTCCGTGCTGGCAGGTGCGGTACAGCTCGCTGTGCCCGTCATGAACGTCCTGCACATGATTGAGCATGGACAGCCACACAGCAACGGCCAGCTCGCCATCACCTGCACCCACCACTACGGCATGGTACATGTGCAACACAACGGAGTGCGACCACAAGGCTATGGTCTCACAGCCCCTGACTTTTGCAGCTGCCGCAAGCTTCTTCTTCAACCCTGGAAAACAGAAAAAAATGTGGTTGTTTCCTCTTCCATAGGAACCAGTAAAACATGAAAGTGAAATGTGCGTTCACAGGACCAGCTGAATGTTCACTGTGCATCAATATGAACTTGCACGTTGCTATTTGTATTTCGTCAGAATGGCACCGTTAGACGCGCCAGAGCGTTGCATAAATCCGACTGAAACCACAGGTGCTCGCAAATCGTCCTTGCGAAGGAAAACAAACGGGTTGTCAGCGAATCGTTTGTTGAACACACGGTCCACTGCAGTGAAAGGAGCAAAGAAGCAGCGGACTGGGTGACGAGCGCGACATGCGCAAGTCGGCTTCTCTGCAGCTTACAATGCGCGTCCCCCGTACACGTAGGCGCTGGCATCCAGCCACCAACTGTCGGCGCTCATTAGTGTCATGATGCAGCACCCATGGTCTCCACAATCTGCTGCCGGCGCCGCGCTGGTGCGGCGCAGGCAGCAGATTGCAGAGGCCACGCAGCACCCTATGAAAGGAAGGCTATAAGGTGCGTTTGTCGTCCCATTCACGCGTCTGTTCGTAGTGCAGTCGGAAGAGCACCGCGTACCTCCCGTAACGGCCAGAGAGTCGTGGGATTGAAACCGGGCGCCGCCGCATCAATGCCACTTTTTCTGGAGACGCCACTACCGTGACGGATACCACGTCACCAAAATCTTTGTGTAGCCGGGCATAAAACACTTTCGTGTTAAAATTACAAGGTTTTCATGTTTGAGATGGTGTTTCATCTCCTAAAATTTTAGCCTGCATTATTCCTAGCTGGCCTTTTCCAAAGCAAAGATGCTGAGCAAGAGTTAGGCATGAATTCTGCTTAGATGAACAGCCTTTTCTCTGTTGATAAAAAAAAAAGCTGTTACCAAAGGCTGCCCAACCGCTGTACCAGCCTACACCATTTTAAACCACAAGAACAGCAGTGAAACCAACCTTTGGCGACGTGCCATGCGTCAAAAAGATGGTCAACATCAGGCTGCTCCGTCCGGAAATACTTCCGTACTTGGGGATGCCGGTCAGTCACTACCTCAGTGACACGAACACCATGGTCAGTGAGCTCTTTCAGAGCCCTCTTGAGTCCCTCGAGCTCCATGTGGTTGCTTGATGGCACCTCCGTACTCTGTGGAATGTTACCAATGTAACACATGAAGGCAAGACAGGCACAACACCAACATATTGTCACACACCCCTAACCTCTCAAAAAAGCACTGATCTCTTATTTTTTGCCATTTCAAAGCAAATAAGAACATTCTCTTAGACATTGGCACCTCAAATGTTTCTGGTCACTGCCAACCTGCAATAAACACTGACAATAAACACTGAAAATAAACCTGCAATAAAGACGGAAAGGGTGGGCCTTATTCACCACGAAGCCCGTTTTTTTCTATTGCTTCTAAAGTGCCCGCAGCAAGGGCTACAGCTTGTATTGTGCGTTACATAGAGCTCTCAAACTGCGAAACGTTACTGTGAGAGAAGCACAGTAATACCTCGTTAACTTTAACTCGGATATCTCGAAAAATCGGCTAAGTCGAAATTTTCCGAGGCACCAAACCATTTCCTATACGTCCCATGTATTCGTAGCCCTTTATTTCGAAGTATTTTTGGGTCAAAACTGCGGATATCTCGAAATCTTTACTGAGAGGGGAACGAAAATTTCGCCGCCGCCGACCGTTTCACAAGATTCGTACGATGCTGCCACGCATAAGTCCCTCGATTTCTTTCTGGTTTAGCCACGCCTATCACAAAGCCGATGTTTTCCCCAAGCGTGAAGTCTGAGCCTAGAGGCATATGAACTTCGTCACGCAACCCTGCGGCACGTCATGTGACGGTAGAGACATGCGCAAAGGTACAGCAGTATGCACGCGTGACTGGAGAACTTATGGACGCCGAAATCGTTGAAATAGCCGCAAAAGGAGGGGACGGCGAAGACGGGGGGACGATGACGACGAACCTCCTCGAGAGGTGCCGACATCTGCCGAAAAGGGGAATTTGCTGCGCTTGCTGTGAAATAAGGTGGAGTGCAGCGGCGGGGAAGATCGGCTGATGATATGCGTCAGGCAGCTAGAAAATTTCTTACTAGGCCCAAGTGCGACCGCAAAGCAGACGAGCATTACGCAGTTCTTTTATGCTAAGTAAAATTGCAGGGCTACAAAACCCAGCCCGTGATCGTCTCCTGTGTGTTCTTTTTCTCTTTAAAACCTTTATGAAAAGCAAGATTGGAAGCCGCTGGTGAAGAGCTGCTAAGTAGTGCCTTTTTTGCAAAGAACTCGACATTTCGTGGTAATTCGTGCAACTTTGCTTATCTCGAAAATCCGCTTATCTCAAAATATTTCCCGGTTTTTACTATTTCGAGTTAACGAGGTATTACTGTATTTTCACATATTCCACCATATGTTTTAAATGTCCCAATATTTCAAAACATTTCCAAGCCTGCTTTTCATCTCGTCATGCATTTTCTTAAAGGGACAGACAACCGATTTTTGTCGAGTATATATTCTCTATCCCAAATGAAAGGGCATCACTTGAAACACCTACACGAGAAACGGTTTTGCGGATAACACTCTAGAACTTTTTAAATCGAATTGTTTGATCTACGAGCCGTATGTGTCTTCCCAAAAAATCATGCTGGCAGCCTTGACATACAGTAGCGCGGCAACATACTTTTGTCTAAATGAGAGATGAAAAGCGATATTTAAAAACTTGTGCCCAGGTAAAAAAAACAATCGCAGGTTGCTTGTTCCTTTGTGTGCGGTTTTTTTTTAATTCACCAGTCTATTTTGCACGAAGGCGCCATCTGTTGGGACGGACGATAGGCAGAATCTGGCTTCACATTGCGGAGGTCGGAAGTTCGATTCTCCCCAGACACGATCTTTTTTTTTTAAGCTGCTGTTGGTGTATTTGGAAACTGAAATCCAATATTTTGGCAGAACAAACGCCCCTGACTCAGGCAGAATCGTCAAAGCTCTTTCACTGGGTCGGTTTACTGAACGCTGCCGTTGATTCCGGGCACGGAGGCTCAGTTAGCAGCACCGAGAGCAACCCAGCGCAAGCGGGAGACGTGTCTGTAAAATTTTCAAAATAATGTTTCAAAACACATATACAATTTTAACTTGTTCCAATACTTGTGTTAGAAGGTTTTCAATAAGTGTATAAACGTTTCAGCAATTACAGTAGCTGCTAGGTTTGCAGGTCACGTGACAGGAACACATATTGTAGTGTCAAGTTGATTGATTGATTGTAGGGTTTAACGCGCCGACGCAACGCAGGCGATGAGGCACGCCGTAGTGGAGGGCTCCGGATTAATTTTGACCACCTGGGGATCTTTGACGTGCGCTGAAATCTCGTACACACGGGCGTTTTTGTTTTTCGCCTCCTTCAGAAAAGCGGCCGCCGCAGCCGGGAATCCAACCCGCGACCTCGTGCTCAGCAGCGCAACGCCTTAGCCACTGAGCCACCGCGGCGGGTTTGTAGTGTCAAGTTTCGACACTACGAACCACCACCCCTCTTATTTCAGAAAGTTTGGTGCCAAATTAAAATTATTTCCGCCAATTTGTTTAAACATTGCTTGTGGTTACCGGGCTATATAAAACGGTGGCTTTCATATGAGCTAGAGAACATATACAAGACAAAAATCGGTTGTCCGTCCCTTTAACCGCTTTCAAAAGTCCTGTGCCTTATCGGAAAAGGCACATCTGCTTTAACTGACTGCCTGCATCTTCTTGGCTAGCTGTGATGCTGTCATGCAAGACTAGTGTTTGGAGAGTGCACAGCTGTATACATCAAAAGACTTGGCATGCTGGATAGAAGCACCAGTAAGCCGATTCAGAAAAACTTGACCACCTGCCTCCACAAGCTTGACGTCAACAATCTTATTCAGGGTAGTGTCAAGCAGTGAGTAGGTTCCGAATTTAGCACAGTGTCCCGGCGAATCTGCCCGGCTGTCTCCTGCCAGCTTGGCCCCGGTTCCCGACGCCTTCATAGCCTCCAGAAGTGCCACCTGCTGCTTTTTCCAAACCTGGATTGACCAAGCAGCACTCCATTAAAGAATGCCGCACATTTGCAACAGGTTAAAAACAGAATGGTTGCAGTTATGAGTTCACGAAATGGCTACGACTGCACCTTGACCTCATTACCTGGTCTACAGCCGGAAGGAGGTATAGAGCCTGCAGGCGATGAAACGTCCTCTCGCAGAAGCAACATATTCCAGCATTCTGGAGGAATCGTATGATCTGCATGGGGCTGCAGCCAGTAAACACTATGGCTGCAGCCAGCTCCACATTCCCCATGGCGTATTTGGCCTGCATCGGCTGGCTACGCCACTCCTTCACACCACAATGGCACATGGTGCGAACAATGGCAAGAGAGCCAAGTGTCTGAAAAGAGATATCCACAACTCTTTTGCATCAGGGAAATCAAAGGAGTACTGACATAAAATTTCAAAGCCGAGACAATTAGGTAAAAAGCTTCCTTGGTATATGGAGATGTCTCCCAGCAACTTTCCACAGTAACCATTCAGTACAACATATTTAAATCCATTTTCATCAGCGTACACGAGAAAGCTCAGAACCGATGCCTTTTCACAGTTGGCATCAGCATGACGCCATCTGCTCATCCTGCTCCCACAGTGCGGAGGCGAATGATGCAATGGAAGTTCTTTTAAACATGCACACTTATGACTTTATTGCAGACGTCACGAAAACACACGATTTGGTGGAAGAATCAAAATTTAGACCTAGATCAATTTTCTCAGTGAATACGGCATTGTTTGCTGCTGGACAAGCACTGGGGGCACTACAAAACACGAAATTTTTTTAATAAAACAAACTTGTATTTTATCTGCACGGTCCCTTAACGTACCCCTGACTACGCATCGTGACGAGGACGAGACAAAGGTTAACGATTGACAACAAATGATCCGTGACTTTCACCTACACTGTATATTTCTGATTACACGAGCTAGTCAAGAATGCTAGAATATTAACGCATGAGCTTTATGAACCGTTTCACATGTCTATTTACGGACCAAAAGTTCGCATTAATCAGTTGCAATCGCGAGATGAAGGCACAACCTCTGTGTGCAGAATGTGTTTGTTGGCATTTTTCTTCTCTGTTCTGAGGCTGTCAGGGATGTGTGGAGTGGAATCTTGCCAGACATGTTCACTATGTTATGTTCGAAGTGTATATGTGCATATATGTTTCCATTAGGTTTTTCTCCTAAAAAAAGGAAAATCCTTACGCTTGGAAAAGTAATTTCAGCCCGAAACCGGAACACTCAACTAACCTGCAACCCGCAGATGAAAAAGTTTGGCTCTGGCAAGCATGTTTTGCAGCTTTTGTCATTTTGGAAAATAAAACACCCTGCCCCGCAAGTGGCATTGCAACTTCCAATTCGTAGTCAAAGTTGTCACATGCTCTGTGGTCAATGAAATAACAACCCGCCCCGCTTGCATGTTCGGATGCAGAACATTTCACCTCGCCATGCTGCTGGCATGCGTTCGACAGTGAGTTCAAAATCAAAAGTATTTCTGACCGCTCCTTTCCAACACGCCGCATATTACCTAGACTGGCAAAGACGTGCAAACAAAACCATGATGAAAACTGAACTGGCTGCGTAATACAACCAACAGCACTTTTCGTCAGCAACCTAGTCTGCCAGTCTGAGCCCACTTATACCCATGATGTCCATCGTGGAACACGTTCGCTACACCACATTCCTCTTTTATTATTGCTGTATGAAACTCTGGCATTCCAGACTGTTGGGTTTCTCTCTCTCCCTTTCTCTCTCTCACACACACATACACACACCTAGTGCCCAGCAATATTGCAAGGGCATGTTAGAAAAAAAACCTTCCTGAAGCTGTCTCTTACCGTCAAGCTTGGAACTGTGCGAAACCCACAGTGCTTGCACGAGGTGAAGAGCTGTATGAGGCAGTCTTCATACACCACAAATTTTCTTGCGGATTGGTGGCTGTCAGGGATGGCACTGAAAAACCGCAGAAAATAAAGCAAAGTAAAAGAAATTGTACATCTTACACATACATATATATTGTTATTCTTGAAGGGTTTGTAAGCTTTGTCAAACATACAGCACTTGCATACACTATGCGCACAAAAGCATAACAAATTTATTAGACACTGTAGGCAACGAGCAAGTTGGTTTCAAATGAAAGTCTGCCCTTTCCATAGCAAGTTTAGCATTGATTCAGTGCCAAAAGATGCCTCAATTGCTAATGAAACAACGCCTTTCCTTTTCCAATTCCCCTCTCAGCAATTCCATGACGCAAACAGTGGCTCCTGCAGCTGTTGTTGACGTGATGATACACCGGAAGCAGGTGCGGCAGCAGTGATGTATAGGGACCAGGCGGCCGTTGTATGGCACCACCGTCGCTTCAGCGAACAGCGCCGCCCGTGGCGAACCGCTCGTCAGTGGAATGCCGGTGGCGTTTAGCGCAGCGTAGTTGTGCATGGCTTTCTGTCGTTTTTCTGCGGAGCGGCTTGCAAAGCGTATGTAACCCCACGTGCGCTTTTCAGATCGGTAAATCTTGGGCGTGGATGTGACGTTTACGAGGCGCCCATACTCAGTATTTACAAATAGCAGACGACGCTCAATGCGCCAAGCTGGAAGTCAAGCTGGAAGTGAAAGTTCGTTGCTTCATGCAATTTTTCCATGCCTGCATGCAGTTTCGCGTATCGAGGAGTATATTGCAGCTAAATGCTCCCACAAAGCCGGTGTGTGCAACCGATCTAGGAATACTGCAGCGCTGGCCTCTGGCAGTTGATGACGAAACAGCATCGACGTCGTGCACAAGCAAAAGACAAAGTTGGGGGGTGTCTTGTAAGATTTACCTCAAAAGAGAAATTGTGATGGACGACGCTTCCGTAACTTCATTGCCTACGGCTGAAACGTGTTTAATTTCACAGAAATGCTCTTATTACAGTCATCGGGAATCGTTGATAGAATAAATACCGCATGATAGTAGAACGTTATTGCTTGTCATGGAGAATCATTAGTTTACAAGACTTTCAATGGTTGCTGGCTAGTTGGTAAATGGCTAGATGATTTTGCTGTTTAGTTTTGAACTTCCATGCCCCCCTCTCCAAATCTAAACTTTTTCTAGCGTATCGGAAATGTGTCTGTTGCTGGAGGACTCTGGCTGATGCACCCATATTTGAGGCAACTAATCGCGCGTTTTTGGTGTCTTCACCAGGCATTACACGATTTTTTTAGGTACTTTGTAAAGAATACTTAAGCATTAAAAAACACCGGCTGACGTTAACACTGCCACATTTTTTAACTATCGGTGCCAGCCTTTATTCTACGCAGGTGGTAAAACGGGAAGGGGAGGAGGGATGGGTTGTAGTTTGGGCTGTTGAGTTGGTGAATAACTTTGGCTCTTGATAAAATGACCACCACAAATGTGGGATTTCCACTTCGGCTTTCAGGCTCCCATGCTGTCACAGTGTCGCTTACCAAAAGCGAAGGCACAAAGCTCACGGTCACAGAAAGTGTAAACTGCCGCAACATTTCTACGGCTACACGGTAATCCATCTCGTATGCAGGTGCCTTTCTCTTCAAAGCACACGTATCGAGGTATCCCAGCGCTAAGGCTGGCGTGGGTACCGTAGTCATTGAAACCAGTGAAGATAATTTAAAGTGGTAGAAATGAATACTAATATTGCTAATAGTTTTATTCCTACTCAGATAGCGCGGAGCCAGGCGCAGAGCGCTGCAATAAGCGCTCGTGTCAATGTAGCCCACTCCCAACCTTCCAAGCATCCAACAAGTTTGCGTAGCCGTTAGTGTATTTAAGGAGAAAATAATACTAATAATAGTTGTTTTATGTGTACTCAGAACGGGTGGAGCCAAGCGCAGATCGCTGCAAAAAGCGCTCATGCCATTGCAGCCGATACCCAACTTTAGAAGCGTCCGACAAGTTTATGTAGTGATTACTTCATCTAAGAACCCAACACATCTGGCTAGACTTCGTTTCATCACACATGTCGGCTTACAACGCCACCAAAACATTCAAAGCACCAAAGCAAACATGACAAAAACAATGGGAGGCGGTGCAGTCCAATGCACCGGCTCAGTCCACTGACGAGGGAAGTGCCGAGTGGTGGTGCCACCCGTCCAGCTGCCCGGTCCCTATAGCACACTATAATGCTACCACGTACCAAGCAGTTTGGTCAGTTTCGGTCAAATCAGTCATGCATTCTCCAACTGGCACATCCTTTGCTGCTCAGGACCACTATGCAAAATGTTCTTTCATGGGACCCGTGATCAGTAGTGATGATTGGTGGAAGAAAAACATATTGTCCTTTTAGGGCGGGCGACTGTTGGTGTTATTGTCTCCTCACATAGTGGTACCGCCGTAAGTGTGGACAAGTAGTGCCATCAAGTGGCAGCCAGGGGAGCCGGTGCATACGCTTGAAAATACTGTACTTAGCCGAAAGAAGCATTCACAGTATTTTTAGCAGCGCAGGCAAACCACACAGAGGGTCACAATGAAGGTAGCAATGCACAGAGGCAATGTACAGCGGCTGCACAATTATCTGGGCGAGTGTTGCACCAAAACAAACTAACTGCTTGGCATTTAGGGTCCCCCACGATCTATTGGCTGGGCTCTTATGATAGTGGTTTTTGCCTTCTTTTTTGTTTTCTTCGACAATCAAACGTTACCCTAAAAAAACATCCAGGTGAAGGCGTATTGTCAAAATATCAGTCCCATAGTCTTAACCCCTTCTAGTGGAAGTTGTGCAGTGTAGCCACTAGCGGTGATGCCTGTCTTCACTTTTTCACTATTTTCTATGTTATTTAACAAAATCTATGTGTAAGAGCGATATATCAGTGTTTTTGAATTGTAGTTTTTCTTCAGTGTCCCTTCAAGTGTGCACTCACCTGGCTGAGCTGTCCGAAATAGGTGCTTCGAAAGTGGAATCACACGGGTCATCTTCAAATGCAAAAGATGGCTCAGATGGCACCGGTGATGAGCACTGTTCCCGTAGTTCCTTCATGAGGACAAGCTCCGGGATGCCTATTTCAGTCTGGCATGCTGAAAATAAAACAAAGTCATCATAACACATTGACTTAATGCACATTTGTGTGTGATGTCAGGTTTTCAGCACTAATGTTGACGGTAGTTATTACACATGCTGTGCTTTAGGAAATGTGATGATCACAATGTATTTGAGAGAGCAGTGGTTCACAAGTGGAACTGTCATTACCACAGTGAATGCAACGATAACCTCGCAGTCTATCATACAGCCAAAGTAATGCAACATAAGTGTAGCCTTTGCAGGTGGGCTCAACCAAAAATGGAAAACATCAAAGCAGAGCAACACACAGTGGTTTCACAGAAAAGCTGCATTACACACTTTTGCTGTCAGATAAGGTGTCTACAATCTGCATTACCTATCTAGCTGAAACGAAATTCCAGCATTCAGATCTCTGAGTTGCTATCCGTAAGGATGGACCACTGGCATTAATAAACCAACCACTTCTGTCAAAAACTTGCTTGCTATTTGTGAGATGGTACGTACCGACTTCCCTCGTTGTGCGCGTTGCCTGAACACGAACGCTCCTGATCTGGGGCTTCAGTGTTGCTTGAGTCGCTGTGGACCGAGTTTGGGCATCAGAATTTGCCCTTCCTGATGGCACGTGCACAGGCAAGCAAGTAGCAGCTCCCAAAGAAACATCTGCGCCTGGAAATAAAAAAAAAAAAAAAACGAGTAATGAGCCCGGATACCTGGATTATCTGATATCTCAGGTCCCATATGTACTCGTACGGCCAACGCCGCAATTACAGAAAAGTGAAATACTTAATTGCTTTGTGACATTCGCAGAACAGTTCATTTTTAGTACCCTCTTGGATTTGCTACAAAACAGTCTTCATTCCCAAGTGAATGCTGTCAAGTTCGCTTCACAGCACTCATGCTCAGCTAGCTAGCTAATACGAGCGTACTGTTGGCATGAACATCTGCGTATGCGCTAAAAATTGGTAACCGGTGGGCCACTTGTTGCAATGGCCACTTTATTTTGGCACTCGATAAATGCCGCCACTCGGGCTAAAAAAGCATCACTATACTGTTAGCGTAGTTTCCTGGAACCCAAAGCCAACGAAGCATTAAACTTAATGACGAAGTGGCAACGCTAAATTCGCCTAACAGCACGTCGAATCGTGGTAGGAGAAAACCATTATTTACTTTTGCTCACCGCAGCGCGAGAAGCAACAGCTCCTGCACAGCCTACGCTGCCTCGTATGCTGTGTGAGCGATTGACCAAGCCCATACAAACAGCGCCGTGAGAGCGCACATACCTGAGCTCGTAGAACAGGACGCCGTAGGTACTTCGTAGCTTGTACTGTACTGCACGTCTTCAGAAGCATCTGAATGAGCAGGCGCAGAATCTGCGCTGGTGGATGCCTGCGGAGTTTCGGCAGGCGCCTCGTAGGCGTCGTGAAATCCCCCAACCTCGAGGCGACGTTGTTTTGGAGATGTTGCTTCACTCCCCGACGTGGTGCCACTCGGCGATGCGGAGATTGTCGGCAAGGCCCCATGTTCGAGTATGCGCAACGCCTGCGGGCTGTACTGGCTCAGGAATGTTTGGTTATGAACGTAGCAGCTCGGTGCAAAATGCAGCGAGCACAGCAGACTTTGCCGATGCGGCGTCCAGCTGTTTCCGCGTCCGCTCCTACGGACGAACTCAGTCCACCCCAGTCGCTGTTGCGGGTCGGGAGGAAAGCGGTGAAGAGTTATGCCTTGCTTCGATTTCGTTTGGCAGTCGCTGGCCGCGCAGTATCTCGACATTGCAGAGGCACAACTTCAGGCAGAACTGGGCGTCAGAGGAGACTGCAGCACAATTCCAGCAGTCACTTTCGTAACGACGCACAAAGCGCAGTGAGCAGCGGCCAAAAGAGTCGTGCGCGCCACAGAACAGGGAGGATTGCGCGCCGAGCAGCTACACGCAGGGCATGGGCTACGTCACAGCCTCCGTGACGTCGACAGTTTTGAGGTCTGTATTACATGACATCATGCTGATGCCGATTCCTTTAGGCTGGCCGTTTTGAGTTTTTTCATGAGGGCAAAGTTTAAAATTCATTTAAAATATGTTATACTCAACAGTTACTGTCGAAACTTGCTGGGAGATATCTCCACATACAGAGGAAGCTATTTACATAGTTATCTCAGCTTTGAAATTTCGTGTCAGTACTCCTTTAATTTCTATGTTGTTTTTTCTGCTGTATTGCTTCAGTTCTACGATTTCGTTTCGTGCGCAAGCCAGTGACTCGGCCAACTGCTCCTTTTCGACCTTCAAAGCGGCATGTTCCTTCTTTAATGCGGCTAGCTCATCCTTTGTCGTTCGAAGCTCTTCAAAAGTCTTATTCATGTATCCCATGCTTGCCTTCATCTCCTCTACTTCTTTCTTTAGGCTTTCATTCATATCTGTGACAATTTTGTACAGTTCTTTGATCGATGCAGGTGGTTTTTCCACCATACTGAACAGCGAGCGATCCAAGCCTCCGGAAAAATAGTCCTAAAAGACTGAAAGAAATTACCAACCTGCAAAATGCGTCGAATTACTGCTTGCTCCGAAGCGTTCCGGCTGGGATCGCTCGCTATTCTGGTGAGCGGTGGCTTCCTGCGGCCCAATTTATGTCCTCCGGGAGGTGACGTTCTGCGACGGCGCGTAGGCGGTGACACAGCGAAGTGGGCACCGACTATCAGCTCGTTCCGTCCACGCTGTGGGTTTCCTCGTGGGCAAGCGGTAGGCTGAAGACCGTCCGTGACCACGTGACGTCACCGGAGTACGATGGGCTGCAAACTGCAAAATGCGTCGAATTACTGCTTGCTCCGAAGCGTTCCGGCTGGGATCGCTCGCTATTCTGGTGAGCGGTGGCTTCCTGCGGCCCAATACCCCCAAGGTAACCGACAATTGCGCCACCAGCTCCAATGTGTCCCCTGGTGCTTGGTAGGCCAAACTGTCAAACCAAAAAACAACAAAAAAATCACTGATGCTGCTATGGCAATGCTTTCGCTGATGTGCGAGGAGGAAACGCCGTGCCGCTTATCGTCTGGTATGGGCTCAACGAGTGCGACTATCTGTGTGCCGGAAGCGTGAACAGCGCTTGCATTTTGCTTTTCAGATTGTGTTGCTGCTGCACATATTGTTTTCGACAGCTAATAGTTGCTAATTTGCTTGGACTCTCAGCACGTGTACAAAACATTTGTTTGGATATATTTCTTAGTTGAATACGCGCGAGTCAGCACGCCCTAAAGCGTGACAATTTTGTTCGGGGCAGAAAAAGTAGTAGGCGGAAAATGTGATTTATTCAATGATTTTATTAGCAACGTATCGCAAGCGAAGTTCAATACATGCCACATATGCACAGAGCTGTGCATCTCGTATAAGACCAAATGTCCGCATTCTGTTTCGGTTACACAAACATAAGAGACATCTTCGTACAATTCTTCGTATACAGAAAATTGCTACTGAGGTCACCACGTTCATTTGCTGTACACAATACAATTCTACAGAAAATGTTTTATTAAAAAAACATTTTTGTGAATAAAAAATGATTATGAAGTGAGATGACCAGCTCATTTCGCCACCATTAGCAACCACTCCATATTCTTATTCTCGTAAACTTGCTAGCCCAAAAAACCTTTTATAGCTAGCGCATTTTCTGCGTAATTTTGGCATGCGCCAGACCTAATAATTGGAAAATATACCATCATGGATATCAATAAGCAACAAGTAAAAGCGAAACAAACATTGCGAGTGCACAGAAAGTAAAAAAGATATGTGGTAGCACTGTTTGAAAAGCAAAGCGCAGCTGGGCCGTCGCGCAGGTAACTCGAACTTCTCGTAGCACGGAATTCAAGCGGTCAGCTGCCACGTAAATAATTTTGGAGGCTTCTTTCGTGTTAATAAGCATTCAAAGGTGGTAATGTCACTATAAGAAACTGATCGTAGGAGCGCTCTAAAGCCAAACCAGTTCGTCGAAGAAGCATTTAAGCACATTGGCGGACATAATTTCCAAACTTTTCTCTGGTGGAAATAAAATGAAGAGCAGCCCCTTACCAAACCGATACCGAAGCGAAATTTCCGTCTGCGTGTCCGCTGGCATCAACCGGCTCATGAAAAACTGTCGGCAAGTATATCTTCGCATGATTGCAACATTACTGACAAATGTGTTGTACCAAACAAAAAAATTCACTGCAAAGCCACAGCAGAAGATTGTTCGGCTCGACCTGCAGCTTTTTTGATTAGGATAGCGCTTGCTTCTTGATAACTTTGACTGAATAAATAGTGTGCTGACCTGCCATCCGCTGCGAAGCGGAAAAATTTCGCTGTGCAATTCTTTCCCGAGTTGTCGCACCGCACAGCATCGAAGCACACTTTGTGTCTTTTCTCAGTTTCTCTGACATTTTGAGCCCGTTCGCACTCACGGACACCGAAATTTTCACCTTCAAGGCATACTACAAAACTTCTACACGTGCACACAGTGAAAGCGGCAGTAGCAGACGGACAGCATGGCAGCCGAAGAGATAAGAGCGAAAGCGCCGCCCGTCGGCGCAACGAATGATGCGACTAAATAAATAAATAGGGTGCCAAAAAAGGAAACAGCCAAGAACACATTTTATTTCTACACATAATGGATCACTGTACTTTATTGCAGCGTATGTTGGAAAGATAACGCCAGATATCCAAAAGTTGCTGATTTTCGCTTGGCTACCAGCGTCATGGCGGCACTTTATTTTGCGATACCGAAACTAGCCGAAGTGTCCCGCCCCTGACCTAGGCTTTCAAGACGCAGTTACCCGAGATGCAAGAAGAGACACAAAACTCACCTCTCCCTCTTGAACAACGGAACCCTGTTTCAATGGACTTGCCACTGGATACAATCACGAAGTTGCTCGAGAAAATGAACTCCCGTATGGAGGCAATAGAACGGACCTTAGAAAACAGGACGAATTACTTAAGGAGCACAAAGAAACCAACGAACGGGAGCTAGCCCAATTGAAAGCTAACCTAGACGAATGCAAGAGAAACTACCGACGCGCCCGTCATCGCAGCGAAGACTAATAATGAAAACTCCAACAAATCTATGCATACAGTGGAACTGTAGGAGCATCTATCAAAATTTTCAGGCATTAGGATATCATGTAGGCCTCTCTTTAGTATTCTACACGAAACTAGAGACAAAGTTTTGTTGCAAAATTATAACACATTCATGCACCGAACTGTCACCCACGGCTGCAGAAGGCGCATAGACCCTATTTCCTCACAGAAAGGCCAGGCAGCAGTATTAATCTAGCTCTATAATTCACCTTAAACGTAAAGCCAAGCGCTTCCAAAAAAAAAAAGAGCAGCTCTTCAACAGATCACCGAGATTCGTATTGCCCTTTCTAATGCTATTGCCAAGAATTTCTACTTTAACACTACGTTACCGAACTTCATAAGAGAGGAACCACAAAAATTCTGCAACTTTATTAGATAGCGAAAAGAAGACGTCTATGAACTTTTCGTCCTTATTTCTTAATCATCTATTCATTCGGCCAAGCTACCTTCTGATTTTAACATAGCCCGTATCGCACCTATTCCCATAAAAGGCGACCCCCTCTTAATTTCTAGCTTCAGACCCATACTATATTATATTCTGCTTGTAAGTTACATGAGAACGTCGTTGCTTAACGCAATTTTGATATACCCATCAAATCCTCTCTGCGTGTCAGCACGTGTTTTGCAAGGGATTCTCGACACTCACTCAATTACTTGCAGTTGTTCACCACGTTTCTTCAATTCTTGATAAGACAGGACAAGTTGACCTCATTCTTCTAGATTTCAGTACGACATTTGATCGCGTTGCACACGACCAATTAATAGAAAACTTACTTCAAATCGGGCCTCCACCGTTTATAGCAGGGGTCTCAAACACGCGGCCCGCGGGCCGCGTTTTTTTTTGCGGCCCGCGGCCCCCTCATGAGTGTTGGTTCATTTATTTTTGTTTTTTTAAGCAAATGCGTGAGTGCGCGCCCTGCTTGTGTAGCCAAAGACGCAGATTGCCAGAGACTGCTCTAAAACGCGTGGATATCGTCTTTCACGGCTTTGCGTTACCAGAGTGGACACCCCTCTTTTCGGGAGGCCCGTAAATTCGGGTGCCGTTAAGTCCGGTGCACAATGGTGGCAAGCAACTGCGACTTGTGAATCGAGCACTCTACAGTGCGCACAGGGCTGGGCGAGCACAGGCCGCGGATAAACTCCCCGCGGCGTTTTATGACCCTGCTAACGGGGCTGCATGCCGCTAATGAGAAGACGGCACCTTGACCGGAGTTTTCCAGGCTTCCGCGAAAGTGCAATGGTTTCCGGGCGTTGTGTGGTGTTTGCAGATATTTGCTTTCCTGTTCGTCTTCCTGTCAAACACTTTTACTTCGCTGCAGATGTGGCGAGAAGTGCGCAACCCCAAGTCGTATTCTGGGTTCGGGCAACAACATGCGCCCACGGGCGCTAGGGGCGGGTCGCAGCGTTATTTATGGCCTGGGTGAGAGCGACATCGCGCTGCTGAGGAAAAGAGTGCACATTGCACGTCGAAACTGTGTACTTCTAGACATCACACGCCCCATATCGAGACTCAAAACTAAGCGCCTATCCTCCGACTCGCAAACTGTTGACAGCACTGTGAAAGGTAGCGCCGCAAGTCAATCATAATAGAGCGCACTACATAATTGTGCTCCTACGCGCCTGTCGCCTGCGTAAATGTAACAGGTGTCTTTTTGACCTGTTGTTTTTTCGAAGATCTGCAAACGACGAAGGTTTCTGCTGTGGAAGTGTAACAGGCCACAATGTCGTTGTCCAAGCAATCTGCAAAACGCAAAGTGGAAGACGAGAAGAGGTGCTTTCAGGAGCGATTGCACCTTTCTTATTTCTTCACGTAATCAAGAGACAAGGTGTTGTGCCTAGTCTTCAACTAGACTGTGGCTGTGCCGAAGGATTACAATGTTCGACGCCACTTCATGTCTTGTCACCACGAGAAGTATGGGGCTCTTACTGGCAACGTTCGCGAGCACACCGGGACCCAACTGAAGGCGGCGTTGGGAAAGCAGCAAAACCTGTTTAAAAAGGCGGCCAAAGCAAGCGACGAAACGGTAAGGGCAAGCTTCGTCATTTCTGAGCTTATCGCCAAATCATCCAAGCCATTCACTTCACTGAAGGTTTGTTCGTGAAGCAATGCCTACTCGGAGTCGCTTATGCTACCTGTCGACCCGCATGAAAAAGACATTCGATAAAATAAGCCTCTCTCCAAACCCAGTCGCCCAGAGAATTCACGATATCAGTGGAGACATTGAAAAAGGATTAAGCAACCGATGCCACGAGTTTGAAGCATTCTCTGTTGCAGTTGATGAAAGCACTGACATTACAGACAACGCACAATGTGGTATTTTTGTAAGAGGTGTCGACAAAAAACCTGAACGTCACTGAGGGACTCCAGGACTTAATACCAATGAAAGCAAGACCACAGGGTCGGATATTCTTTCTGTTCTTGAAAGAGTGGTCGAACGCGCTGGACTACCGTGGGAAAAGTTCGTTTGTTTGGCTACAGACGGTGCGCCTTCAATGGTGGGATGCAAGAGGAGGCTTGTTCGTCGACTTCGGACGAAACTCGCTGCAATCGGAATCACCAATCAATTTACCGCGGTTCACTGCATTTTGCACCAAGAAGCGCTGTGCGGCAAGTCTCTGCAAATGAAGGGCGTCATGGAAATCGTGCTCAGCGCAGTGAACTTCATCCGTTCAAGAACCCTTAACCACCGCCAATTTGTATCTCTTTTAGAAGCGGTTTACAGCGAATATGGTGAAATTTTGTTCCATACAGAGGTGCGATGGCTGAGTCACGGAAGAATGCTGAAACAATTTTTTGATCTCCGAGACGAAATTGACGCCTTCATGAACAGCAAGAATAGGGCCATTGTTGAGCTGTCAGACGAAACGTGGCTTCTCTCCCTTGCGTTCCTCACTGATATCACTGATTATTTGAACTGCCTCAACGCCAAAATTCAGGAAAAAAACAAACTTAAACTTATCACAAAAATGCATGACGATATTCAGGCGTTTCAATTCAAATTGCAGCTTTGGGAGCGACAGATGAGAATTCAGAAGTTTGATCATTTTCTAAACCTGAAGTCGCTAGAGAACGTGGATAAACAATCATGTGATAACTTCGCTGAGCTCCTCCATGATCTCCAAAGAGAATTCGAGGGACGCTTGCAAGACATCACCAGCCTCGCCGATGAATTCCGGATTTTTTCGTTGCCGTGTTCGGGGCCGGAGAATGACGCCGCGCCCGAGCTACAGATGGAACTTCTTGAGCTGCAGGCTACCACCCCGTTGAGGCAGACCTTTCAGGACGCGGCTGTACCAGACTTCTACAGGTTTCTTGACGACGCAAGTTTCCTGGCGCTACGGAAACAGGCTGGTAGGATCATTGCCATGTTTTGAAGCACCTACTTGTGCGAACACCTGTTTTCCTTGTTGAAGGTGAACAATTCAGCTCTCTGGTCGAGGATGACTGATGAGCATCTGCGATCGACCATGAGGATCGTTTCCGCGCAAGAAGTTCATGCGGACATTTCTTCTCTACTCGGAGCGAAGCGTTGCCAGGCATCAAGCCGGCATGTTTAGAACAATAGCAGCTATATTGTTCTTCTCAAAGAAAAAACGTTTTGTGACTTTCCTAAATGATACTTGCAATTTTTTCTCGTCTATTACTATCAATTACGCTTTATTCTAGTAAGATACACAGACGCAACTGCCTGCAAGCCTTTTTTTGTGAGGCACCCAATGCGGTCACCATGTGTTGAAGCATAATTGTGGAACAAATATTTTATATTTCAGAATCGGCGTCCCCATTTTAGTTATCCTGTAGATTGGTATCGATATGTGTCTGATGCCAATTCTATTCAGGAATGTCCTCATTGTCCAACTCTGACGCCAATTCTATTTAGGAATGTCCAAGCATATGTAGAACATGTGGGAAAGACGGAAAGACCTACTTGTTTCTTTCTAATGGCAGCGTTATCTCATACTTCGTTACCCCCCCCCCCTCGTTTGAACCTTCTTGACTATGCCGGCCCTTGCGGGACTAAAATTTGTGACTGCGGCCCGCTAACTCACATGGGTTTGAGACCCCTGGTTTATAGTGTCTTGGGTGACTGCATATTTTACTAACCGTAGACAGTGGGTCGACATTAATGGAAGCTCTTCTGACGCTCTCCCTGCTACTTCTTGCGTACCGCAAGGAAGTGTGCTAGGGCCTTTACTTTTTTTATTTTTTTTTGTAACGACATTGTTGTGTTATAGATATTCCTGTCCAAATACGTCTTCAACTTGCGTCAAACTCGGCGTTATAAAACGTTGCTTCTTAGAGCGAAACCATGACAAAACAGTATACTTCCCAATGGCTAGTAAGAAACACCCCCTGGAATTTTTTTATTGTACTTGTGACCAACCACTACAGCAAATAGATGAACACTAATATCTCGGTGTAGAGAGAGAGAGAGAGAAAATAGTCTTTAATGATACTGGTGAGGTTAGCCTGGCCAAGGCGCCTAGCTTGCCACACCAGATGTATAAAAAATTAAATCAATGAACAGATGATGATAATGACTGTGATGAAGATGACGCCCTCATTAAGAGAGTCCAGTTTAAAGAGTCTGATCAAGTCTTGTGCTTCGCAGGAAAGACAATAGAGCTTGTTTCACTCGAGATGCTCGTTTAGAGTTCGACCAAGGGCCCAGCACGTCACTTGGAGTTAGTCCTCTAGGAAGCGGACGACCCAAGGACACTAAAAGGGACGTTCTAGCTGCTCTATACCACGTACACTCACATAATACGTGATTCAAGTCCTCGCGCACGTCACAAAGAGTGCAGAAGGGGGAAGCGGCCTGTTTCATCTTGAATCTAAAATAACTTGTGTAAGCGACATTTAGCTGCACGCGGTGAAGAACCGCTTCTTCATGCTTCAAAAGTCCGTCAGGCATCCTAAAGGTCCCGTGCGGGTCTATGGAGTGAAGCGGTGCGTAATGTTGCGGCGCAACAGCCCACATAGATCGCTGAAATCTCCAAGCAGCCTTGGATGCTAGGGCAGAAGCATCTCTTCTGGAGAACGGTATCGGTATCACTGGCCCGAGCAGATCATGCGCTATCGATGCCGCAGTGTCCACCTTGACGTTCCCAGTTATACCCGAGTGGGCAGGAATCCACTGAAGCTCCACATGATGGTGTGCATTTAGAGCTTGTAAGTGCAATGCATGGATGTCGAAAACAAGCTAATCTTTCGGGTACGATTTCGGGTACGATAAGGGCCGCCCGAGAATTCGTGAAGATTGCCCACTGACGTGCTGGTTGCTCGATGATGTAGGCGAAAGCAGCACGCAGAGCGGCCAGTTCGGTGACCATGGACGTCGTTCTGTGGCTAAGCGTTGCGCTGAAAGCGGTACAGGAGGACGGAAACCAGATTCCTATAGCGGATGAGCTGGCTGTCACAGGTTTATCCGTTTATAGATGGGTGTGAGCCCTGTATTTTTGAAAGATCAGTTCCAAGGCGAAGAACTTTAAGGCCGTTGTGGCGATATCCTTTTTGCGGGTAATGCCTGGCACTCCAGTAGTATTTTGCAGATGCGGGTACATCTAAGGCGGTTACAGCGACAGAGAAGTGTGCTGATAATGCAGAGGCAGAAGGTCTCGCACTTCAGTGGCGAGCTGAGTGCTAATGGGTGACCTTGCTGCCGTGCTACAAATCGCAGTTGAGTGCCAAGGATCCTGCGCGCCAAGAGGAAGTGGTGCCAGTCGTCGACACTCCACCATAATTCCCACCGTGGATGCGGTCTGCGGAACTCCTATGCACACCCTTAGGACCTGCACTTGCATACTTTGCAGGACTCTCGCATTTCCTTTTGAGTGGGGGAGAAGAACAGGAAGGCTGTAGCGTAACAGTCCTACGCACATGACGTCATACAGCCGAAGGAGAGACGGGAGGGTTGCATCCGCCGGCGTTACTAGATAACATGCGGAAAATGTTGACGCAGGACGCAAGCTTGTCTTTTATACAGCGGACGTGTTTTGACCAAGTCGGAGACCTGTCAAAAGTCACACCCAAAAATTTATGGTGCGGAACATAGGGGACAGTGCAGCCTGCAACGATGAGTCCATAATTTGATATATCACGCTTCGTGAAAGCGATGGCAGCGCACTTGTCAGCTGATATATCTAGGCCTCGGGTTCCTAGAAACGCCGCAATGGAATTGATTGCCCGTTGCAGTATAGCACGCAGTAACCGCCTGTTGCGTCCAGCACTCCATATGCAGATGCCATCCGCGTACAAGGATATTTCCACTGACTGCGGTAAGCACTTCTGTATGCCCATCATTGTGATGTTGAAGAGCATTGGACTGAGGACGCCACCTTGGGAAACACCACGCATCGCTCTGTATAGCGGTGTGTCACCGCTGTCCGCTGACATGTGGATGCATCTATCGGTTAAATAGTCCGAGATCCATGCATACATGCGACCCCCAAGGCCCGAAGACCTCATGGCCGAGCATATAGCTTAATGTACACGCAGTCGTACGCAGATTTGATGTCAAGAAACACAGCGATTGTAATGTTGCGCTGTGATGGCTTGTTTTATGCTGTTAGCAAGGGCTATGGCATTATCAATGCTACTACGTCCCTTGCGGAAGCCAGACACCTGTGGCGGGTATGTGTTGCGAGTGGTCAGGTCTCAGTCCAGGCGATGGAGCACCATTTTTTCCATACGCTTGCCGACGCAGCTCAGGAGGGCAATGGGACCGTAGGACTCGATGGAAGTCGCTATTTTGCCTGGCTTCTTTACAGCCACAATACGGCCGTGCTTCCATTTTTGCTCTAGGTGGCCAGTTTCCCAAGAACGATTGAAGATGCCTAAAAGGCACTTCTTTCCCTTTTCGCCCAAATGGGAAAGGGTTGTGTAGCTGATATTGACCGGACCAGGCGACGTAGCTTTCTGGAAACATAAAGCAGTACGTTAAGTTTGAACTCTGACATTACTAACGTACGCGCTGCCGCTTTCCGAAAACTTCGTTTATTGTGACACAAACTCAAGGACGCTCCCTCACAAGTAAATACTTAGCTTATACTTCAATCATTAGACCTAAACTTGAATATCCTTGCGTTATTTCAGATCCACACACAAAAATTGCGCCCACCTCCCCGCGAGGGGAACCCTGTGTAGATGCGACGCATCGTGGGGTTCACTTGATGTTTCCGTTGGATTGATTCTGAAATCGCGTGAAACGTGTCGGGAACGCGTATGATTATTATGTTTTATGATTATTATTATGTTTAATTGGCCAATCTTGGTAAATCTCTCTAAGTGGTATGCTTGGGGCTTCGCTGTCGCAACGACCTTTACTCCATCATTGTTGCTGTAAGTGGGAGCTTCTTTTATTGCAAGTGTTAATCATTGCCCCATCATGCGTTGTATCAGTAGCATCTTGACGTAGTTTGAATGAGTCAAGGATATAAGGCGCGTTCGTAGCATTTGATTCCGTCTCGGTTTTGTGGCGCAGTGGGAAGAGCACCATGTACCTCGCGTTCCGCTCACAGGGTCGTGGGATCGAAACCTGGCGCCGCTAACTATTATTTTTTTTATAGTGTAGGGGGAGGGGTGTGGACGGACAACGCCGTATGGAGAGACAAGGCGAGTGAATGAGATGCAGTCGCATATAAAACCAATATCGATTGCCTCGAGGCAATTGAAAGACAAGCCGTCCGCTTTATTTATAGTATGTGCGGGCGAACAGACTCCGTTTCTGGCCGCATGGAAAGACATGGTACCCCAACATTACAATCCCCACGTAAATCATTCCGGCTAAATTTCTTTTATCAATTAGTTGACCGGAAGCTCTTACTTGTTTCCAGCCCCTGCAGTAGTCTCCTGGCAACACGGCGCGGTCGTCATTTACAGGCCTTTATCTTAACTCCATATTTCGCCAAAACTCCTATTTCAAAATTTTCGTTTTTTAGATGCGACTGCATCTCATTCACTCGCCTTGTCCCTCTATACGGCGATGTTGTTGTCCGCCCACACCCCTCCCCCATTTTCCTCGCCGCGCGAGCTGCGCTCTCCGCCGCTCCCCCCCCCCCCCCCCCCCCTCTCCTCTCCGATAGCGAACACTCTCTCGCAAGGGGCATTGGATTGGATTCGATTGGATTGGCTTGGCTTGGCTTGGCTTGGATTGGATTGGATTAAAGTCGATTGTGTTGGATTGTGTTGCGTCATAGCCGCGCCACATTGCGTCATAGCCGCGGCAGGGGGTTCACGGCACGTTTCACGCGATGGGAGAATCAAC
This sequence comes from Haemaphysalis longicornis, assembly GCF_048455015.1. Taxonomy (NCBI): domain Eukaryota; kingdom Metazoa; phylum Arthropoda; class Arachnida; order Ixodida; family Ixodidae; genus Haemaphysalis; species Haemaphysalis longicornis. The sequence continues at coordinate 79,080 of NW_027526280.1, read as the reverse complement.
CTAACGGAAACAACGGAACCCCCTATGCGTAGCATCTACACAGGGGTTCCTGCGAGGGGAGGTGGCAGAAATTTTTTCCATGCACGATTTCTGAGTGGACCAAGTTACCGATTGCCGCCCTTCTCTCGACAGATTCTGTTTACGCGCATGTTTACTTGGTGATGTGAAAATGATTGGCAGTTTTCTCCACTGTTGCATTGTGTTGTTGCATTGTTTTCGTTCAGTGCCATGTTTTCCGCTCCCCCCCTTTTTTTTCTAAAAAATGCTTTTCATGTTTTACCCTTTCATTCATTCTATGTGTTAGATGTTAGACTTGATTGCCTTTTTTTCTTTCTCTTTATTGCCTGTACCACTCCTGCTTGGGCTTCATGCCTGCAGTATCTGGCAAAGAAATAAAATAAATAAAATATAGAGTAATTCTGTTAGGACTCTACAACACGCCCGCCACATTAAAAAGCATAAAAGACTGTGATTCAAAGCTTCAAATGGTCAACGTATATTACTTGGACGACATGTTTCTGCTCCCTTCTTTCTTCAGAACACACCTCCACAACTTTTCGGACATATTCGCTGTTTTGCGCAGTGCATGACTGTGGCTTAACGGCTGAACTCTTCAAAATTCCACTTGTAATGTCACCAAATAGCTATATCGCGTCAATTATACTACGCTAGTGGAGTCCATCCCAGCCCCCGAAATGTAAGTGCTGTTAGGGATTTCCCTGTTCACCGATCTACCAATGAGATAGAAACTTCTTCAGCTTGTGCTCGTACTTTGGTCGACTTCGGCAGGGACTCGGGGACATAGCGAGTCCCCTGACGGCCCATCTTAAGAGAGATATCTTTTTGATGCGTCCGACCCAGCCAACTCTTTTGCCATCCTTGTCTGAAAGCTCACATCACCACCAATTTTAGCCCGCTTCAACTTTGATGCTCCTAGAGAGAAAGAAGAAAGAGTGGAAAGGCCGGGAGCTTAACCAGGAGTAGAGGCCGGTTTGCTACCTAGCACTAGGCAGTGGGGCTCAGGGAATAAAAGGACGGGAGAAGAGGAAGAGATGGGAGTTGGAAAGCGCGCACTCTAGTCCCGTTTCGGGCACTATAGTCTTTCACTCAAGTTCTTTTCACGCAGGAAACGAAAAAGGGCTTTTGTCGCCTTCTGCGAGGTCGATGGTGCAGACCGATGACTTAGAATAGTTTCTACTGTAAATGGCCGATTGGCCAATCGGCTGAGCGTGGTGGCAAGCACGCTCCTTTCCGACGAGTATTCGGGGCAGCGACACCGCGCATGCTCTATAAGCTCTTCCGCCCCACAGGCGTCACAGTAGGCGCTCCTGTTGTGGCCACTCCCAACCACAGTCTACAAAGTAAAGTTGACTGCGGTCGAGACAGCCCATACGGAATACAACGCTGAAGAAGAGGATCCTAAATATACAGACGGGGAATCGAGAAGTACGGTGTGTTCCACTGCTGCATGGTAATCCTGCGTGCAAAGGAGTGAAGCGTCCTGGCGGATTCGGTCTTGAAAGCGGGAGCAGAATAGTGTGGTCGCTCTCATGGCCTGTACGGGCAGCTTCATCCGCCAACACGTTACCGATTACTCCGCAGTTACCTGGAAGCCACTGGAATATTACGTCATGGCCGGCTGTGATGGCTTGATGGAATTTTTCTCTTATCTTCGTCACCAGTTGTTGGAGGGGGCAGTAGCGCAGGGCTGCGCGTAAGCTCTCTGAGGCAGTCTTGGAATCAGAGAAGATCGCCCAATTTTGAGGAGTAGCTCCGATGGCATGATCAAGAGCCTCACGAATGGTTGCAAGTTCTGTAGTTGCCGAGCTCGTAGTATGGCCAATGCGGAATCGAGTTGTGGCAAAATGTTCTGGCACAAACACCGCATCTGCCGAACTGGATGACGTTACTGGGCCATCCGTGTACACATGTTTCCGGTCGTTGTACCGTTCATGCAGTAACAGCATCGTAAGCTGTTGAAGGGCCAATGGTGACAAGTGGGCTTTTTTTCGAATTCCCGGAACACTGAGACGAATCTCAGGTTGTGCCAGGCACCACAATGAGGAGGACGGTGTTGCTGCGGAGGCGTACCTTGAAGGGATTTCAGCCCTGTGCCATGTGACAATGGCTGAAAAAGTAGATCGTGGTCTACTCTGAGGAAGCTGCGCCAGATGGCGAGAAGGCAGCCTCGTGAGAAGCCTGATGTACGGGCGTAGTGTTTCAGTAGCCACGTACGTTGTTATGGGCCTCGTGCGCTTGTATGGTGGCGCCACTGATGCGCTGTGTTCAGCGCCATCTTGCGGGCAACAGAGGCATAATTTCCGTGAGCAAACGACGTCCGGAGGATAGTATTCCGCGCAGTACGATTATTAGAAGAGAAAGAAGAAATGACCGCTATTCTGTTGCCATGCGATACGAACAGCCAAACGGTACTTTATTAAATAGAATATGGTATATGGTTCGCAAAGGCGACAGGAAAGCGATGCATCACACAAAAATTCCCCCGCATTTCCCCGAGGGGGAGAATGTGAAAGTGCGAATGCACGGTTGTCGGCCCGCTTGCGGCGCTTGCGCTCGGCCCCCGCAGCCCACCGCCTCGCCGCCTTCTCTTCCATCTCTTCCATCGGGTTTGTAGTATCACGTGTACACCACGCAGTTATCAAGCCGCTATAACGCCGCTGAGTCGCCAACGCACGCCGCTGACGACGTAGTTTGAATGCGTTAAAGATATAAGGCGCGTTCTGACACCGATATCAGCGTCGCGTCCGTGGCTTATTCGGTAGAGCGTCGGGCTGCGGCCCGAAAGTCCTCGGATCGAAACCTGGCACCGGATGCTGTTTCTTTATTAAATATAGAGGAGCACTGCGGACGCCGACGCCGCCGACGCCGGCGGTGGATGGTTTGGGGTCGCTTATAAAGTGCATTCGCACTTAAAAAACAGTTTTAAACAAGCGCGGTTTTGTCTCTGCGCAGCGCGCGGTCACGCTGTCACGCTGTCATTTCGCAACGGCTTCCACTGAAACCAGCCGCGCCGCCCAAATAAAAGATAAAAATAAAAAGACGGAAGCCCGCGATGTTACCAAGAGAACGAGAGGAGTGCAGGAGTGTGCGTCTGTGTGTGCATCGCCTCCCGGAAGCGATAATGTATGTGTGAGGGAGGGTGTGATCGCTGGCTCCACCAGTGGAAATTTTTTTGTGGGGCCGCCGGCCCCCGAACAGCATGAAAAACGGCATAACGTCCCAACGACGCCAGCAACGCCTTCGTTGCTGTGGTCGCTTTGGTGGATTTGATTTATTTAGCCTTAGATCAGAACGGCTGGGTTAGAACTGCTGGCATAACCAAGCAGTTGGCGGAAAGCTTATTGTGAGGAGAAGACCGACTACGCGACTTCATGGTGCTTGCAGAAGCGAATTTCTCCCGTGTGTATACTCCCCTGTGCCTTGTACATGTCAGGAAGTGATTTGATGTGTTGTGTGTGTGAAATCGCGGCGAAATGTTTGTGTGTATAAATTGCCACACCAAGGATAAGCGGCTTCAAGAGCCCGAAGATTCAGGTTTGTAGAGGCAGGTATTTGAAAATGCCAACTGCTTGAGTATACATGTATAAACTCTACCTCAAACTGCTGAAACTTCGATGAGTTCGTTGGATGGGCTCATAAAAATATCGCAATGCTTTTTGAAGTGCTTTCATAGGTTTATATATGCATACTTAATATGCGAATAATTTTGGACGTAGATGCGCGAGACGAGGCTTTCATGAAAGCCTCTGAACGTTTATTTACCTTGTTTATCGCTCGACATAGACACGGGCAAAGATATGGTAGATCGCACAACAGGAGCTTTAATTGTGCACGAATGATTCCTCTCGCATTCGGAGTGACCTTGATAAAATAAGACCATTTTGAATAATGGAGATTGTTTCAAAGCTGACAGAGTTGTACGTGATGTTTGTGTGACTACGCTGCAAGTTATCTTTGTCAGCAAAAATATTTTGCGCAACAAGCCCCACTTGAACTCGTTTTTCAAACGCAAACTACAAGTTCTACATGTTTGAGATATTTGAGAGTCCTTTAAATAAAAGTGTAGATGCGAGTCTCCGAATTGTGGCTGGCGTGTGTCCATCTGTTTACGGTTGTGTCGCAGTGTAGCGTGAATATTTGCGTTCCTGTTTTCATTTTATAGCTTCATATTTTGCTGGTATGACTACGTACAATTCAAGCATGCATATCCGTGGGTTGCTCCATGTATTTTCTGATGCGTGCACAGATGCGTGCACACCAAAGGCTAATTGAGGCGCTACAAAAATGTGCACTGGATACACGGCATTTTTTTTTGTTTTTTGCAGCGGTCTTACGCCAAGTAGCGTGTACATACGCAAATGCATTTATGGATCTGTTCTTTTTATTTCTTTTCGGGTACTATGTGCTTCGGGAACGTCGGCGTCGCAGGCAGCTGATCCGTGTACTGTCGTCTGCTTGTATTGGAGAAGGGGCGCTTTCTAAATTATTTCGGCTTGTATTCCCGCACAACTCGTCAGCGTCATATTTCTATTATTATAACAATTGTGAATTACAAAAAAACGTGGTAATTGTTGTATACTTATTTCACGGTTGTTGTTTAAATTAAGCCGCGTAGCGAACTGCTCTATATGTTTATTTTGTTCTTAATAAAAAATTCCGCCGCCGCTCCCAGGTGGCGCCACATGTTTATTTGAAACTGCAGTGCACGAGGCCCATTGGGTGTTCCTGAGCCATGCAAATGGTGCCCACTGTTGATTCACAACGCGACAAGCCAAGACACGCACGCAGAGCCTGCGCTTGGACGCTCCGTATTACCAGAGTCCTTCAATGCTTTACATTGAAGGACTCTGGTATTACCCACAGGTTAGTGGTGCAAGTATTGGAAATTGCTCGCAAGCTGTAACGCAAGGCTCCTAAACAAAGTGCGGAGTACAGTTGCATCATTCTTCTTACCCATGTTCCCCACGTCTTTCCAGCAAGAAATCTGAATATGCGGGCAATGGTCGTAAGCTTCTCCTTAAGGAAAGACACATGTGCGCTCCAAGAAATATCCCTGTCGATGATGACGCCAAGAAATTTGTGATGTCTGGAGTAGGGAATCAACCTCCCATTTATCTTGATGGAATATCGAAACATGGGCTTGCGGGTAAATGCAACCTGCGTACACTTGTCACCCGAGATACTCAGACCTTGTTGTCGCTGGTAAGATCGCGTTACATTGGCCGCCTTTTGAAGTCGTGCCCGTAGGTGTGGTCGGTTGACCCCCCAAGCCCAGAAGCAAATGTCGTCGGAAAAGGAGACGCAGACATTCTTGGGGAGAGCGTGCACAAGTCTGATGATCGCTAGGTTCAAAAGCGTTGGACTTAGCACCGCACCTTGAGGAACACCACGTTGAATAAAGTGCTGTGATGTCGGGCCATCCTCCGTCATGTCATAAAAAGATCTTCCAGACAAAAAGCTTTCTATCCATCGGTAAACTCGCCTACCAAGTCCGAAGTGCTCCAGGGCGTCAGAATAGCCTCGTGAACGACGTTGTCATAGGCACCCTTAACGTCAAGGAAGACGGCTGCTGAAATGCGCTTACGACTTTTTTCTTGCTGTCCAAACGTTACCAAGTCCACCATGCAGTCTATGGAGGAACGCCCGTGCCGCAAACTAGCCATAACTTCAGGGTATATATTGTTACATTCGAAGTACCACTGCAGCCGCGTGAGTATCATTCTTTCCATGACCTTGCAAAGACAGCTTGCCAGGGCAATTGGTCGGTATGATGGAAGGTCAAGGGAAGATTTGCCAGACTTGAATTAGGGGAACAGACGGCTCACTTTCCACTCCGGTGGAACGATGCCATCCATCCACGTCTTGTTAAAGATGTCCAAAAGCGTTTGACGTGCTTGAGTACCAAGGTGGCATAGTGTGGAGTAGGAGACTGCATAGGGACCCGGGGATGAGCTACGCCTGCAGGGTGCCAGAGCCGCCTCAAACTCTTCCATGGAAAAGAGCACGTCCATGCGTTGATCGCGTGACGTGGAGACTTCACGGCTCCTTGCAGATCGATTGCCATCAGGTCCAGAGGCAACCATCGCGCCAAAATCTTCTGCGACTTCTACATCCGGACGGTTTTCATTTAGTGCCAAAGCCTTGAATGGGTAGCGCTGCTGCATAGGTGTCGCCAGGCGACGCACTACTCTCCATATAGAAGACAAATGCTTCCGAGGGTCGAGGGACTCGCAAAATGATTTCCACTGTCGTGCCTGAACCTGAGCGATGCGGCGCTGTATGTTCTTTTGTGTGCTTCTGGCTACCCTTTGGTTGTGTACAGCTTTTGTACACCGGTACCATCGCTCCGCTCGTCGTCGAATTGACCGGAGGCGTTCAAGTTCGGTATCAAACTCTGTCACTTTGGGCGGCATTGTGACAGTACGCGTGCAAGTCTGGGTTGGACCGCCGATAGCAGTTTCTAAGCTTGTGGAAAGGCCCTCACAGCAGGCGTCCTCTATAAGGGATTCAAATTTCGGCCAGTCAGTATGTTTGGACACGTTGGTACAAAAATGGTGCCGAATCCCTTAATTTTGGTGTATGTTGGAATGTTATCACTGCCGTGGGTTTAAATGTTCGTAAACCATTGGAGCTGTCTAGGGAATTGCCTTGAAGTCAAGATCAGATCCAGGCAGCTCGCATAGGTCGGGCCGCGAAGAAATTTAGGGCTTCCGTCATTGAATACACAGAGCCCATATTCTGACGCGAATGATGCAAGTCTTCGACCCCTAAGGTTCATATTGGAGCTTCCCCAAAGCGGGTGGTGGGCATTAAAATCTCCGGTGAGGATCCAAGGGCCTGTTGTTGTTTCCAAGATATGCTCTAGTCTCTGTCGATCAATGATAGCTGATGGGAATATACACATTGTCGTGGTTCTCAGGGCAACGCCATTCGTACGCTTCTGGATACCTTAAAAACGCCGACCGCTTTGAGCGCCCTGGAAGCTCTGGATGCCCTGGGTCCACTACAGGCAGGCCTCGCGTAATATTGTCACGAAGACAAGGACGAAGCAGTCGTCTTGAATGAGAAATACGTTGATTGGAGCGAACTTGTGCTCCCCTAACAACTCAAAAGAATACAGAGGCGGCGAAGCAGCGGTCAACAAAGTGACTTGCACAGGCGAGTGTCGTCGAATCGAATGCCCCGGCGTCCGCACTGCAGGCTTTTTATCTTTCGGTGCGCGTGGTTCTCGAAACGTCGATTCGCATCGAGAACATAGTAGATCCAAGAAGATTATTCTGGGCTGTTCACGTTAGATCGGAATGCTCTCCCTATCACAACAGATAACACATGCGGCACAGAAAGAAAGAATGGAACACGCGCTTGCCTTGGCGCAGAGATAACGCAGACCGGCGCAGCCGGGCGGTAAAAGAAAAATACAAATAAACAAACCCAATGTATGGTTCGCGGCATTACCCCCCCCTCTAAGAGTGCATCGACCCGATGCTAACATAAGCGACAGTCCGAACAAATGAAAATAAAAGTTCGTCATCGTCCGTAGAAAGGTTTTAGGCGAACCACGTGGACGACTTCAGGCCGCCTGCGTTGTCGTGATGTGCCGGAGTCACCATCAGGGATCACTTCGTAGGTAAGTTGGCCAACACGTCGTAGAATCTGGTAGGGTCCGAAATAGCGTCGCAGGAGCATTTCACTGAGTCCGCGTCGTCGGATGGGAGTCCAAACCCACACACGATCCCCTGGTTGGTACTCGGCGTCTCGGCGTCGGAGGTTGTAGCGGCCCGCATCCACCAGCTGTTGGTCCGTTATACGAACTCGAGCGAGCTGGCGGACCTCCTCCGCACGTTGAAGATATCCGTGGACGTCGGCGTTGAGGTCGTCGTCTTCTACGTGCGGAAGCATGGCGTCGAGCATCGTAGTCGGCCTTCTGCCGTAGACAAGCTCGAACGGCGTCAGCTGCGTCGTCTCCTGGATAGCCGTGTTGTACGCAAACGTGACATACGGGAGCACTTCGTCCCAAGTCTTATGTTCAACGTCAACGTACATTGACAGCATATCTGCGATTGTCTTGTTCAGACGTTCTGTTAGTCCGTTCGTTTGGGGGTGGTACGCCGTCGTTCTTCGGTGATCCGTGTAGCTGTAGCGTAATACTCCTTGCATCAGCTCCGCAGTAAATGCCGTTCCGCGGTCTGTGATTAGGACTTCCGGGGCTCCATGTCGCAGCACAACTTGGCTTATAAAGAACTTTGCCACTTCTTGTGCAGTCCCCCTCGGAAGAGCGGCGGTCTCTGCGTAGCGCGTCATATAGTCTGTCGCTACGACAATCCACTTGTTCTGTGATCGTGACGTAGGGAACGGGCCTAAAAGGTCCATTTCAATCTGTTGAAATGGTCTCGATGGGACGGCGATCGGTTGCAGAAGTCCGGCGGGTCTTGTCGGCGGCGTTTTTCGTCGCTGGCAGTCACGGCAGCTCCGGACGTAGTGGGTGACGTCAGAGGTAAGGCCTGGCCAGTAGTACCTCGCCTTGATTTTTCCAATAGTGCGGGCTGTGCCGAGATGTCCGGAAGACGGGTCGTCGTGGCACGCTTCCAAAATTTCGTCACGAAGGTCCGCGGGGATGACGAGAAGGTAATTCGCTCTTGTTCCGGGGCTGAAATTCTTCTTCACGAGGACGGAGTTTCTCAGGCTGAATGCTGGTAAGATGCGTTTGAAGGTCCTGGGAACGGCAACGTTGCTTCCCTCGAGGTACTCGATTATGACGCGTAAGTCGGGGTCGGCACGCTGCTGGGCGGCTAGGTCGCTCTCCGTCACGATCCCGAAGAACGCGCTGTCTTCATCAGAGTCTTGTGGTGGTGGGTCGACGGGGGCGCGGGACAGGCAGTCGGCGTCGGAGTGTTTCCTGCCGGATTTATAAACGACTGTAACGTCGAACTCCTGCAGGCGCAAGCTCCACCGCCCAAGACGGCCAGAGGGGTCCTTCAAATTGGCGAGCCAACACAACGCATGGTGATCTGTTACAACCTTGAATGGCCTTCCATACACGTATGGGCGAAATTTTGAAATCGCCCATATAATAGCCAGGCACTCTTTCTCAGAGGCAGAATAGTTTTTCTCCTCCTTCGACAGACCACGGCTGGCATAGGCGATTACCCTTTCGCAGCCGCTTTGCTTTTGGACAAGGACGGCACCCAAGCCTATATCACTGGCGTCCGTGTGCATTTCCGTTTCGGCATTTTCGTCGAAATGAGCGAGCACGGGCGGGCTTTGCAGGCGTTTTTGCAGCTCGCAGAATGCTTTTTCTTGGTCGTTTTCCCAGCTGAAAGGGGTGCTGTCTTTCGTCAAGCGCGTGAGTGGCTCTGCAATGCGTGCGAAGTTTGCGACGAAGCGCCGGTAGTATGCGCACAGCCCGAGAAATCTTCGCACGCCCTTCTTGTCTTTCGGCCTAGGGAAGTTCGCGATAGCTGAAGTTTTTGCCGGGTCAGGTAGGACTCCCGCGGCGTTGACGACGTGGCCCAAGAACTTGAGTTCCTCGTATGCGAAACGGCACTTTTCAGGCTTCAGCGTCAACCCCGACGTACGAATGGCCTCGAGTACAGACTCCAACCTCGCAAGGTGTTCGTCGAAAGTCCGGGCGAATACCACTACGTCGTCGACGTATACGAGGCAGGTGTGCCACTTAAGGCCAGCTAGCACAGTGTCCATCACTCTTTGAAACGTCGCTGGTGCTGTGCACAGCCCAAACGGCATCACCTTGAACTCGTATAGGCCGTCTGGGGTTATAAATGCAGTCTTCTCTCGGTCTCTCTCGTCCACTTCAATTTGCCAGTAGCCGGTCTTCAGGTCCATCGATGAGAAGTACTTCGCGTGGCAGAGGTGGTCGAGGGCGTCGTCGATTCGGGGGAGCGGGTACACGTCCTTTTTCGTGATTTTGTTCAGTCGCCGGTAGTCAACACAAAACCTTAATGTGCCGTCTTTTTTCTTTACGAGTACGACGGGCGCAGCCCAGGGGCTTTTCGATGGCTGTATAATGTCGTCACTGAGCATGTCGTCGACTTGAGTCCGGATGGCTTCCCGTTCGTGTGAAGAGACGCGGTACGGTGACTGTCGGGTAGGTCGGGCTCCATCTTCGGTTATTATTCGGTGCTTCGCTAGAGGGGTCTGACGTAGTTTTGCGCTCGACGAAAAACATTCGCTATAGCGACGCAGCAAAGCCAATAATTTGTTCCGTTGTTCTTGCTGTAGCACCGGATTCACGTCGAGGGGCTGCGGGAGCTTGAAGGTTTCTACGGGGGTGCGTTCAAAGTCGGCGACCGCGATCACGTCATTTGTTTCTTGCGTTTCTTCGAGGAATGCAATTGCAGCGCCCTTGTTCAAATGCTGGTACTCCTCGGTGAAATTAGTAACCAAAATGTGGGATTGGTGTTCCTTGAAGCGCGCAATGCCTCTTGCGACAGACACACCGCGGTCGAGAAGCAACCTTTGGTCACTCTCCACGATAGCGTCAACGTCAGGAGCAGCACCTTCACAGTAGACGTTGATCATCAAACTTGCGCGGGGTGGCAGGGTGACATGATCATCGGCTATCCTTACAGCTGCATGGTGTTCGGGGTTCGGTTCCGGCGTCATGGAGTGATCGGAGGAAAAAGTTATCGACTTGGTCTGCAGATCAATTATTGCGCCGTTGTCCGTCAAAAAGTCCATTCCGAGAATTACGTCGCGGGAGCAGTTAGGCAAGATGACGAACGCGGCAGGGTACATCGTGCCATCTATGGTGACGCGCGATGTGCACGTTCCACTTGGCGTCACGAGGTGGCCTCCTGCTGTGCGTATATGCGGACCGTCCCATCTGGTCATAACTTTCTTCAGTTTAGACGCAAATGGTCCGCTCATTACCGAATAGTCAGCTCCCGTGTCTACGAGGGCGACTACGTCAAAGCCGTCGATGGACACCTTGACGTCAGATGCAGTCTTCCTCGAGTTCCGGGTTCGTCGGGGCGTCGTATCTCTGCTTGAACGTGTTGACGGTCGGGCACTGTGCATCGTCGTTGTCGTCGTCTTCTCAACGGACGTCTCGGTCAGGTCGGGTACGCGTCGCGCCGTGTAGCTGTCGTCGTGGTCAGGAGTCTCGTCAGGGCTGGGTGGGGTCGTCGGGATGAGGGCATGTCGTGAATCACTGTCTTCGGCGCGTCCTTGCGTCGTTGGAGGGTTTCCAGTATTTCGCCGTAGAGCAACTTCACCTCCAGAAGTTGCTGCTTTTAGTTTCCCCCGCGTGGGCTGGGGGACCTTCCACGTGCGAAATCAGCATTGCTACGGCGGTTAGGCGACTGGTATGGGTAGGGCGATGGCGATCGCTGTGAGCGGGCTGGTCCTCGGTTGGTGTTGGACAGGTATTCGTCGATCTCAGTAGGGCGCTGGCCGGGTCGGGGGCGTGGGGCGTCGACGGAGAAACCACGCAGTCCGAGTCTCCTGTACGGGCAGCGACGATAGATGTGATCGGCCTCCCCGCAATGGTAGCACAGCGGACGATGATCTGGCGTTCGCCAAACGTCAGTCTTCCTCGGCGTCTGGGTTTGGGCTTTGTACGGCGGTACGGTCGACGGCGGCGAGAGTGGGGACGGCGGCGAGAGTGGACGGCGGTACGGTGGAGCTTCTTGTAGACGGGTTGGAGCAGGGCGGGGTCGACGAACAGCCGCAGAATAGGTCATCGCCTGTGGCTCGCGGGGTGCCTCGGATGGCATAGAAGTGCCCAAAGCGTGTTGAACCTCTTCGCGGATGATGTCAGTCAGGGAAGCCACTTGAGGTTGCGGCGTCGTCGGAAAAAGCTTCCGAAGCTCCTCCCTGACCACTGCTCGGATGGTCTCACGCAGTGTGTCGGAGCTTGTAGCCCCGGCACCGATCGTCTCGGAAACCATCACGTTGACCGGGCGATCGTACTGCCTCGTTCGAACTTCCAGCGTCTTCTCCATCGCGGCCGCCTCAGACGCGAATTCGGCCACCGTCTTGGGAGGATTGCGGACAAGGCAAGCAAAAAGCTCCTGCTTTACCCCTCGCATGAGAAACCTTAGTTTCTTTTCTTCTGTCATCTCCGGATCCGCACGTCGAAACAACCTCTTCATCTCCTCAACAAAGATCACTACCCCTTCGTTGGGGTGCTGCGTTCGAGTTTCGAGTAAAAGCGCTGCGCGTTCTTTTCTGACCACGGTAGTGAAGGTCTTAGTGAACTCCCTTTTGAACTGAGCCCAGTTTGTCAAGGAGCTCTCGTGGTTCTCGAACCAAGTGCGAGCCGAATCTTCCAAGTAAAAGAAAACGTGCCGGAACGTTTCTGCGTCGTCCCACCTGTTGAATTTCCGGACGCGCTCCAGTTTTTCCAACCATTCTTCTGGGTCTTCTGCGGGGGCTCCTCGGAATGATGGCGGTTCCCGTGGCTGCTGCAGAACGACAGGAGGATTGGCTTGGTTGAACATGGTGCTGGTTGCGACGTCTTTCTTCTTCGTCTTCTCCGGTAGTAGACCGAACTCGGGTGGTAAATCTTGCACGCGGAGGCTGGCTCTTGTTGGACTGGCTTGGCGGCTTCCCGAGGTTGTAGTGGGCATGAAGGGTGCGTACCCAGCACCTCCACCAGATGTCACGAAGACAAGGACGAAGCAGTTGTCTTGAATGAGAAATACGTTTATTGGAGCGAACTTGTGCTCCCCTAACAACTCAAAAAAATACAGAGGCGGCGAAGCAGCGGTCAACAAAGTGACTTGCACAGGCGAGTGTCGTCGAATCGAATGCCCCGGCGTCCGCACTGCAGGCTTTTTATCTTTCGGCGCGCGTGGTTCTCGAAACGTCGATTCGCATCGAGAACATAGTAGATCCAAGAAGATTATTCTGGGCTGTTCACGTTAGATCGGAATGCTCTCCCTATAACAACAGATAACACATGCTGCACAGAAAGAAAGAATGGAACACGCGCTTGCCTTGGCGCAGAGATAACGCAGACCGGCGCAGCCGAGCGCTAAAAGAAAAATACAAATAAACAAACCCAATGTATGGTTCGCGGCAATATTATGGCCTGTGCTACCCCGCATCATTCTGCCAGGAAGTCGGTAGAGCGTCCATTTTTCAGTGGAATAGCAGAGGTTTAAAACCCCGAATTTCTAATATTCTCCAGTTTGTATTCAATATTCCGTTCCAGATTCTTGTGATCTGCGAACGAAACCTACCAGCTGCTGTAAGACTGTCCGGCTATGAAGGCACTGAGTCATCTACTTGTGGGACCAGTAGCAAAGTCATAGTATTCATATGCCGGGAACTCACATATACTGTTCATTCGATACGCCCGCACTACACCAACCAATACGTATGCTTATGTTAAAAAACAAGAGCTCTCTTTCACGCTCCTAGGATCCTACATATGTTCCTAGCGAAGTGCGCGAAGATGCTAGTAGTCACCATAAGGGTGATGCTTTAGCTGATGGGAAAGGGTGCAACGAACGCGCCGTTGCATAGGCAAACCGTCGGCTGTCTCCACCTGAACAAACTCGGTTACTGAGAACCGGTGCCTCGCTGTCATTAGTGCTGTGGGAAATTCCTCCCATTTCTGCAAGACCGGCACTTCTCTACCAGGACTAACCACGCCGCGTTTAATTGGTTTGCGTCTTTAAAGGGCCCCAGTGGGTGACTGGTACGATGGGAATTGCGGTTCCAAGAATACATGTATACGACGTCATGTATACATCGGGCTGTTTTCAAACGCATGCCGAGTGTCTGTCGGGTCACCCTGTTTACCCACCCGAAATATTTGATGACACAGTTTCTCTCTGCCTATATGTCATCTGTATTCGAATGGCGGGATGCCTACTTAAAAACGGTTATCGACTATCCCCACACCGGCACCCTTTGTCCTAACGCACGATGATTCATACTTAGTGACATTTTATACCACGGGAACGTCCGCAATGGTAGTCTTGACCTGCGCCCCATCATTTCCGAGCGCATCGGTAGCACAGTTATCAAATAACTGCCTTTTATACCCACCCCTGGGCATATCTGAGTGTCACGAACTTATGAGTACATCCTCCGCCTTTTTAATAACCTGGCCTGTAACACTTTGCTCGCCACGATGTAGCGATCAATGCCACCGTCGAAAGACGCCAACCGTGGCCAAAGGCGGGCCAACTACAGCCTCCCGATATACCTCCTTAACTTTTATATCGCACTGTACTTGGCCTGGGCACCCCTTTTCTGGGTTTCCACATCAGGCCGTAGCTGGATTGCCATGGCAACTGGTTACGCGACACGCATGCAATGACCTGGGCCTTCTTTACGACTTGCGCCGCAGATGTCGCTGATTTTCTTCCACATGACACCATCTTAAGTAAAGTAAAGACTTTGTTATGGTGTACCTCCACAGCTCATAACACACTGCGGGCGATACTTTCTGGCTAAAGTCGTCGACCTACTCGGTGCCTCTTTACCACGCCAGTATATCCCGACAAGGTATACTATTCCCAAACAGACGGCCCTCCTGAAAGACTCAGCAAAACCATTAACGCCAAGCATCCCTTCTACGTGTCAGCAGATAACCGTGACTGGGACTTGGCATTACCCATCGTAACGTCCGCCTGCAATTCTTTCCATCCCAATACTTCTAGTCCTCCCCCCACACACACTCTATTGCCCTGAACCTATGCCCTGCCTTTCGACACCGAGCTGTTACAACTGTGGCGTCTTCCTGAGCGCGCCTATGACCCCATCACCTGTGCTGACTATGCACGACAGGTAGCTTTCACTCTGCCGTCCCAACTGCATGTGACGAGTGTGGTGGAGCATCAAAAGAGTTGACTGCCCCGAGAGGCGCCTACCCGGAGGTCATAACGGGGCCACAATTGCCCATTCCCGTCTGCACATACATAGATAGATCTCCTCGGGCGCTCAGAGTGGAGGAAAAGCACCGAGAAGACTAGAGAAAAGCGATGGTACAGGTGCAGGTACAGGTAGATGGTACAGTGGCGTGCTTACGACATTACAACTCGAATGGACAAAGAAACGTCCTCCATGGTGACCCTGGACGGAGTACTCTCCACCCATGGTAGGCGAGTATTTATAAACAGAAGTCCCAATAACAAGCAGACGTTCAGTGTGTCGCTCACGGCATAACAAGTCCAAGTACAAAAAAAATTGTTGCAGCCTGCACTAGTGGTGCATTGTGGGAGAAACTGCAGAGCTGGGAGTCGACTTGGTTCCTCCTCACACTGCCAGTGGATCCCAGGAGAGAAGAAGCAGCCGGACCCCAGCAGCGCGAAGCCATTTTGGATGGCACTCTAAAGAAAAGGCCATTAAACTATGTATTTATTCAGTAGCAATGGTCATCATCCCTTTTGTCGTCGTCTTCCGACGGCACAGCCGCGTAGAGCAAATCCTCTTGTAGCGCGTCCTCGCCTTGGTAGATTTCCACGTCTTCATTAGCTGGTCCGGTGATAGTCCCCACGTGCGGATTGTGAAGGGATCGCTTGACAGACTAGTCGTCATCGCACATGGCGCGGGGGATGTGTGGCACGCAGTCGTACACGACGACGACGACGACGAAGGCAGACGCGAGAGGGCCAGAGCGTAAGGGACAAAGGGGGAGATAGCAGAGGGTGTTACACAGCGGAGTTGGCAAGAGACTATGAACTTTCGACATTTATAGTGACGCACGAAGATGCGCGCCCACTTTTAGGGGATAAACCCTTTAGGGGCTCGGGCTGTCAGCGTCTCATGTAGTCATTGCCATCGTAACCGTCGTCCCATGTAGTCACGGTACTAAAACACTGGGACCCTGTTCGCGCCTCGCGCTAGAACACTTAGTGCTTCAAAGACACGAGACTTTTACAGCAAAGCTGTATGCCCCTAACCCCCCACCAGTTTGATCTCCGTGGGCAAAACGTCAAGGCGCGAGGAGAAGGAGGAAAAATCTTTATTTATCCCATCCATTGATTGCAGTCCCTCAGGACCAGTGAGTGGTGTCCTCAGTCCAGGACTTCCTGGCTGTAGCCGTCCTTCCGTGCCCTATTCACCAGCCGATGCTGGCAGCAGGGGTCAGAGCTGGTCAGCGCCACGGCCCACTGTGAAGGGTAGGGTTAGGATTGGGAGGGAGGTCTGGGATGTTCGGGCAAGCCCACAATATATGGTGTAGTGTTCCTGATGTGGGGCAGAAGATGCACTTAGGGGAGTACTGGGTGGGGAATATTTTGTGTCAGAGTGTGTTGTGGGGGAAGGTGTTAGTTTGGAGCTGGCGAAGTATAACTCCTTCCTCTTTGGTGAGTTGCTTATGTGGGGGAGGAAACTGTTGTCGGGATAGTCGGTAGTGAGAGAGGATGTCGTATGTTAGCAGGGGTTGGGGCGTATAGTTAGTGGGGGTGGTTGTCAGAGGGTTGTGGCTGTTCGCAATGGTCCGGTGTGCTTCTTCTCGAGCCGCGGCAGGTGCCGCTTCATTGCCGACTATGCATGAATGACTTGTTGCCCAGATAACGCAGAGGGCAGGTAGGTGAGTCTTGTTTTCGAGAATATGGAGGGCTGCTGGGGAGAGAGTGCCTCGCAGGAAGTTTCGACAAGCCTCTTGAGAATTGGTCAGTATGGTAACGTAGTCGCTCTGTGTTGTGGTAGCTGCCAAGGCTATTGCTGCTTCCTTGTCAATGATGGTGTCTGGGGTGAGAACAGTGGCTGTGGCTATGGTCTTAAGTGTATTATTCACCCCTGAAATCGCATAGACGTTTTTGGTTACGTAGGGAGAGGCATCTGCGTACAGCACATCCTTTTGATTTTGAAATTGTGCCTCAAGATAGTTGGCGCGGGCCAACTATCTTGGCGGGCCAACTATAGGCGGGCCAACCCCGCCTATCACATCTTCCAAGATAGGCAGGGTGCATATTTCTAGGAATTGGGGTAACGCGGATGTGTTTCCGAACAGACAGTGGAACACGTATTTTGCATCTGGAGACCGGAGGCGATGAATATCGAAGGTGCACCAGGGTCGACATCCAGCATTAGTGAGTTGGAGCCGTTAGAATTGTGAAGTGCATTGCGCCTCACAGAGCTCTTCCCAGGTGTTGTGTAAGCCCAGTTGCAACAGCTTGGCGTTCGACGTGCATGTAGGAAGTCCGAGGGCCGTCTTGTATGTTTGCCTGATAAGAATATTTAGCTTTCGGTGTTCGGCTGGCTTGAGGGACAGGTAAGGCGTACCGTACGTAACACGGCTGATAAGCAAGGCTGGAATGAGTCGGATGAGGTCTGGTTCCTTCAGTCCGGTACGTTTGTGCGTGATACGGCGAATTAATTGGGTTAGCTGAGTCATGGTGCGCTGAAGTTCAAGGATTGTATGGGAGCCCGATGCGTCCTGTGGGATGGTGAGTCCAAGTATGCGCAAGTGGGTAACAGTTTGTATAGGAAAGTTTTCAATAGAAAGTTCAGGGTCTGGTACTGGAGAGATTCTTCTCTCCTTTGTGAATTGTTGAAGGGTAAGGAGGGCCGATTTTTGAGGTGCGCACGTAAGACCGCGTTCCTGTAAGGATCTGCATGTACAATCAACAGCTGTCTGAAGGGCTTCTTGCTTGTCTCCGATGGATCCTGTGGATGTCCATAAAGTTAGGTCATCTGCGTACAAATCATGCTTCAGGTCGGGTATGGTAGAGAGCTGCGTAGATAGATCTTTGATAGCAATGTTGAAAAGGAGTGGGGAAGTTACAGACCCCTGTGGGGTACCGCGTGGAATAGCGGTAAACTTAGGCGAGGGTAGGTGTGCAACTCCCACTGTCGCCGTGCGCTCTGTTAGAAACGCTTCAACGTAGTTGTACGTGTTTGAACCTGGGTTGAGGGTGGCGAGGCCGTGTAGGATGGCGTCGTGAATGACATTACCGAAGGCTCCTTTGATATCCAAAGCAAGAATGCAGTATTTGTGGTTTTTGGAAATACGAAGGGTGATTTCTTCCTTTATTTGAAGTAGAATGTTTTGAGTGGACAGGTTTGGTCTAAAGCCGTACATGGTATTTGGTAGTAATGCGTTGTCTTCTATAATCAGTCAATCGAGTGTGAACCAATTGTTTCATGAGCTTACCGATGCACGACGTAAGAGAAATAGGACGCATGTTTGAAAGGGAGACAGATTTCTGAGGTTTTGCAATAAGTGTGATGCCGGCATGGCGCCACTGTGGTGGGAGCGTGCCGCGGGCCCAGTGGTCATTGATGTAGTGGAGGAGATTCTCAAGTGCCAAGTCGTCCAGATTGCGTGGGAGCTTATTGGGGATGTGGTCGTGTCCCGGCGTAGTGTTGCGGATGAGTTTACTCAGTTCGGCTTCGAGTTCTTGCATGGCGAAGGGTGTCTCAAGTGCGGCATTGTGGCTGCCCGAGTACACCGGATATTGAGGAGAAGGTTGTGACGGGTCATGTGGGAATTGCTTTTGTAAGGTGTCAATTAATTCTTGCTCGGTGCCTGGGTTGTTGTGTATAAGGTGGTGTATGCGCTGTTCAGTGGCCGATTTTGTCTCTTTCGTTCCAACTAGGGAGCGAATTAGGTGCCATGTTTTACGGGTGCCCAAAGTGCCCTGCAAGTGATCGCAGAATTGCATCCAGTTGTGTTGGCTTCAGGATTGTGCATATTCTTCAGCTTGCCATGCAAGGTGTGCAATGCGTAATTTCAATTTCCGATTTGTTCTGTTGCGCTTCCAACACTTGATCAGGCTGTTTCTCGCAGTCCACAAGTTGTTGAGGCCTTGGTCGACGGCTGGATAGTCGGTGGTGAGAGGGAATTCTTTGAGTGGGCTTTCAGTACATCCGAAATAGCAGGTGGCCATCTATTGAGGTCGTTAATTTCTTCCGCGGGTAGAAGTTCGCGAAGGGCTTTGCAGTCCGTGAGTCGGGCTGTGCCTATGCGAGAAGGGGCTACACCTTGGATTGTTATGGATATGATGTGGTGGTCGCTACCAAAAGTGTCAGGGAGGCATCGCCATGTGTATTCCGTCACGTTGCGAACAAAAGTGAGGTCTGGCGTAGTATCCCTTGATACACTGTTGCCTATCATGGCGGGAGCGTTCGGGAGGTTGCAGAGCGTAAGCCGGTGTTGATTCATAGCGTCCCATACGATGGTGCCTTGCGGGCATGGCGGGAGTAGCCCCAGGCTATATTCGTAGCATTAAAATCTCCAGGGATGACAAGTTGGTAGTGTTTAGAGATGGAAAGTACTTCTTTTAAAAAGGAGGGGAAGTCGGCCAGAGGGAGGTGATAGGGACTACAGACGTTTAGCACAAAAATAGTGCGGTCACTTTTTCGAGTTGGTAATATTTCCACGAGAATAGAATCAATGGTGGATGCCAAGGCATGGGCTGGGCAGTATATCGGTTGTGGACGAGCGTAGCTGTGCGTATGGATGAGTCGTTTTGGAAGGTAGTGTAGTCTCGAAGGGTCGGGTGCTGTGCGTCAGCTTCTTGAAGGGTGATAATGGCAGGGAGGTGTTGCGATGTATATGGTTCGAATGAGGCTTTCATTTTTACGGAATGATCGACAGTTCCAGTGTCATATTGTGAGGGGTTGGGTAGGCGCGCGGAGTTTACGTTGAGAGCGTGGAAAAGGCATCTTCGTCCATAATGGCGTCAGCGAATGAGGCAGTGTTCAGAGCAGGGCCCGGTTAGCGATGCTTCTTCCATTTGGTGGTGTCAGCTGCTTTGTCTTCCAAGGACTGAATTCTGACTACAAGAGCAGTGAATTCTGACTGGAACAGTAGTTTAAGGTCGGCAATAGAAGAAGTAAGGGCTGCAAAAGGGAGGTAGAGGGAAGGGGGTCGGCTTGTGGGGAGACTGATGTGTAGGCTGGGTGCTTGTGTAAATTAGTGTTCGCAACTGTGATATTTGTGCTTGAAGTAGGGTTATTTGACGTTCATTATCAACTATTTGCGCTTTCAACTGGACGTTTTCACGGATTAAGGTGTCTAACTGTGTGGCTGGCGCTGTTTCCTGATGGGGATCAAGGGGTGGGAAGTCGGCTGTAGTGGGATGAGGGGGGGGGGAATCCGGCTTCAGAGGTGGGGGTCTTCTGGTGGTGAAGAGGGCGGGATGTCGAAGTTATTGTGTTTGATGACGGATGCGCACGTGTGCGCCGGGTGGAGGTGGTCGTAGTTTTAGGCGACACTCTTTGGTGGCAGTAAGGTGCTCTAGTCCGCAGAGCTTGCACTGGGGGCGGCAAGGGTGGTCGGGAGCAGGATCCGGTGTGTGGCACTGGGGGCAGATGCTCGGGCGGGGAGAGGGGCACACATCTGAACGGTGTCAGAGTTCACCACAGCGCACACAGCACTGATAGGTGTTGCGGTAGGGTTTGCAGCGAACAAGTGTTCCGTAGACACGCACGTAGAAAGGCACGTGGGGGCCGTCGAAGGTGATGGTCGCCGTGTAGGACATACCGAGCATGCGAGCTTCCAGTATCTGAGGTCCTGTTGTTGTGATGTGTGTGAGGAACTGCTCGGGGGAGGTGCCGGCATCTATGCCTTGTATGACGCCACGACAAGTGCCCGGAGGGTGCTTAAAATACATCGTGATTTCGCAGCCGGTGGTGCCCTAGGGAATGTTGGTAACTTTGCGTAGTGCGTCTGCGCAGGCTTCGTTGGGTGTGCTGAGCGTGATGAGGTTCTGAGTCGGTTGTGGAAACGTGATGACTTCTGAGCAGAAGACCTGTATAGGAATGTTGCTTGCTTGCTGAATACTGGTGGCCAACTGTCGGGCTGTCTAGGCGTCGACTCGCAGGCCGCCTCGAGGTCGAATAGTGATCTTGTAGTCGTTCGCGGCAGCTTTGGGAGTGTGGGCTTGCGTGGGGCGGGAGCAGCTGGAAGTGGTTGATCGGCTTGAGGGAGTCTCTTGCGTTCATGGCGGGCATGGTGCACTTGTTGTCACGGGTCATAGCGCGGGAGTGTGCGTCCACTGGCGGGATCATGCGTTGGTGACATTTGCTTCGATTCATTCATAGCAAGTTCAGGTGGGAACGAGGAGTGGATTGCTGCCGATATGAACAGCGACGTGCCCGGGAGCACGCGCAGCCTCTGCGCGCACTGCCAGGAACAGGTTAGGGTTAACAGAGTTGTCCCACCTCAAATCTTGAAGCGCTGGTCGTGGTCCACTGACTGCTCAGACTGGGTCATGGGTGGTATCGGCGAATAGCTGGTTACGCTACAAACACCTTCGTAGTAAATTTGCGGCGGTGGTGGTTGTCGTTTCGGAGCCAAGGAGTCCAAAAGCGGGAGCACATGCGAGGTGACTGTGCGCTGCGCAGCCCCCTGGTGGCGTTTTTCAGGCAAACTCAAGGCGCGAACAATACATTGGTACACTGCATTCCTTTATACACTGCATTTGCGTTCCTTTCCCATTATGGTATAGGAAACGTATGCAGGCGGGACATGATGCCATAAATATTTTTTGACCCGAACATCACCAGAAACTTTATAATGGTCTGTAACAGTCCTATAACATCGGATGTGCATTTTTGTTTCACTGCCATTACTAATGCGAGGGGAATTACTTTTGGAAAATGGTATCTCCCGTTGTGCACTTCGTTGTATACCTGCCCGCGTCAAAAATCTATCAATGCACAATAAATTTATGAATGATTTTGCGAAACCCCGGCATGCTCATTTACCTCCGAGAAACTATTCACTGATGAACAGTGTTTTTGTCAACTAATGAACGCGCGCACGACTGTGTGTGTGCGTGTGTAGGGGCATGTCTGTGTGTTTGTGTGCGTCCGTGTACGCATGCATGTGTGTGTGCGTGCGTGCGTGCGTGCGTGTCTGTGTGTGTGCGTGCGTGCGTGTGCGTGTGTGCGTGTGTGTGCGTGTGTGTGCGCGTGTGTGTGCCAGTGCGTGCGTGTGCGTGTGTGTTTGCGTCCATGCGTGCGTGCACGTGTGTGTGCGTGTGCGTGTGTGGGCGTGCGAGCTTGTGCGTGTGCGTGCGTGCATGCGTGTGTGTGTGTGCGTCCGTGCCCGCGTGCGTGTGTGTGTGCGTGCGTGCATGTGCGTGTGTGTGTGTGTGTTTGCGTGCGTGCGTGTGTGTGCGTGTGTGTGTGTGCGTGTGCGTGTGTGTGTGTGCGGGCGGGCGGGCGGGCGTGCGTCCTTGCATGTGTGTGTGCGGCGTGCGTGAGCACCTCTGTGTGCGAGTGTGCGTGTGTGTGTGCGTGCGTGTGTGTGTATGCGTGTCTGTGTGCGTGTGTTTTTGCGTCCATGCGTGCGTGCGTGTGTGTGTGCGTGTGTGCGTGCATGTGTGTGTGTGTATCTGTGTGTGTACGTGCGTGCGTGCGTGTGTGCGTGCGTGTGTGTGTGTGTGTGCGCGCGTGTTCGCGTAGGTGGGTGGGTGTGTGTATGCGTCATGACTACATTTAAATATGCAAACGTTTAAAAGAAAACGCAAAGAACCAATGTTGTTAACGTATCCATTAGTTCGCGTAAACAGGGCTCTCACTTTGATGTGAGGTTACTTCCAGTATGTAAATTGGATTCACAGCCTTCGGCTCGGTGTGCCCCTGATGTTTTAGCCCGCATTATGAATGTATGTATGTATTTATTGTTCTTTGGAAAAGGAAGATCCACCAACAGGCGTAAATTGTCTCGCCTAGGGGGCGGACACCGGAACGCCTGCTGGTGTAGGGGGGGTAGGGAGAGGATAGGGAGAAAAGAATACATAGGAATAGGAGGATAGGAGAGAAGGTTGACATTACAATGTATGTAACACGCACAAGGGTAAATATAAAACACAAAAGAGAAAAAAAAGGAAAAAGGAGAATAAGGGTAAATATAAAACACACAAGAGAAAAAAAGGAAAAAGGCGAATAAGAGGAAAAAAAGAGTTGCACATTCAGAAAATTAACATTACAGAGAAAAACTACAGATATAGACAACACATGAATCTACAAAGGACAAAGCACACATGTAAAAGGGGTCACACACGCACACACACAAGTACAGAAGCTGCTTCAGCAGCAGCACTCCACCACAGTCTGGGCAGCTAGGCAGAGTTGTAGTGGAGTGCGCTGTGCAGCCCCGAGGCCCGCAGGTATGTACCCAGGGCCTCGAGCACTTTGGCTCGCTCCCTAGCACTGCCCGGGGGCCAAAGCAGATCCTCAAGTGGCCGCGCACCGTGAAGCGCGACCCAGCAGCTCTGCCCGCCCTGCCGCAAACTTGGGGCACTCGTATAGTACGTGCGGCAGGGACTGCACGGGCGCTCGGCAGTGGGTGTAGGCGGGGCTGGTCGCCCGCCCCAGACGGTGCTTCCGCTCCGCCGTCCACACGTCCCCCACGCGGAGGCGCAGGATGGCCGAGCGCAGTCGTCGAGGCAGGCGTGAGGCCCGCACAGGCGGCAGGCCCCCTCCGACACGCAGCCGCGGGTCCGGATGCCTGGTCCGGATGTGTCTCTGGATGAGCAGGCGGGCGTCGTCCGCTGCCGCCTGAGCCACCATGTCCGACGGAGGCAGCGCGTGTGCCCTGGCGGCCAGCTCGTCCACCTGCTCGTTGCCATCCAGACCAATGTTGGCGGGGACCCACTGCAGGCACAGTTGAGTGCCCCGGTCCGCCAGCTGTGCCGCCTTCTCCCGGATGCCATGCACCAACTGGGAGTGCGAGTCTCCGTCCTGAAGACGCACCAGGGCCACTCGGGAGTCGCACAGCAGGGCGCAGCGCTCGGGCAAGGGCTCCATCTCCAGCAGCAGGTCCAGGCCCAGTCCGACCCCCACCAGCTCAGCCGTGGCCGAAGAAGAGGCATAGGACAGCCGCGCCTGTCGGGTGGCCTTTCCCAGCACGGCGGCCGCTGCGGCCGACCCCTGCTGCTGCCGCACCGAGCCATCTGTGTATACTAGGGCGTGGCCGTCTAGGTCGCCCCAGACGACACCCCGGGCCAGCTGCAGTTGCCCGCAATGGGGTGTCCGCCGCTTGCTGTGCAGCCCCGGAAGGTCCAGCCGCACGTCAGCTGCCAGAACAGGAGCGTAGCCACGAGGTTCCGCGTCCACGGGGCCCACCACCTCCTCGTAGAGCATCAGCATGCGCCCCATGCGCGAGTGGTGGTGGCTCTTCAGCCGCCGCAGCAGCGGACCGCCCCCCTCGGAGCGTCTCAGCCGGTCAATCTGGCCAAGTGCCCGCAAGTCAGCTGTCATCTCTAGGGTCCACGCCCCGCCTCGGCCAGCGTCTTCTCGCACGGCGAGCTCTGGGGCAGGCCGAGGCAAGCGCGGACCCCCTTGCGGTGGTCTCCCTCCAGCTGCCGCCAGGTGGGTTTCCGCAGGGTCACCAGTGGGAGCGCGTACATAAGGAGACCCACCGCCGAGGCACTGTACAGCCGGAGGGCCGTCCGCTGCGAGCAGCCGCTGTCCCGGGCCACCATCTTGTGCACTGCCGTGGTGGCCAGCTGTTCCCTGGCTCGGAGCTCCTTGGCAGCCTGCCGGAAATTCAGTCGGTGGTCCAGGGTGAGCCCCAGGTACCGCACCCTGGTCCTCCAATGGAGCTCCTCGCCATCGATGGTCAGGCGGAGGATTATAGAATTACTCAGATATGGGTCCGACATTAACGTTTGTGGATGTAGTGCATGTGGTTGTGTCGCAAGTCCGCCTGATTCCGAGTTGTACAACGTTTGTTGTTCACAATTGTTTTCTTTTTCGTGCGAAATGGGGCGCCCATGGGCGGCAGTACTCTAACATGCCATGTCTCCAAACTGCACTATAAATTTTTCTAGCAGCTATAATTGGGACAGATACGTCGCGCACAGATAGAATGTAGTGACAATGTGATAGATACGTAATAGAATGCCTATAAACAGAACCACAGATTGAGAGCTCACGTGCCTGCAGATTTGCTAGCATCCGCTATGAACGCGGACGCAATGCCGAGTGCCTGCTTACGGTATCACGTCACACGGAAACCGCAATAGGAGTGCAGAACCGGTTTACTAGCATCACGCTTCTTGCTCTAGTGCTCTAGAAAAAAAAACATGAAACCTTCTCCCTTTGTACTTAAAGATTAAAAAGTAAAACAGGTACCTTCCTTTTCCTTTTCATATTTTGGTGTTATAATGCCCAAACCATTCTATAAGCCCTTCCCCAGCTGAGCACCGAAACTAGATACCTCGAGTTCCACTGCCGCCAGAACGGCTCCCTTGAATGGTAGTTGGCTTTTAAAATGCGCTCTGCAAAATTATAACGCCCACTCCTGACCTACAGGCTGAGAAAACACAGTTTACAACAAGGTCTTGGTCATTCCGACATTTAATGTTGAAAGGGTGCTGGCTTCAAGATCAAAATATGCAGAATGCGCTCATTAAGCTGTAGTGTGTATACAGACAGGAGATAAACACTGAATTACTGGAGCGTTACTATAGGGTAAAAACGAAAAATCTCAAATTAACAGAATACCATACGCTTGTATAGCAACATTTAAAAAATCAGGTTTTAATGGTACACCCGTTGACATTAAAATAAATTAAATTTCAAGGCGAACACTCCAAAACAATCGGCGCTTATTTAAATTTCAGCGAACAATTGTAATATAAGCAACTCACACGTCTCATTTCTGTCTGGGCGAGCCATCAGAACCATTCCGTTACTTTACTCTGCAAACAACATGTCGTGTCACGATCAGCGCACATGTCTTCTTCTAGTCATTGTGTGCGTAATGTCAGCGGTATTCGCACGTGAGTAACAATGCGCGTGTCTTGCTCTTTTTGTAAAATACTTTAGAAGCCCGTAAAGAGCTAAATTGCATCACAAATATATTTAATGAATCACGCCTGTCCAGAAGGCTGTTTTCGAACTAGTTTATTTCGTTATACAGCTGTAACAAACTGAATCGCAGCCTGAATCGCAAACGCCATAAGTTTACCCGAGTTGTATTCGGTATACAAATCACGTCGGAATCGCCTAGACTTCGATACTCCTACAAATAAAACCTTCCGGTTAACTACGCTACTAATTACGTTCACGTACTTTCTACGCCTAAAGCCTGCACTACACTTATTATATTTTGCAAACAGAGTCACCCTGACTATTACAGACTATATGTCTGTGAAACAGGAACAGCAGCGCAAGGCAATGTGGTCGACGGCTTTATAATGTTGTAGGGAGTGTTACCCTATCTTCCCGTTATTTCTTACGAAAGCCGGATTTTACAAAGGCATCCACTTAAAATTTTCAGTTTACACGACGTTCAGGACACCTAACAAAGCCACGTCTTTCACGCGCTTTTTAACAGCAATGGCGGCGAACATTTGAAACAGCTGCATGTAGCGCTTGCGGGAGAAAATATTGTTGCACTATTCTCATTTTTTTACCGAACATTTTTCCGTGGTAACAATTACTTTTATTATTGTTTTCTAGTAAACAACTTTTTGCCGCTCCCTTATCTCTTGCTGCCCCGATATCATCACTCCGCTTCACAATGCCCTACCTTAGGCTTTTTGTTCCCTTTCTGCTACCCCCCCCCCCCAACACCCCTGGCCTAGCTATCCACTCCTTTTCCGCTCGGTCTCACCATCTTCCAGTCGCTCTCGCCCATTATCCTTGCCTACCTCCATTTCTCCCGTCTTCCTCCACCCCATTCTAATTCCAAGTCCCGCTCCTCCCATTCTTGTCACCGTGCCCCGTTCTTGCTAGCAATGTTCTGACCGTCTCCCATTTCCTCTATAAATGATTCCACTGCTCTTCCTTACCATTCCAATCCCCCTTCCTCCCTTCTCGTCCCTCAGAAACTTCTGTTAGGCATTTCCTATCCCTATACTGACCTTCATCCGACAGCGATCGACAGATTACTCGTGCTTGTTCCTGCGCGCTCGATAAATCAATACAAGAGTCCAGGCTAGATCCGTACCATGCGAGTTACTGCCCTGATGTGAAGATTGTTAATTGCACTAAACATGCGTTACGTCCGCCAGTGAAAGTCAAACAGTGTCGGAAACCAATTTTTAGGTGGAGTGTCTTAGCCGTCAGAGGTTGTTGGTGAGGGCATGTTAGGAGAAAGGTACTGCTGTTTTAATAGGCATCAACGACAAGCGTAACTTCTGTTAAGTGTTGTAATAATCAGTCCCCACATAGCTAACACTGTGGTAAAACAGGCGCGGACAAAAATGCTCGCATCACAAACAGTTTGTGCTGGGTGAATGCCAATGATTTGTAGAGATATCAGTTGTGTTAAATATGGTGAAGAAGGCAACGACATTACCTGAGTTCTTAATCGCGTGAGTGAAAATTAAGAGCAGGATGATAGGGGCGAAATAATTTTGAGGCGTCACTCAATAGGACTAGCGCGAGCCCCCTGCCTTTCGAGCGCCCCAAGGACCTGCAGAACAGCCCATAGTTGGAGCTCGTAGATGTATGCCCGTACGGCCTCTTCGAGCCATGGTTGGATGGCTTCTAATGTAGATGCGCTGGGGTGTTTGGAACATTCCCATAGGATGTGCGCCAGTTTGACCCTTCACTGGGGACAGACTTGGCATTCGACGGCTGCGTGCGTCTCGGGGTACATGTGGTGCAGTAGTTCAGGGATGGGTAACCAACCTGTCGATAGTTGGCGTCACAGTTTCTGCTCGGCTCAGACCCGGCTGTGGAGGCGAGAAGGTCCGGCGGGGCAATCGGGAAGCCTTGGTTATTTCACCGCAGTCGTTCATGCACTCCTCTTTGCAGAACCACCCCACTTAACGGCTTTGGGGGTGGCGCGAAGGGCTAGCGCTCACCCGGCCCCATGTGCCGTATCGTTGTGGTTCGCGTTGGTCCCGGACATATTCCCGCTTTTCTTCTAATCATGTTTGCACAGTGAGTGTCCCCGAATGAAGTTTAACAAAAAAAGGACTTCACCTCCGGTTTTACAGCCATACGCTTAACTCTTTTCAGTATATCCTGCCTTGGGTCTTCTTTGTACAGCTCTCTATATCGCGTTACCGGTAACAGACTGTCACACGCTCGCACGCCGCCTGACCACATAATTGACCACGCGCCTGGCTAAGGGGAGATCGCGAGCTTGACCATGAATGGGAGCCAGACCGAGGCGTCTTCTCTTATTGTTCCGCGGACGCGACAGGCTTTGAGCCGTCGTTTTGCACGTCTTACAACCCCGCGAAAATCACCCGGTGAGCTACTGGGTCCGGAAGGTCCAGCGCGCGATGCTAGCCGCGGATAATGAGGAAGAGCGAGTCCTTCGGACCAGAAAACGCCGGAAGCGGGACCACAACTGAACACAAAGGCAGGCTCCGGGTGAACAGTATAATAATTTTATAAAACAAAAATTAATCAAGTGATACCAAGTCCTAGCCAGGCTAAACAAATTTAGCTTTTCATATCCAGGTTTAGCTGAGCTGAGCAGCAGCCATTTCTTGCATATCGGAACCTTTGCCAGAGCGCCCCGTGTGGCAACCTATACTTTGTCAAAAGAGTCATGTTGTCACCGTCATAGCTTTGAAACTCCTCCATAGACAGGCACGTTATTACGTTAGATGCATTTCTAGTAAGAAGAACTAATACATTTTGTTTCCTTACAAACCGCTTGAAGTCACAAGCATGCTCAAACTTGACGAGATACTTCACCATGTCCTCGCTAACAACGAACGGTGGTAGTTTGTCCCAAATTCTCGGACCTTTCACCTGAACCGTCGGAGAAGCTACGGTAGACGACGGCGAACTCTTTCGGATCTCCAAATCTCATTCTCATTCTCACAGGCAACTTCAACGCGCCAAATACAGGGTGGGGATATTCTAAGGACACCAGTCAGCGCCTCCTGACGGTTATTCAAGACCACCTTAACAGCTATAACGCAATTATCAGCCTTATAATCTCCAACACAGCACAACTCAACTCCCCAATTCTCATTCTCATAGAGGACATTAACGCGCCACATACTGCGTGGGCATATTCAAAAGACACCTGAAAAGATCAGCCCCTCCTGACGACGATTCAAGACCACCAGTATATTCTCCATAATGACGTGAATGAACCCACACGACTCAGAGTCTCGGTGGAGGGAGATACAACCGCAGATCTCACGTCCTGTGCAATAAGCATCGACATGCGATGGCAGCGCACGCAAGATTACCTTAACAGCAATCCCGCAATTGTTAGCCTAATAATCTCCACCACACCCCAACGCATCAAATTGAAAACTGCGCCAATAGCTGCATTGGACAAGGTACGCGCCATGCGTACCGAGAAACCATGCGAGGATATCCAAATGGGGTCTAGCGATCTCCTTAGAGATCTACAGAACCCTACGAAAAGCTTCACGCAATACGAAGACGAACCATCAATGGACAGACACTTAGCCCACTGCTGGGATGCCCGCAACAGCATTGTAAAGTGGTGGAAGCCGAGGATAACTAACCGCAATCTTAAGAAACACGTCGCAAAGCTACACAAACATATTCAAGAGTACGTAATGGAATCCTATACGGAAAAACAGCTTTGAAGTTGCGAACAACATCAGAAACGATGGGTGTAAAAAAACTTGGTCGCTGCTCCCAGCTCTTATTATGAACCGGAATAATTCCAACCACTACCAAAACCTCGACCTTACAGGAAATACATTGACTCTTCCAAGAGTACGATGACCCTCAAGAACGTCTTCAAACCGTCAAAGAAACCTATATCCCGCCCCGTGTACAACCAAAATAGTATAAGAAATACAGTGGCCCTAATGATCCCCCTATGGATGTACAATACAATCTCTGAATCTCCCCGCGTTCCCTAAAACTCAGCCTCACTTTCTACCTTTCAATAAAAGATTATCTCTCTCTCACTCTCTCTCTCTCTCTCTCTCTAACCTCTTTCCTGCCTTTCGGCTTCCTCCCTCCGTTCCTGCCTTTCCGCCACTTCGCGGTCACGGAGTTCTTTGTCTTCGACCACCTCGTACTCACAGCGCTCTTTGATATCAGCCCGGGCCTCAATGACGTCCTCAGCCGTTACCGTCTCATTCCGCGTGATTTAAAGCATCGCGTGCTTTCGTTTCGCAAGCCCTACAGTAAGGCCTAGCTCCTCACAAATTTCAACGAGCTCATTTACTTTAAGGTCCTCAATCGTTCACATTAGCCTTTTGCTGCCTGGCCACGTTAGACTTGCCGCTGCTATACTATCGAGCTACTAGTAAGGCATGGGCAGGCAATACTCTACAGTGCTTTGTTTACCCCTCAGCACTAGGATTTGTTTATCCCGGTCGACACTCTTTGTAGGTTTCAAACAATCAGCGTTTTCCAAAGTGTTTCACCGAGCCCTTTGAGGACCTTGTAAGCAGCACACAAACCAAAGCTTACCATCCTTATTAGGAAAGCTTACAAACAGGCCTTGTCCGTCCCAGCGAAAATGTCCACCGATTGTCTTACAGCACTAGGGGTGCACAACTCCGTAAAAGAAATTGTCGAAGCCCATCTCACGGCACAGCAAGCCTGACTCGGCCTCACGAGCACAGGTCGATCAGTTCTGGACTCTCTAAAGCATAATTCTTTCACCGAGACGGAATACGATGCCACGGTCCCTCTTTAAGTGAGGATAAGGCTGAAACTTCAGCCCGACAGAGGAACAAGCACCCCGAACACCATCAAGCACGAAGAGCGACTGGGGCAGAAGCTCTTCAACGACAACATAAAAAATCCGAGGAAGTGGTAGGCACTGACACGGCGGACTATGCCTGGTATAATTTGAAAACTGCGGTAACCACGGCGCCACACTCCCTGCTCACTAGCTTAGCATTACGGAAGGCAACGACGCTATAAGCCGAAGAGACGGCAATCACCCTCCTAGCAACCACCCAGACCCCAGCATACACAATCATCCCGGACTTCCAAGCGGCATACAGAAATTATGCGGCAGGAATAATTTTTGCGATTCCTCTCGGCATCATCCTCCAACAACCACCTGCGAGAAAAATAGGAATAATCTAGACCCCAGCCCACTCTTCTCTCTGTGGAAACCAGGTGACGCACGCTTCCGTTAGGATTTGGTCAGCCGAGCACCGTTAGAAGAAGAGGAAAGGACAGCATACTCCTTCTCATGTACAAAGACTTTACAGAGCATTAGGGGGTGGGCCCAATTAGAAACCCTCCAGTTTTTGAGCAGCTAACCAGACCCCAACAGACTGCTCTTAGTTACCTCCAGTCAAACACGTACCCACACCCTAGGAGGCTGCACGCTATACACCCCGCCCTCTACAATCCCCTGTGCAGACACTTCGGCATCCCTGCCACGCGGGGCAGTGTACGAGAGAACTCGCTAGCTCTTGCCCAAGCAGACAGCTCTAGATGATCGAACGGGCGAAGACGGCGGGTTGCTCCAATGGCACCCTGTACTGAAGGCTCCACCCACCGGACTTTTCTAATCTTAATAGAAGTTGTTCTCCTCCTTCTCCTTCTCACACAGCCGTTTTCTAAACTACGATAACGTGTGCTAGAGAAGTATGATGAACTGCAGGGAAACATCAGGTACTTACCCCGCCAGTGTAGCTTACGTCTGTTGACCCCGCAGCTGTCATCCACTATTAGTGAAAGTGCCTGGCTCGGTCCGGTACTAGTGCTGTGTAGAGCTGAGCGATGAAACAGTCGAGGCGACAGTGCATTAAAGAAACATTTATATATAAATTGTACAAGGGCGTTATATAGTTGGCTCACACAAAGGTAAGAGCACATCTCAGATTGGTATCGCCATCGTTCCTTGCCCGCTGTCCTCCCGCTTCACGCGATTCGGGGTTTTTATATCCACCAGGATTCGTTTCAGCCGCCAGTAGTTTAAATTCCTCCATTCAGGTCCCTGGCCAGTTGTTTGAACTCGACGTGTGGGCGCGAAGGTGTTGCATCACAGGATTCGCTGAAGTGGGGAAGGGGGAGGTGACTCATCGCTGCCGCTTCGGGAGGCCCGAGGCATGCCTGGGCTCGTTCTCCGCGGGCCGTTGCGCAGCGGGGCAAGATTCCGCCCCGCCTATCAGCACGGTGCCGCGCCGCAGAAGACAAGCGAACTTGTGCCTCGGCGCTCTGACACAGTAGCTCTAAATCCACTTCGAAAATCATTCGGTTTCTGCCGAATACTAAGGCCAGCAATGTAGCACCGCCCGCACAGACAGACAAATATTTTTATTTGGGATGGCTCGAGGCCGCAGGGTTAAAGAGCGGGGGGGGGGGGGGGGGGGGGGGGGTTAATAATGTCCGGCCATGGCTGCCTCACAAACTAAGTGCCACAACGCGGCCAACGTAGCTTGCAGATCACGTGGCCTGATTCAGTCCTCATAGGAGAGGACCCAGGCGGGCCGATATTTTGCGCGAATCCGATCTAGTGCACCGCAGTCCCAGACGAGATGGCGGATTGGAGGGACGGGGGGGGGGGGGGGTCACGTCTGTTTTGCAGGCGAAGCATCGGTCTGGTCTAGGAAACGCAGCAGCGCAACCACTGTTAAAGAGATTTCCATCGTGGGAT
Organism: Haemaphysalis longicornis; assembly: GCF_048455015.1. Taxonomy (NCBI): domain Eukaryota; kingdom Metazoa; phylum Arthropoda; class Arachnida; order Ixodida; family Ixodidae; genus Haemaphysalis; species Haemaphysalis longicornis. The sequence continues at coordinate 46,649 of NW_027526280.1, read as the reverse complement.
GTAGGCTGGGATGGGTAATTCCGCCGCCGAGGAACCACGTCGTCTGTATAGGCGTACCCCGACCGCGCCCGGTTGAGGAACACCTGAGCACCTCGGAGTAGACAAGGGGTTGTGGGGTCGTCGCATGGGGGAATAGTAGTTGCCAATTCCTGACTCCTTCTATTACGTCGAGGGCGGCGCTCCACATCTGGATCAGTAAGCAGCGTAATTTGTCTTAGAAGCAGCATGAACTGGGAACGGTGTAGAGAAGCCTCACTCGCAAGTTTATGATCGTTCTCGTTTACTGGGTGTCCTTGATGTCCAGGAATCCAGCGTACCGTTACCAGTACCCCAGAGTCAGCACTGAATTCATCGCATGTCTGCTTGACAGCGTGGGCGGTGCTGTTTTGCCTCGGTGGACCAATGAGTCATTTCAGTGCATCGGTGCAGCCGGTCAATATTTCCACCCGGTCGTAACGCCGTTCTGGGTGATCGGTGACAACCTGGCGTGCAAGGTGAATACCTTCCTTTATGGCTAAACGCTCAAGTTCCGTTATATCGGGGCAGGCGTCCCGCGAAATTATTCCAATGCTTTGGTGGTCATCGGAGTTGGACACAGCGGCCACTGCCGCTATACAGGACTAGACCCGGAAAGACGCGTCCACAGCAATCTCGAGTGTAGTACTGCTTCGAGAAGTAGCACCGGCTACAACCACCGATGTCCGCTGCGACGTGTGCCTCTGACGCTGGGTTTTAGAGGGTGCAGGTTGCTGTGCTGTAACAAGCGTGTCCTCCCATGGCGGGATATGCTTCTATATAAGCGGCGTGTCCGGCGGTGGAATGTGGCCATCAGTCGTCAGTAATCGGCGCCCTTGCGGTTTGAGCTCGTGGCGATCGTTGACTCCTCGGGACCGGGCAAGGACAATTTCTTCGAGAGTAGGACTCGAACTGTTCCATTTCACGAAACGTGAGACGGAAGCACAGAGTCCCGTAGTAGGCTTTGCTCACCAGGATGGCTTGAACTAGCCGGCGGGCGATGTTTTGGGACGCTCCACCGAAGGTATTAGAAATTCTTCGGATTAAGCTTAGCAGAGGAGTTCATTGCGCCTTCAACTGTCGAAGCCATTCTGAATCTCCTCCGCACTCGTGGACTGGAATGCCCAGCACTCTGATCCACCGTTCTGGGGCCCACTGAAGTGTTTGACCTCCCATGGTGAGAGCAATTAGGGCTTGCTCCTCTGGCCTACCTCTAATGATGATAATGTTGGTTTTTGGCAAGGAAACCTCCATTCCTGTAGCGGGGAAGAGACTGGTGAACATGTCACGAGCTTGTTACAGACTACGCACAGCGCTTTCTGTCGAGGAATGTTGCGCAGCTTTGGCCCATATGGTGACATCATCGGCATATGCCGTGACGTGGACGCCGGGGACAGCTGCAACACCTCGCCCAAGCTTGAAACAAATTGAAACAACTGAAAAGAGTGGGATATAGGATGGCCCCCTGTGGAACAACTGAACGGTTGTCAAAGTGTACAGTATCGTGGCGTCCAGAGCGGATTTCAAAAGTCTGGTTGGCCAAGAAACTTCGGACAAAATTCCGGATAAACTCCGGAAAAGAAACTCCGGAAAACACTGCCCGCGCCATCCGTAGCCTAATCAACAATCACGCCCTCAATGAATCACAGTTCTCGCACAACTCCTTCCAGAGTACACAGACCATACGACGCAATCACCCAGAAACCCGCCTCGCGCTTACCGAAGAAAATAAAAGCCCGACATCAACTTTCCCTTTCCTTTTTTGTGTGGGACACTTACAATCGCGCGAAATATCACCTTTCAAGTAAGTGTGCTTGGCAAAAGCACAAGTGTAGTTAGTTAATTAGTGTAGTTAGTTAATTGCGTGATTCGGTCGCAACTAAGAGCCTGATACAGCTTCAGTGTGGAATCGTCTTCGCACTTGCCCGCGATGCAGCTGTGTCCAAGAGGGGGGGGAGGGGTTATTTCATAAAAAACAATGCAAACATATTGAAATACAGACGGGGGTCCCAGAGTCAATAGACTGTAAGGGGACCCTCGATTATGAATGCACAAACAAATTCGTGAAAGCAGCAAATGGACGCGAGAGCTCATCATATAATTGACCAGTATAAATGACAAGTGAAGTTAATCTATAATGTACATACACCCAAAAAGTAAGCCTAAAATAAATTCAGAAAGTTATACAAACAATTAACACAAACGAAATGCACTTAGGCCCCCCAAGGGCCTAAGTGCATTCATTTTGGAGCAGCGAATCAATGCTGGCACTCTGCCCGAGTCCTGTACTGTAACCTCGCCCGGAAAAGCATTCTTCTTGTATTGCTTCGCCTCGTCACCGCCATGCGCCATGCACTAAACCTGCCGACTATGCATTGGCTTCTGGGCGTCATCTCCTAGGCAGCAACAATTGCTGGCCACTCACCACCACGCAACCACTCGCATGACGGAGGCGACGGAACCCGGTGCTTGGGCGCCTTTCCGGATGCAACAACGGGTTGCAAGCGGTAGGATGGCAACTTCGTAACAGTGTTCAAGGAGAAATATTGCTGGCGCAAGGAAATAGCCTAACAGCATGAGGCTAGTTCTAGTAAACACCAAGTACTCAAAGATATAGTCAAGTTAAAAAAAGGCGTGTTCCGCAATAGACTGGGAGCGCCAGAAAATTGAAAAGCAAACTGCGCCGATTTGACTACATTTCACGGAATCCGAGCCGACGCGATTGGCAACACCTCAATCAGAAGACAATAGAGAAAGACATCAAGCCCAAGCTGTCTCGACGACAAGATTTACCTCAGACCAACTCTTGACGCCTTCAGAAGAGGCACGATATGCCACGAGATGGTGATAGGGTACTGAAACTGCTGGTTTCTTGTTGCAAATATTTGTGTGTAATTGTATGCGTGATCTTTCCAGCTGTAGTAGGGCCAGTTTTCCTTCAAAGCCATAGAACGTTTTACGGCGGATCGTGGCCGTAGCTAGGATAAGGGGGGGTGTTTCAGGCTGAGAACACCCCCCGAAATTTATGCATGCAGAAAAATGACATATATTGTTTAGGCGTCCGGCGCAGTCTCTATTGTTATTTTTTTCGATGCCGTATAACACCCCCCGAAATATATTTCTGGATATGCTACTGCAGCCAATGGTAAGTGTTGTTCCACAGTCAAGTTTATATTTATATTCTTTTTAAATCATTCATGGTCGTCTCGGTACTTCCACTGAAAATTTAGGATTATCTCCAGTGGGTCGTTTTCGTGTGGTGCCACGACGTACGCCTGCACAGTTTCTATTTCTAATTTTAATGGTTATAGTCGTGGTAAAAGGGGTAGAAAAAGGATCGTTGCTAGTACTTTTTGCACGGTCGGGTGCACAGTTGTAGCCTGTATAACTGTGCCATTTTCCCTGTCCTGTTTACCACTTTCGTAACTTTGTCCACAACCTTTCATTTTCACAATTCTTGCGTTGTTATATGGTTACCATGATTATGAGCGGTCTTCCACAGGGCAATGTATTGTTTGGTCTGTTGTTTAAGTATGGTAATGGGTCAATTTGAGGTGGGAAGCTAAAGCGGCGTGGCGTTAAGAGTTGTAAGCTGATACACCACCTGGGCTCTGGGGAATTCAGAGTGGGTTCCTGGGTCTGTGCTCACACCCAATTCATTGTGAAGTTTGGAGGAAATCAATGAGTTGGTATACGGGGCCACTAGCCGTTCTTTGGTACTTTGGTACTCTTCTTCTTCTACTTTCTTCTACTTCTTCTTCGGTACCAGTACTCTTCTTTGGTACTCTTACGTGAAGGTGGTGGCTTCAGTACGCAGAGGTTGGTCGTCGACTCGATTTCTGAATGGGCTGCTGGATCACCGAGGCGGCTCATGCAAAACGATTCGATGTCCGCAATACCAACCACTCCCACACTTCTCTTTGAGATGAAAGCATATTTTAGTGCTTCCTAGTTTACTTTACCAAGTAATAATTATCGTGGCGTATTATTCTATTGCCTTGGTTGACGCTTCTTTCACTGCGCAAATCTCCTCCGTTGACACGTATTGCTTTGAACAGTTTACACACCTTAACTCATAGTGGCGCGCGCCAAGTCCTGGACCTTTAGAGCGTTCGAATTTTATGGATATGTGCAATACCTCTTGCGGTATTGATCTTATTCTCCTAGACTAAAAGAGCTAGTTAACTGCTTCCGTTTTAGTTTTGTGTATTCATTCTCTATCATATTGAGTCGTAGATAGCAAATATGGGTATTGTGAATTCGCCGGTGGCAATAGTAAAGGTTAGTTATAATGAAACTTTGCCTGTCCTGGCTGCGGAGGCTTGTTTGTATAGCTTCATTTGTATGGTCGCTTGAGCCGCTTGTAAGCCCTGCGGCATTAATGGTGCGTTTGGCGCTGTGAACGTCCACGTCGCGTTCCTCGCTCTGCGCGATCCAAGGTTGAAAAGTTTGTGCCACTCAGCTGTTCGGTGCATGTCGATTAGTTTACCGACGAGTCACTCAGTTATTCCCTCACTCACTCACCGCCTCACTCGCTTGTTGTGAATGTTCGTCATTGAGCCAACTCAAGAACATTTCTTTTATTTTTTGCTTTGTCGTTAGGCACGGAAGGTTTTCAAAGGCCCGCAAAATGCGATGAACAGCCGAATACTCATTGCGAGTCTCAGCTCCGTCGATTTTACTTCAATTCAACATCGAGACTCTGTGAAGCTATCACGGGTGTATGCGGTGCAAGTGCAAATCTCTTTCCACAACTCAAATTATGCAGGAAAGAGTGCAATCCAGGTAAGATTTTTATACTCTATCGCGGTGTTTGCGTGAGAAATTTTCGGCGTCGTTACCTGTATGATTAGTGGCGGTGTTGGGCAGTATCAAGCAACTCACGTTGCCTTCCTGTTGATACGCACAGCTTTACTCAATTGAACAAAAAGTATACGTTTTCGCTCAGAAGTTTTAGTCTCTGAAACCTGTACAGTCAAATCTCGGTACAACGAACACCACATTAACGAACTTTTCTGATTAACGAGCATTTAAGAAATCCCACGCCGACTGCTTATAGTTTTAATGTAAAATTATTTCACTACTACGTACTTCAGAATAGCGAACTTTTCAAAATAACGATCGTTTTATTCAATTCCGTGCCATGTTAACAACGCCTCAGTACAACGATCTCATATTTTCAAGGCCGGACATTCTTAGATTTCCGTTAAACAATTGCGGCAACCGGAGCCGTGCGTTAGCAGACGACACGGCGAAGCGCTGCGCAGAAGAGGATGTCTTGCAGCTTGCTCCGCGGAATGCGCGAGCCGATGCGAGAGAGAGAAAAAATAAGGTGAGGAGAAGGGAAAAAAAATGAAGCGTGGGTGGCCTCTTCAGGCCAGAAAGCCGCGGCCGCGCTATTCGCGCCCCACCTCGAGTTTTTCTACGTTCCGCCGCTGCTCGGGTTGCTTGCTGGATCTTCACGGACATCAGCGGAGCTGAACACAGAGGACAATCTTCAGAGCATGAGCGTTCAGGATGAAGAAGGCAGTGAGGACGGCATGAACGACGATGCGGCTGAGGGTGCCGCGGCAGCACTAAGACTGCGACCAGCACGTGACGACTGCGGATGTGCTGGGCCGCGTACTAAAATGGTCACATTTCCGGGGAAAACCGCTCGGCCAAGGCGTCAGTCCACATGAATATGGAAGAGTTAGAGTCCTTCATGCTAGGAAGCTTGCGCTGCACGCACCAGGAGAAAATTGCCAACTACTTTAAATAAACGTACATTGTTTCATGATCACTTGTGCATTTTTTTTTTCTGAAAAATGACTTCAAGGATGCACAGCTCTACAGGTAGGTTGTTTTAGGCATTGAAATGTTATTTGTTGTCTTAAATTTTGCGATTTTCGATACAACGACCTTTCAGAATAACGAGCAATTTTCCGCCGTCCCCTGAAGTTCGTTATATCGAGATTTCACTGTATTACAAACCACTAGTGCTACAAATATCCGTAAATGCGAAACAAATATGCAGGCAAATGATGTACGCTGCTAGCCATGTTGTTATCAAGGTATTTATACATCGGCTCACGCAACACAGACTAATAGTGTGATCTCCTCATCTCATCCGCGTAGTTTAATAATTCAGTCATTTAGGAACTAGTTTTGGGCATTTTATTTCACATTGCTTAGTGAATCTGCAGAACTGCGAAAACTGATTGAAGGACTGCAATCAGAAGCTTCACCGTGGGGCCAAAACTAAATATGAATAAATCAAAAGTAATGATAGATAAACATGCCAAATGCGCCCCTTTCAACATAGGTAACAAAACGCTAGAACAAGTAGAAGAATGCGACTACCTTGGCCAGATGGTCAGCGCTGATACCAAACGAGAAGAAATACGGCGCGGAATATGGACAAGCGCGTGTGCATTAGGCGAGCAATCACAAATAATGAAGGGAGAAGTCCCTCTATCCCTAAAAATAATAATATACAGCTAATGCGTGCTGCCGGTGATGAGCGAGGAGCGGAACCTTGGCGGCTTACCAAACTACTGAAAAGCAACCTAAGGTCAGCCCAGCGGGCCATGGAGCGAATAATGGTAGGAATAACACTTAGAAGCAGAAAACAAGCGTCGCGGATGAGGGAGCAAAATTTATGAAACGATATAGTTAAACTTAGGAAAAAGGAGTGGACTTGGGCTGACCATGTAGAGAGACGAACCGACAACAGGCGGACCACGAGGGTAACAGAATGGATACCGAGAGACTGGAATAGAAGAAGAGAGAGGCCATTAACGGATGAACAGGTGAAATAAAAAAAAAATTTCGAGGTAAATAATGGACTTGGGCTCCGCAGGACAGCAGGGGGCGAAGGTGAAAGGGAGAGGCCTTCGTCCTGCAGTGTACCTGAATAGGCTGTTGTGTGGTTGATAATGATGATGACGATGATGACTGTAAAGGGTGTTAAGCGGGGTAACCCGATTGTTTGTTTTTCTCAGACCAGTCACCCCCGACACGATGCCTAGGAGAAGGCGTAAAACGAGAGAACGATAGATGGTGTTACCACCAGAATAACGACACATGTGGCCGTGATTGCGGAGAAAAATCAAGGTTTCTCACGAGGGAAGAATGCCTGGACTACTGCAGGTAAGTATATACGGCATTAATGTCTGACGCTGTAGCCCGTTCCTCAGATAACCTATACTCGGCGCCGAATTTGCCCCCGATGGATCAATGATGTGTGAAAGAAGAAATTAGCAAAAGGCCAACACACTTGTATATTTGCCGGTAAAGGGTGATTGCACCGGCGGATATTTCTTGTTTGCACTGCGGAGGTGATACAGCGAAGCTAAAAAAATTGTGCCGGCTAAAATTCTAGATCAGACATACGTTGGGTAATCACAACCAAAAGGCGATCATTTAAACATTTAAAAAATTGGACTGCAATTAGCCTTAAGGATTTATAGACGCTTTTCGACGATGCTTGCAGGCCAACGTCTCTAAAATTTTCAGACAGCAACACTCCGAAGTTTGGTATCGTACAATTCTAGGAGCACACCCAATATACAGGAAAAATTAGGCAACTTGTGAAAAAACGCGGATGGCTAGAATAGGGTGATCCTTTCCGGCCGTAGCTTCGGTACAGGTTTTTTACATGGTTTCATATATGTTGATCAGGTAGTACCCCGCAGGGAATCTCCCTGTGAGCAATATTCCGTATTCAACAAATCTTGCGGCGGTGTTCTTCCAGGACCTTCGACACGGCATCTGCGGAGCTTAGAGACCATGCATGCTCTGTCGCAAGGACCACGTAATGGGGCATCAATCATGTTGGCATAGCGACTGAAGGAACTGGATTTTCCGTCTGTGCTGTGGGCGCTGATACGAGCTTAAAAGTCGTGGAGCCTGCCGCTGTAGGATCTATCACATGATTGTCGTGCCCAGCGTCCACTCCAATGTAGGAGAGTATGCTGCGAGATCACATTTGTTGGTCATCCGAACAGGTTATGTACAGTACAGTGCGGGGGACTGACATATACTCATTTGGTCTTCCGAGGGAAAAACTGCCTGACTTGAGGGACGGACAGTAACAGTTGCTTCTTGCTACCCTTTTTTGGGGGGGAAGGGAGGGGGGGGGTTGAATAGTACGGCAGCTACCTTAGACTTAATTCCTCTAGCGCAGTAAAAGTTACTTTCCCTAGGCGACCAAGGCGACACTATGCGGGTTCAAAAAAATACACAGCCACAAGATTCCCATATGATGCTGGGAATCATACGCGAATGCGTTCAGGACATTTTGGAAAAACGAGTCTTATGCTATGCAAACCAGAAAATTTTAGTCTGTCTGTCTGTCTGTCTGTCTGTCTGTCTGTCTGTCTGTCTGTCTGTCTGTCTGTCTGTCTGTCTGTCTGTCTGTCTGTCTGTCCGCAGCCGCATTACAGTTGGGCCTGTTTGCTATTGCGACATTGGCAATTGGTGGGTCAGTCGTTACCCACCAATGGTAACCAGTAAATGAGCTAACCATGGTTCATCGTGGATAGCCGCAGGGCTACTGGGACCCACGGGTGCGTTGCCGGAAAGAAAACGGTGCCCCACAAATCACTGGTCACGCATTGCTGACCAACTAGTGACACTTTATATTTTACCGTGTATGGAACGGAACAGTACTTCCATTTCATGTCATAGCTTGCGGGGTACATCGCATGTAATAAGACGTCATGCGGGAATGTGTTCGTTTGCAGTTGCCGGCAAAGCACCGCTTTTTCTCTGTTCGGTTTTGGGTGTGCGGGTGGATACCTCCTTCTGCCAAATATGGGAAACGATCAATTCTTTACACGGCCATAACGTACAGAAAAGCGAATGTGGCCTGATTGATTGATTGATTGATTGATTGATTGATTGATTGATTGATTGATTGATTGATTGATTGATTGATTGATTGATTGATTGATTGATTGATTGATTGATTGATTGATTGATTGATTGATTGATTGATTCTACGCTTTAGTGCGCCCTAATATACACCCGTACTATGAAGCGTACCATAGTTGAGGGCTGCGGATTAATTTTCACCACCCGGGGATCTTTAACATGTCCCGAAATCTCGACACACCGGTGTTTCCGCTGTTCGCCGCACCCAGAAAAGCAGCCAACGCACCAAAATCAATCCCGCGTCCCTACGCCACTAATCCACCGTGGCGGGTGACTACGGCGTGACCGGATTGTGTTGCATGGCTCCTATAGAATGTCACAGCACTATTATGATACCCCTGTTTAAAATCTGCAAAGTCCCAAAACAGCCACCAGAAGGCATTGTGCTGTACAGGCTAAAATTTGCCAACTATTTCTTAAGCTAGTGACATAAACAGAAATAATGTTGTTACGTACTATTCTGAAGCGTATAATGCCCCTGGAGAGGATGAAATGAAAATCCGTCTACTACTTGGTACAAGCATTGCATGAATTTATGGTGAAGAATTGCTATTCCCCAGCCAAGCTAGGGCACAGAGCGAAGATTTTCTTTAGCGGAGAGACACACAAAACCGGAAGATTGTGCATGTTCGTTCATCTTTTTTTTTGTTCTCTTCACAGAATGAAGTGACAAACTGCGGACATTGTGAGCCATCCGTGGAAGCAGCTGTTTTTGATATGGATTTAAATTGCCTGCTTGCGACGGAATTTATACATCCCCACAATTGCTGCGAGAATAAATTCGTTTGACGTCTTTGAAACCTAGAAGGTGTTCGAAGTGTGGTAATACTTCCGGCTATGATGGAGTACAAAGAATTGTTTCGAAACAGCAAGGATTTCAGGAAGGAAATGAAGGGGCCATTGCAGGCGCAAATTGTGGTTTTTTTCAGTAACGCAACCCAAGCTTCAATGATAAGAAAGTGGTTTTCTGCAAAATGTACCAACACATTGTTAAGTGTGACTCAGAGAATCGTAGCATACCTTACGTTTGGGTAAACGGGGAAAGTGCTGTCAGTAATAAAGTTTCATTAACAAAGAAAAATTCAGAGGCCTTCCACTCCGTGAACAGGGATGGCCAGCAAAGCTGCGGTGCCGAGCCTCAACGTGAGGTTTGAATGGGTTGTAGTCCAAGGGGTGCATGAAGCAAAACACGTTTTTTTGTAATTTGCGATTGAGCATTGTTCCTGGTTGTTAACTGAAAGTCCAGTCCTGTGCAGTCACTTCTCCTCGCGCATGCTCAGCACGGCTCTTCACGAGCCACGTGAAAGGGCTATCAAGCGGCTCCGACGAAGCGTCAGACTTGGCTACTGCGCAATTGCGCACACCTGGGCACGCGCCGGCGCCAGTGCGTCTGCCACGGCTATGACGCAACACAATCCAACCCAATCCACTTTAATCCAATCCAATCCAATCCAACCCAATTTAAACCAAGCCAATCCAAGCCAAGCCAATTCAATCGAATTGAATACAATCCAATGCCGCTCGCGCTTGCGCAGAACGGCCCTTCACGGCACACGCGAAACTGCTCCCTCGGCCAGTGTAGCTTACGCTACAAAACACACAGGAATCGTGGGTTGAAATTTATTATAGCGCGGGTATGGTAATCACGGCGCATGCTCTATGAAGGCCCTAGAACCTTTTTTTATTTTGTTTGATTTTTTCCATGGCCCAGGGGTGTGGCGCGCAGTTTCACGATTCCGGGGATTTGAGTGGGCTCCGCAACGTGGCGCTACGCTTGCTAGCGATTCCTGTCTACATCGCTCTGGGACCGGAGACGATCTGCTTGATCCTAGCCATTTACAGCTTTACTGTAATAGTGTTCTTCTTATGGCGAAAGAATGCTTACCCGAATCCATAAAAATCCGCCCGTCGTGCGTAACGCCTGACACAATGCGCTCCATCAGAAAATACATGGTGAAAAAACAAAGCGGTGCGACGAAATACACAAGGAAAGAAAGCAGATAGCCCTAGTCCTGTCCGCTTTCTTTTCTTATGTATTTCGTCGTACCATGCTGTTTTTTCACCATGTATTTACTGATGGAGCGGATTGTGTCACGAGTTACGGACGTAACGCGCGGCACCCTTTTACCCAGTTATTCGCTCTCAATAGTTCAAGACTCAGCTATAGGCTCCATGTGTCACTCTTATTGCGATGCGATGGGTAGATCATATGAAGTGAGGAAAAGCAGAGAAAAAACTTTATCGATTACACCTGTGGCTCCGAACGTATGCTCGGAGTGCGCCCTCAGCGCCGCTTCAAGTCTCTGCAATTAAATCCTGCGTAGGGTTTCAATCGGCAGCATAATTGTTATGTCAGTGAAGCCATTACGCCACGAATAAATAAAACTTGCAGCTGCAAATCCCACAAAAATTATTCACGAAGGCACAATAACAAATACAAAGAAACTGACCGTGTATCTGCTCCTTTCGTTGCAAATGTCGACGAAAGACGATAGGAGAGTGGTGCCGCTGGTACGTAAATGCCCCCGTGCTCTTTCCCGCTCATCTCTCATGCTGTTCCTCTCCCGCCTCGTTCCTCCCAAGATAAACGATAGAGGTTTGCTCATATATATTGAAATTTACCGTGTTCCACTGCTCCAAGTCGGGTGTCTCGATGGCAGCGCTGCCATACGGTTGAGACGTGCGTCAATTGAGGCACACTACTGCAATGTTTATAGAACCACGTTGCCGTACTCCACGAGCGTTCCAAGTGCAACGTGGAACATGTCTAGTGGAACCTTTCGTTACTGTTGCCGTTAGATTTTTTTAATGCCGTCACGTAGCGCGGGCAACAGCAGGCGACGGTTTTCTGCAGTTGATATAGTATTTCATTTGCTATCGCAGAAACCAAGCATTCATGATTTTTTTAATAAAGGAACACTGCAAGCATGACTCATTTATTGATTTTCTGCCTTATAGTTGCGTAATGTCTTGTTCTGGTTGAACAATGTTGACAAGGATGAACATTAACAGCGGACATGGACGTTTAGATTTTGATGTGGGTATATAAGACTAATGCGCAGTGTCTTCTTCACTATGGCCGGATGGATGAATCGAGTCACAGACAGGCAGACAGACAGACAGACAGACAATATACAGACAGACCAAAATGTCTGCGTTTAAGCAGCCCAAGAAAGACTATCATCTTTAAAAACTAAGACATACCAAAAAGTTGTCATATCGCATATCCTGCCAAACCAATTATGCAATGCTCACATCCGCAGCCTTAAGGGAGAGCTCGGGAAATATTCTTGTGTTAACAAAGTGTGACCACCTGGTTTGAGCGTTGATGAACTTCACTGTACGCGCTAAGTACTATTTCGAGATTTGCGCCCCAGCGAGTCACGCATATACGATTTTTCCCGTCCACTGTATATGCCATATCGCAGTACCAAGGTGTGTTTCCATAGTCGCAAGTTAGCACATACCTTACAGGTATGTGCTAACGGCTAACAGCTGATAATGCGGAAGAGGTATACCATGCAGACCGCGTCTACTGTAAGTAAGCTGACAGTTATAACGCTTAGCGCTGCCGCTTTTTCATCGCTTGTCAAAACATGAAGAAGCGGTAAAGAAGTAATATCCAGCTTCCACACTCACGCACGGTTACTTTGTTTTACAGCCCTTCATATTCATAATATAGTGGGTCCACGGCCAATCATTTTAGCGTAGGCCGAAAAGGAAGGCTTTCAAAACATCCTTTAGAGCGTTATTATTATGTCTAGAATTGTGTTTTATTACACGATGTTACAGCCCTTTTGCTTTTATTTGGTTACTCTAAGCGAGTACATAGAAACAGAAAAAAAAAGCTAGAGCCATCGGACATCTTTATTTGGACGAAACGCGTGAACAGGAAATTAGGCGACCAACGCCAGTTAAAGCAGCCCTCAAACAACCTTTATCTCGATTTTTTTCGACAAAGTAATCTATGAACGTTAGCGCACCCTACCTAGTTGAACAACAAGCCCCCATTCATAGCAACCTTTGAAAAAAAACTCTCAAATACGCCCGTCAAGCCGCTCCGGCGCTCGCCGGTGCGCAGGGGCACCAGCGAAGGCCACGGGGAGAAACGCGTTTGAAAAGGCACCATCCGGCTAAAACCCGCCCGCGACCACCGCCAAATCGGCCTGAACCTACGTAACTATGCAAGCAACGCCGTGGCTCTTGCCTCAAAACGTCTCCACCTTTGCTCTGAAAAATCGAGAGGCTTTAGCTATGCCGGCAACATTGTTCTGCGCCTTTCTTGTTCGTGCTCCCGTGCTTTTCCGGCACCGTTTATGCTGAATGGCCGGGCAGCTTGTGCGCCCCCGTGGTTTGACACCAGCTGAAGTTCCTAGGGTGCTACCGAGCCTCACATCAGTCTTCCGCTCAGCTGCGAGTACTCAGATTCGACGTCGCAAGGGCGGACACCTTGCTACATCGGTTTCGTTGCCGTCTACATTGGTGGTAGCGACAAGCTCCTGAGGTAAAAGTTTAGATATGTCATATCGCGCTTTCATAGCCAGACAGAGTGAGAGAGAAAATCAACTTTTTCGTTTGCCAAATGTACTGCTCAGTCGGCGACCGGGAGCCCTCGGGCTCTGTCAGCGTCTTCAGCCAGCTAGACGGCCCCTAGTTGATCTTCCGGCACCTGAGCAGCACGGTTTCCCACTGCTCACCGTAAGTGAAGAAAACACACAAGGTGCTGTTGAAATTTTTCATTAACTTGTTCAGTGCAGTTTTTACAAAAACGGGGTTTTGCAAAAGAAGGTCCCATGGAAAAAATCCGACAGGGGACCTCCCTTTGCATAACGCAACAAAAATATCGTTGTGTGTGTGTGTTTGCGTGTGTGCATGTGCATGTGAGTGCGTGCGTGTGTGTGTGTGTGTGTGTGTGTGTGTGTGTGTGTGTGTGCGCGTGTGTGAGTGTGTGTGTGTCATCAAACTTTCTTTTGTTATTTTTTTACAAAACATAAGGAGAATTTTTAGCGTTTGCATGCAGGAGTTGTAAGATGGAATGGGTTTCACAGAATGCATGTCATGACTCATTCTGTTGGAGGGCGAGTGCAATGGAGACGCTCGATGCTAACAGTGAAATAGTACATACTATGTGGTGTGCCCACTTAACGCACTCACGTTTGGGGCACAAATATTGGTGTTGTGTACTCAGCGCTGCTTTGTCTTTTACAGCAAAGCTGTAAATGGCTAGGATCCAGCAGATCGTCTCCGGTCCCAGGGCGATGTAGACAGGAATCGCTAGCAAGCGTAGCGCCACGTTGCGGAGCCCACTCAAATCCCCGGAATCGTGAAACTGCGTGCCACACCCCTGGGCCATGGAAAAAATCAAACAAAATAAAAAAGGTCCTAGGGCCTTCATAGAGCATGCGCCATGATTACCATACCCGCGCTATAAGAAAATTTCAACCCACGATTCCTGCGTGTTTTGTAGCGTAAGCTACCCTGGCCGAGCTTGAGCAGTTTCGCGTGTGCCGTGAAGGGCCGTTCTGCGCAAGCGCGAGCGGCATTGGATTGGATTCGATTCGATTGAATTGGCTTGGCTTGGCTTGGCTTGGATTGGCTTGGTTTAAATTGGGTTGGACTGGATTGGATTGGATTAAAGTGGATTGGATTGGATTGTGCTGCGTCATAGCCGCGGCAGACGCACTGGCGCTGGCGCGTGCCCAGCTGTGCGCCTCAATTGCGCATTAGCCAAGTCTGACGCTGCGTCGGAGCCGCTTGATAGCCGTTTCACGTGGCTCGTGAAGAGCCGTGCTGAGCATGCGCGAGGAGCAGTGACTGCACAGGACAGGACTTTCAGTTAACAACCAGGAACAATGCTCAATCGCAAATTACAAACAAACGTATTTTGCTTCATGCACCCCTTGGACTACAACCCAGTCAAACCTCACGTTGAGGCTCGGCACCGCAGCTTTGCTGGCCATCCTTCTTCACGGGGTGGAAGGGCTCTGAATTTTTTTTATTGCGATGCCCACCACAAAGGTTGCTATGCATGGTCGTTTAAAAGTTAGTTATTAGCAAAAGATTGAATTTAAATAACTGCACTTCAGCAGAAATTTCCTCAAGCAATGCAAATAGGGTTGGAGGTTTGAGGAGTCGCGTAGGTAATAAAAGAATAGGTAGCAATCGCTACTTTTCGCTAACACGGGACACTCCTTGGCCGGTCCCACATCACTAGTTGAGAATTTTTATCATATTGCTCAAGTCCGAGTCGTCATCCTGAGCCTATTTGTGTACACTGCAGAACAAAGGCCGGCCTGCTGCGTTTCCGATTGCTTCTATCTTGCTTTGTCCACATTTATTTGTTTCCTGGGTTTTCTTCTCTCACACCCCTCCACTGACTGTTGTCTTCTTGAGACCTCTCGTTCCTTGGTGGCATTGTCATAGATGCTAGCACGTTTTTGGGCAACAAAAGGTGGTTTTAAAGACGTAGTTGATGCCAAATTCGTTGAAAAAATAATCCTACAAAAATGACTTCAATCTCTCTGTACACGGTCACTGACCGATTTTTTGGACTGCCCAATACTTCGGACGCATCAGTGGCACTGCCAGCTACCCTATTGTTGCAGCGTCTTACGACGCCTGAAATTTTATGGGCTGAATTCATTCGCCATCTGATTTTTCTGACTTTTGGTTTGCAGTGACGAGAGGTCCAAAATGGCCATAATCGCATCATCCCTTTGCTAATCTCTTTATCCTACTGCCTTTAAAGGGGTCCTGAAATGCCTTCCGCCGATGCATGGATGTACATGTAACCAAATAAAGCAATGTATTAGCAATCTCCTCCTGCAAGAATTTTGTTAAAGCGATGAGTATTAGCTGAGAAATCGTAAATCAAAAACCGCGCATTATCGTCGCGCCGTATTTCCTCCTCCTTTCAACTGTTTCTTCGCTGTTGGCCTCCCCTCCCATGATGCTCCGCTCCTCAGCGGTGACGAACTTCCGCTATTGCGCTCCCACAGACTGCCGTCTGCTACGGGCCAGCTCTTTCGGCTTTTTCATCTTTGTTGACCCCATGGACACTCCTCTAAAGGCTGGAAAAGTGAACGAAGGACCTGGCCGCATGTGTGCGGCCTGGCCTTGCCCTTTCGCGGTGTACGTAGCTGCCGTTGGTATCGGCGGCGAATTCGCAGCCGCGCGGGGAGAATCGTGCGCTCGTTCCCTTTGGTGCACCGCGCACTGTTTATCCAAAAAGCGCGGTCTCAGATGTGACCCCGCTGGTGACGGGTGTTATTTTGCGGCGGTTGTAATTCCTACTACCGGCGGCATGTGAAAAAGGACATTTTAAACCGACACAGAACCCGTGCACAAAACGCGCCGGATTGGATCGCTTTATCAGCGGCGATGAACGGGAAGGCGCAGAGCAAATTTAACCAACGCCGCACTCGATCAGCGAGAACCCGTGTTCTGACAAGCTGCACCCATGTGTTGCATTCAACACTGACGGGAAAGCGTATGTTTGCACTTGTTTGGATAGTCGTAAAATGTCCAAACACTCCGGCACTCCGATAGCAGATGAGCCGGCGAGACATTTCGGAAAACATTTGACAGATGGCGCCGTATGCATTAGTGTGTCGCTACGCAAAACTGATTAGACGCTCTACCGCTCTACTAAAACTCCCCTCGCAGTGTTTACGTAGCGGGATGCAAAAATTTAGCGTTTAGCGTATGCAAAGGCCACAAACGCTGTACTAAAACTCTATTAGCAGCAAAATAGCGTGCGTATGTGAGGCCGCTTGCGTTTACAAAGCTGCACGCCGAGCGCGTACGTTTCAAACCTAGTGACATCGTTTAAATACACTGGCAAGCACAGTGTAACGTAGTCAGATATAAACCGTATGCTCAGGCGATAAGCAAGAGCTTGTTTTATGTGATTGCGCATAAAGGCCCGTTCGCACTTGCGACGAAAGCGAGTGAAAGCGGCAGGAATTCCGTCGCTTTGACGCGCGACGATCGTTTTTGTCGAATGGTCGGGACAAATTTTCGTCGCGCGACAGAATTTCCGTCGCATTCGCTCGCTTTCGTCGCAAGCGGGAATGGAAAGTTCTGCCGCTGCCGTCTGCGCCGCAGCTCGGAGGTAACCGCGCGATCTGCTCGGGCCGAACGAACGCGCACACTCCCGCACGGCAGCGCCCCAAGCTGCAGCCGGCCGCGTACATCGCTCCCGGCGCCCGCCTGGAGGCCGCCCTCGGCACACTAGCCAGTATATTTCAGGCACTATAATGGAGGACATATTTTTTGCTTCCGATTAACCTAGTTCTTTGCCCCTGTGTTTTTAAATACGTGAAGTGGTTAGCACGTCGTCCTCACGCAGCTCTGTATCGTCGTAGCATCGCTGATTGTCCGAACGAAGCTTGCAGCTAAGCCAATGCAGTGACCGAAGCTGTGTGTGTGTGTGCATCGCCTCCTGTGTGTTGTGGACGCGTTCGTTTCGCGATGAAATGCGGCATTGTACTTCTGCGGGTGGATAGTGCTTCCCATGGTCTGGATTATCTTTCTCGAACGACGTACGACTCAACCTCGCATGGGGTATGTGTATGTGCCTGGCTAAAAGCATTCTCGCTTGCGCGCCAGAGTTGTGACTTGCTGTTCGTCCACGCAAACCGGGTGTGAGGTGAGTGCCGAATTTACGACGGGCAGGAGGAGGCAACCCATCGTCTGTCAATCGCGGTTCAGACTTGCAACGCATGTTGTGACGTTGCGTTCGTTCGAAACGCATCTCTGGATTGTTTTGAAGTTGAATAAAATGTACGCGTCAAACCCTGGCATTCGGCTCAGGGCGTTCTCTGCGATTGCACCAAATAAGAGTCACGGGGCTTTCTTTATTGTACGTACTCATGTAACATAAAATCCATGTCGTGCTATGGCCGTGTTGCATTCAATACAAACGGTTAAGCGTTTGTTTACACTTGTTTCGTTTGTCGTAAAATGTCCAACACTCCGGCACTCCGCTGGCAGATCAGCGGGCGAGCCGATGCTGAGCAGACGACTCATCTCTTTGCCGGAAGTGCGTGAAAAAGCCGCCCAATAGCAGGATGTCTAGCTCATGACGAACATCTGGGAATCGATGATGTAGACATGTGAAGATGGCGGCGTCCAAAAATACGAAGGAAAGGGTGAGAAAAAAGCAACAAACTTTGCAACAAAAGTGTGAGCTTTCCGCTGCGCGTAAAAGAGTAATACTTGGCACAGATGATGTTGACGACCCTATCTAACGATTGCGCTAGTTCATTTAGTGTGCTCAAAATGCCTTTCAGGGCCCCTTTAACTAGAATGTTCATGCACCGCCTCCTGCCAACTTCTTCTGAGCCAGTGGAGGATAAGAGGGGGAACTCTCCTGAGCGGCCACATGAGCCGCCTGGTTGCCTGAAGAAAATGGTTCGTGGCCAGGTACTGGTGCCTGGGGTAAGGCCGTCGCGGTCCCCCTCTCCCTCCCCAGCGATGCGTATTCATCAGCACAAGAAGGACCGACGCACACGTCTAAAAGCCCTAACTCCAGCTGGCTACCTCAGCCGCCTACCTCCTATTCCCCGCTCAGGCGAAATTTTTATTAACAAATATATTGCAAATTCAGCATACACACCTGAAACACTTCGCAAGTGGTACACCCCTCAGCTGCCCCCTCGATGTCCTTACTGCCGTACCACCACTCCATCAGACCTCACACACCTAGTTTGGTGGTGCCCAGCTTTCGCCACGCACCGTACATTTAAATCTCCCCAACCCCATCCCGATCCACAACAAACTGATGCACAACTATTATATGAAATAGCGGTTTATTCATTTAAAAGCGGTCTGGCACGGGTTGTTTGAGCGGGTCCTCCCCCGAACGAACTGGTGTATGTGCTCTAACCCTATTGCGATCACCATGAACTGGCCCATGAATTGCAGGTTCTAAGAACTGGCCCAGTTATTGAGTCTACTGAGAACAACCAGCATTTATTTGTTGTTTTTTTCTCTTACCCTCCCTCCCCATTCCTTTCCCCCATCGTGACCAGTGGTCATCCTTTTCTATTAAAGGCTGTCTCTCTCTCTCTCTTCTGAGCCCGCTCTTTCTCTTCCTTCACATGGAGACATCACAAGTTTTTATGTTGTGGGCATCTACTGTGCGTTCGGTATCTGCTCTTGGCATTTCTTTTTTTGCTCGGACTCTGGCTTGTACACACGACTATTGCCAGTGATATTGTGTTCTCTGCGTACATTAGTTTTTTCAACTGCTTTCACATTCCCTACAATGTTCAAACAATTGACCAGGTTGTGCATTCATTTATTCTTGCATAATATATAAACTATACATGTGCAAACATGAAATTTTGGACTGCGTATTACATACGAATACCAAAAACTAACTCAACCGAATGAATCAAATATATTCGAATACGGATATATTTGAGTGTGTATAGCGTTTTTGAAACAAAGCTACAAAAAATGTAACTTAGGCAGTGAGGACTCGGCACATTCGAGTATTTATGTACCGATAGAAAAAGGGTGCAAAAAACGCCAAGTAAAGGGGTAACCCCATGCAGCGGTGGCAACGGCCGACGGGGAAAAAACGTAACTCAATGGGCACGGCAAACTGGTAGTGCGGGCGACAGCGACAGGCGAAAAAATTTATACCCAGGTCACCGGGGTAGGCGACCGCGGCAGGCGACGGGCCATCACCACAGTTGGCTTTTACAAGACCAGAGGCAGCCCACAAGCGAGCGGCAGCGACGAAGACAAAGGGCATTGACGGCAGTGTGCTCTTTTTTTTTTTCGCTTGTCCCTGTCCCTCCCACCATCTGTTTGTTGTACCCATTGATTTACAGTTTTCGCGTCGCTAGTCACCGCCGCTGCATGTGATTACCCCTTAAAAGATTAAGACAACATGCCAAGGGAGCGAAACGAATTTAGCGCACCCTGCCATGAAAAATAGCGGGTTCCTCAACCTGTTGTGACTAGAGAAACTATACAGTCGGCTCACATTAATCAGAAGTCCATGGGGACAGCCAAAAACTTCGAATTAAACGAACATACAATTAAACAGAAGGTACAATATTGCATTGCCATTAGTCCGCAACACTCTTCCCTTCTTGGTTTAGTTCGAAATCTCGGCTTTCCTTGCCCCTTCAGGCGTGCTATACAGTTTGCCGTGATAGTGCAGACTTGTCGCAAAAATCGAAGCCTGAAGCTTTCACGAGCAATGGAAGGGAAGATGACAGGTGTGAAATTAAAGGACAAGAAGAGAGCGGAGTGGGTCAGGGAACAAACGCGTCTTAAGAACATATTAGTAGAAATTAAGAAGAAGAAGAAATGGGGGTGGGCAGGGCATGTAATGCGAAGGCAAGATAACCGTTGGTCATTAAGGGTAACCGAGTGGATTCCTAGAGAAGGCAAGCGTGGCAGGGGGCGGCAGAACGTTATATGGGCAGATGTGATTAAGAAGTTTGCGGGGATAAATTGGTCGCAGTTAGCACAGGACCGGGATAAGTGGAGATCTATCGAAGATACCTTTGTCTTGCAGCGGGTGTAGATTGGTGGTTGTTGTTGGTGTTGTTGTTGTAGTTGATCATGATGATGATGATGCCTTCACCACGCAAACTCGTCACACGGAGCTGTACGCAACAAAGAAGGTTGAGTACCTGAAAAGGCAGATGCGTACGCTGGCACGAACCTCAACTGACCTGCTGCTTTATAAAATGTACACTGCTTCAGCTGCGAATAGCGCCAAAATTGCGCAAAGCAGCGGAGTTTTGACGCTTAAAGGAGTACTAACACCAATTTTCGGCGTTAATATTATTGCACAGTTCGCTTCCTTTATTCAACAGAAGACCCTAGCTGAAATGTGAGCAGCCTGCGACGCGATGAACACACTTTAATTGGATCTCATTTATCGCGCCGACGGAGATGCACGCGGAGCGGCATTCAGCAAATGGACATCAGCGTGACATCACCCCGTGAAAGCCAAAAGAAGTGACGCGACAGCGCTCGTCCAAACCTCGTGACGTCACTTCACGCGCGCGGCCCCGCGAGCGGCGAGCGGGTGCCGCCGCATTCACAAACGGGTGCACGTAGCCAGAGCTAGAGGCATAACCGCTGCCTAGAAAGGCACTGTTGGCAAAAATGAAGTTACACACACGGGAAAGGAAGCGATAATATAGCCTAGAATCACAATAGAAGTCGCCATCAGGACCTTCGGGCAGCTCAGCCGTTCAGCTCCGGCGGCGGCGCGGTCAAAACAGCGCCTCCACCGGCCTCCCGAGTGTTTTGACGTCCGCACAAAGCGGTGAGGTCACGCCGGGATTCTGTCATACGCGCCTGTCGGGATGAAAGCGCGGGAATTTGAAACAAACGATTTTCAGGCCGTTCAATGTAATTAACTATCGCACGCTGAAGTATTTAAAGTGATTTTTCAGGTTCGCCAGACCATTAAGCATCGCTAAAAGCAATAAAAGTGGAGCATCAAATTTCCGTGTCAGTTCTGCTTTGAAAATTTGACATTTTGTCGCGATATGATGATCCCCTTGATGCTTTTTTATTCGAAACAACTTCCACTTGACCGATATATATTGTGTAGCCTGGAATTATTGAGCTATTTCTTCTATTTAATTGCATGTAAGATTTCCAGGACCAGACCATAACTTCCAATTAACCAAAAATTTCAAGTATACGTGGCTTCAAATTACCAAGAGTTCGCCGCATTTGAATGGCTTGCTAGAGCCGTTCAAAATAGGTTAGGTACGCTAGTGGTTCGTAGGACTTTTGCTTTAATGTAAGCATTGCCAACGAGTAATAACGCTTTATTTCTCACTCATACAACCTTTATCGACGGGAAATTTCTTTCCAGCCGATAAATTTTGCACAGGTCGCATTGCACCTCAGCCAACATTGGCCACGAGAGTTCCACTGTTGCGCAGAGCTTTCATGGTAGGCCTTTTTGCATGGCTCTGGCGTCGTGCTAAAAAGCCAACTCCCTAAAAAGCCAGCCATGCAGTGAAGCTTGTAAGTTTGCAAGTCGCGTGGCAGAGCCAACTTTAATTTCTGTACTAATGCCTTACTTGCTCCATGAGGTCAAACATTTGGTCTTATAAGCAGTGAATCGCGCCGAAATTACCTACGTACACATGTAGCAAGGCTTACGAACGAAAGTATGCTAAAAGAAGGAAAACCACACAAAACTAGTGCAAGCCCTTCGTGGTTCCACAAGGCTGCGTGTCTCCATAGCCTCCCAATTGAAACCATCAGGTTGCCTGGTATTCGTCGGAGCTGCCAGGGGACCCCGTGATTCGGGCCGCAGTGGCGCGCCAGGTGAAGCTATCACTTTACGTGGTGTTTGTCGAAGGTATTCGATTTACTAGCACCAGTGTCTCTGTACGGAATGTGCTTCGTACTGCTCGATTCTGCGCCAGCTAAGTGTGGTCGAACAGGCAAGTACAGTGGCAAGACGGAAGTGCAGGAGGGGTATAATTCCAGCCTAAGCCACAATGCTTGCCATTTAAAGCCACATAAACAGACGTAAGAGCCCAAGAAATGTTTGTAAATTATAATACCTCAAACAGTAAACAGCGCAGAAAATTCCGTAGAATAGCAAACACTATTCATGAAAGATTTTAATTTTGCACACCTGTAACTTAACATAGAAACTGACATTTCATGTCATTAAATATTTATAGCCTTGGTGAAATTGCTAATTTTACCCATTTCCTAAACGCTAAACTGATGCTGCGCTTTATTATTCTACTTCTTCGAGTAACGTGAAGCAGGAAAACTGTGATGCAAGTGACAGGTGTCATGACCACACGCCCTTTCACATAACACAATTATCCACTTATAAACTTTTTATCTCGCATGCTCGTGCTTCCCGCGCTGCTGCACCAGCATAAAAAAAGGTACCGAAAAAATGGAAAAAAAACACTAAAAATGAACAAGGGCTCGGGTTAAACAAATGTATATCTCGCTCATCCTGACTGGGATAGATTGAACAACTATCAGTATTGACTGTTCTGCTGCACAAATAATTTCGTTGCAACGCGGCTCGTTAACGCAATCTGCTTGCCATTTCCTTTTCAGAGCACACCTCTTAAGTGCCCGCTCCTGTGAATTGGCGTCGCCATCGGCTTCTTTGTAACCAAACGAAGGAGAGGGCACTAGACATAAATAAGATGGAGCAAGCAAGAAAGTGGAGGAGGAAAGTGTGAGGGGCAGGGCAGTAAGGCTAGGCCACGCGAGACATACAGTGTTGGTGTCAGCGAGTCGCTGCAAGGGAACACCCGAGTAGGGCGCGCCATCGTGTGTTCACTGATGACGCGATTCCTTCCTGAGACAGAGCAGCCACGTGCCTTCACCGAGAAGACTGCAGTTCGCGCTGGGTTCCAATTTCGCATTAAGAAATATTATAATCGCCACATTTTTTGAGAAGTAGTTCTAGCACAGTGTTAAAAAAAAATTCACAATATACTAGTTACGTATAATGTTTACTTTTAGTGCACCAAATGGTGAGCACAATATAGTGTCAGAAATGCTGCTACCAGTCAACTCTAAATCACACAGTACAAACAGCTCACTGTAATTGGGGCACAAAATACTCATAGACTGCCGACAGTACTCAGAACATTTATATTGCATTCGGACTCTTGAATTGCTACTTTAGCTTTATGTGCACACAGGACAACTGTATCATCATTTTGACTCCAATGTGGCAGTGTATTTGTGCAAGAATGCTCAAACCATAAAGAAACTGTTGTTTCTGAAATAAACTAAGCAAATCAAGGTTTTCTTTGTTGGGTGCCAGTTTTCTTGCTTTTCCGTGAAATTCATAACTCGTTCTATTTGACACATTTGGAGAATGTAAAAATGTGTGAAAGCTAACCTCAGGTGTCGCATATATACCTGATGGAACATAGCTTGCACCACATGAAAAAGACAGTGAAAACGCGTCTGTTACAGGTGGCTAATCACCCAGAAAAGAACGCATAAATGCCATGCAGGCATTCTTCAAAACCAAAACGCTAGCAGCACGCCACATTTTCAGCAGCATCAGCATGGCGTTAGGACAATTAGCACACTCACCCACTGAAAGATAGCGCACCTAAAATAAAATATACCAATACTTAACCTGAGACTAGGTCGAACATTGTATACAATTGTGCTTGGATGCCTTTCAAATTTGCCGCCAATCTACCATGGAGAAGCAATTGTTACGACCGCGTTCTCACTGTATCACGATTTCTGTTTCGTGAATGAATGCTTTGCTGTTCTAGCTTTGTCTAATACCATTTGGTATTTCATGTGCTTTTAAAGATTAATCCGTACCCAAGTCCCAATAATAGTCAATGGCTGCTGAATGTAACGAAATGTCGAAGCTCGCGTGGTAACACTGATCTAAACAAACCTGCAAGATGGCGGCGCCCGCGTCTTTTTACAGTAGTTCTGTTATCGAACTCAATTACAGTTTGTTATTTACGGTCGATATTACGCCGTTTTTCAGCTTAATTGATGCACTCGAAGCCGAAATAGCTTCGCAACCAAGCGATTCTCTACAGCTAAGCTGTGAAAGTACCAGCGGAAGTAGCCCACCTTCCTCGCACGACCCGTCACTACTTGGTTGTTTTAATGTTAGCGGCTTCGCCATACTTTTTATACTACTCCTAGGATGTTCAGGCATAATTTGCAGTCAGTGTAACGTGGCCTGTTTCATCTATTTTGTTGAAAACTTTGTAGAACGATCGTTATGATTTGCTGATTTTCGGATCAAGAACTTCGGTAACCATTCGAGTGTGCGAATCAATCAGGGATCGAATATTTTTTCCAACATTTAAATTTGATGAAACCTGATTTTTCTGAGGTTGGAATTTACGGATAAATTTGTGTTAACGTATCGTCGTATGGTGCCGCGGTAAGGCGACTGCGACGCTCCCAAAAGTTGCTCATTGCATCAGTGGCGCAGCTGCTTGTGTTGCGGACATTCCATGGGCATGTGGAGTGAAAATAAGTTCTTTAAACACCGAAAGCGTGCTTCTTAGCCGAACGTGGTAGACAAGACGAGATTGGAATAGACGTTTGCATGTTTTGGAACATGCAGTCAGCACCCTGCTTGCAAATGTTGGTTGACTTCCAAGGCCAAACAAATACGGTGCTTTCCGTGCTATTTGAGCATACTACACTTCTTTAAGGCTTAAGCTACCAAGCTTAAGTTTTACCCCACAATGGGATAACCTGGAATGTTATCCCCTTACACTGCAGAGTATGGTTACGTTTCAATGTACATGTAATACATCCACTACTGTGGCCCCACTTTCACTCAGATGGATGCTGGGAAGTGCCAAATTTTATCATAAGATGTGATGTGTGCCTGACTGCAGCGTAAGCTGTCTGAATCCACATTTCAAACGTCAGGAGTTCCTCCACCACAGTTTCATCCGGCTAGTCTTACCTTCGGGTGATGTTGTAATGGCCAAGTCCAAAATTCGTCGGCTAGGAAGCTATACACAAGTTTATGCATCTTGCCTATGATGCTGGAGCATATGTTTACAACATATACGTACGCACATATAAGCATACACCAGCATATATGCTTACTGAATGCAATACATGCCTGATGAAACATATTTGTTTGCCAAATGTGTAAAGATGTGGTAGCATTTGAACAGTTACCAAGTACTGCTTAGTGACACTAGCTATCTTGTTTTTCTGTAACTAGTTTAGCCACTATTTTGGGTTCAACATTGCAGGCAGACGTTGGCATAATTTATACTGTTTAGCTCGAAAAGTGTGATGCTGAGCCTCAATATCACATGAATTACTTGGCCTGTTTCTCTGAAATTATTGCAAACTGATAAAAGCGATACGCTACCCTACCACCGGATGATAAGGCCATGTAATCCTGATCCTGACTATATTGCCGCGAACCATGCATTGGGTTTGTTTATTTGTGTTTTGATTTTACCGCCCGGCTGCGCCGGTCTGTGTTACCTCTGTGCCAAGGGAAGCGCGTGTTCCATTCTTTCTTTCTTTGCCGCATGTGTTATCTGTTCTGATAGGGAGAGCATTCCGATCTAACGTGAACAGCCCGGAATAATCTTCTTGGATCTACAATGTTCTCGATGTGAATCGACGGTTCGAGAGCCATGCGCGCCGAAAGATAAAAAGCCTGCAGAGCAGACGCCGGGGTATTCGATTTTGCGACGTTCACCGACGCACGTCACTTTGTAGACCGCTGTTTCGCCGCCTCTGTATTCTTTTGAGTTGTTAGGGGAGCACAAGTTCGCTCCAATAAACTTGTTTCTTTTCCAAAACAACTGCGTCGTCCCTGGCTTCGTGACAATATATACCCTAACCTCCCGTTGTTACTGTCGTCCTCGGTGTCGCTCCTTTGGTGTTTGCAGAAACTGCTGTGCCGAGAATACCCGACGCCCCTGGGCATTGCCTAGCAAAGATGTCTTGTTTAAATTTTTTTCAATCTGTAGCGCAGTAAAAACAGAGAACAAGGTGAGTACGGGACCAGTTCTAACTTTCAAAAAATGCTTTATCACAAGATTAGCACGTATAAACGCATCTGGCTCGCAAGAGCAGCTATGTGGCAAGCACGATATTGGCCAAACTGGCAGGTGTTTGAATGTCCGTTTAAAGGAACACAAGAATAAAGTAAGCAGTGTTGCCACCGATGGCCAGTTGACCGACCACTGTAAAAAATGCTTACCGGGAAACCCATGTTATCCCCTGCGTGAAGATATGATTGTTTTGTATTATAACCGGTCTGGACTGACGAAAGAACTTGAAGAAGCAACTCAGACAGCATGTTCGGGTGTGCAGTGGGTCAGTAGACCGTCTATGGCTTTATCATAGCCAGAGCTGGATTTCTCGGGGTAGGCCATGAAGTTTTTAGTACGTATACCATAGAGCAATCTGCACCTGGAAATCCATGTCGTCTTGGGGGGTTATGGGAAGGCCACAGCTTCTGTCTTGGGCTTGGCATTACATTGGATTCTTAAGCTGTTTCTCGAGTTTTTTCTTCACTACCCATTAACCTGTCTACAAGCTACGAGATCTTCCCAAATCATCCCCGTTCTGTAGAAGCCGTGAGCCGTGGCAACTGCGTTTTGGGTAAAAGACCAGGCAGTGCGTAATCGTATACCTAACGCTGATGATGCCGGAGTCGAAGGAACGTACGACTGAGCGGGTGATATATGCCGTCGCGAAAATTGTAGCTGACGAAAAAATGCGCGCCAATCCACCAAGTGATGTTGGCTGGAAAGCGAAGCTGTGAACGAGACCCACAACGATTACCCATGCGACACCACTTGAATCACATGCATGGCTCTACAAAGATCAGAACGAGAGACAAGTAAAATACACTTGACCACACCCTTTATTACTTCAGAAAGATTGTTTGCCAGGGTAAATCAATGCATGATTCGTGTACGGTGGTTGATTCAGTTGTATTGGTGAAGCACACGAGTGGAAACGTTTTTTTATAAAATTAAAAAAAAAGCCTAAACCCGGTGTCAGGCGGTTTCACTTCTCCTCCTTTTCTGCCGCCGCCGACGGAGATGACCAGATCGGCGGCATAGACGGAGAAGTGAGAGGCCGTGCGTTGGTGTGAGCTTCCTTTAGTTATTAAAACTCCTAGCGCACACGGCCCTTACACGTGCGGTGGGCGGCGCGGAAGCGGCGCGATTGGTCGCGTGACGCTATCACATGGCATCCAGCGAGAACGCAGGAGGTAAACCCGCAGGTGCGCTCGGTGAGTGCAGCGTTGGTCTCCCCCGTCTCCGCGTTAGCTCCTAGCTCAATGGGCGCGACAACGGCCTCTCACTCCGTTTATCTATTCGTTCCAGGTTAGATTCCTGGCGGGGCCAGTAACTTCATTTGTTTGTTCGCGGGAGTTTTCCGTTGACATCAGCGGTCATGACAGAACCCTTGAGGAGTAGAGGTAACAAGCTTCGCTTTAAAAAGAAGAAACCAAGCGTTCTTCGACGACGACGAGATATGACAGATACGGGCGCTTGTATCCGTCCTAGCTTGTCTTCGTCCACAACTGTTTAACGCCGCACTTTCTTTTTGCTAAAGGATGAACTAACTCGCTCAGCAACAACTTCTGTTTAACTGTAGCTGACGGTCGGTGCACCGGTTCACCACGGAGGCGACGTTTTCATACGCACGATCAAAAACATTTCCACGCTCTTCAAACAACGTATTATTGGAAATAATGTTAAAATTAATAAAATAACACTCTCTAATGAGTTTCCCAAATATTAACCTTGTTGTTAACTACCAGCTTGGTCTGCAGAATAGTAATAACAATCGTTCCGGCAAAAATACACTTTACATCCTTTTTTCTTCGCTTTAAAACAGCCTGTTTGATTTTCCACTTCGATAATAACACATCATTGTTTGCGTTTTTGGCACTGTGTTCAAATATACGGCCACTAAAACATTTTAATCCAAGCCAATGACCAAGCTAAGGTAAGCGTGAGGCATAATGAAGGCCATGACGACACAGGCGGCCTTGATATGAGCCGCATAGACAGTAGCGCCGAATTCCTCTCTAGTGTATATAGTAAGAAACTATGGGGTAAGCAGCAGATGGTTGCTTTTGTCTGTCGTCTTTTGTTGTTCGTTTTGATGTTTCCCCTCCTTTCTCTCCTATGCCGAGCCAGATGTTTTTATATGTGCTGGTCCTGCAATAAAGCATTTGTAGAAAGTTAGCTCTTGTCCCGGCCTCGCCTCATCATCTGTTTCTACTGCGCTGTGTTTTCCGTGTGTTCTAACATTGTTACACTCTTTCTTTCTTTCTTGCACGTCACTTTTTCGCTCCGTGCCCTTTTTTGCCCCGTGCCCTTGACTGGCGAACTTCACAGTTTGACAAAGTGACAAATGCGATTCGATAGGGTAGGGCACCTGGCAAGCTAGGGCTACAATTTATCCCTACTACGTACATCACTACTCACCGTCACAGCCATCACTGATTCGAGGAAGGAGCCTCACCCCACTAATGAGAGGATAGAGTGTGATAAGCAGCATCACGAATGTTCTTACAAGAAGCAGATGTGGTCCTCACTATTGTGAGAAAGTAATGAAAGCGTGATACAGCTTCTAATGCGTGACAGTAACGAACGAGTAGAATACCACTGTCCCTCTTCCACATCATAATTCCTTCCCTCAGTCTTGCCATCCTTGACAGCGCTGTGTTTGTGCCCTCTTCTCTTTGTCTCCTGTTGTTAGCGCTGTTACCGTGAACATGTACCACCTCGCCCAATCTTCCGTTTTAGCTCCATCCTTGATGTTATTGCCTTATCACATGGCAAGAGGGAGAGCCGGCACCTCCCTTCCAAAGGGGCAATGTTATGTCGCACATGCCTCGCCGACTTGGAGCATCCTTTAGGGAGTGCGTTTTTTTCTTTTTTTGCTTATGCATATATGTGAACTCGCATTGTGCCCTGTAATCCTTTTAAAGGGGCCCTAAATAGGCGTCTGAAGGTCGCCATTTAAATCGTGCGATTGGTAGAGTACCCCTTCACGACAACGTATACCAGATATAACACCTCTGCTTAAAGCCGGGGCCGCACAAACCCGCAACAAAGATCCTTTCTTTCTTTCCTTGCTCACCTACCGCTTCGCCGCCGCTACACTGCCGCGCTCTAACAGGCGGCAAATTGCTTGTGACCCACCGTCTGTGACGCACGAAGCACGGAATAGTACAGCGTCGCTATTGCTGGGCGCCTTTAAATGCTGTAGCCAACCAGCGTTCCCGGCTCTGGAGGAAACGCGGGTGCGCATAGTGCTTCCGTACAGGCGGCACGGCATATTCAGTAAGGACGAATGTCGATCGTCGCCATCCGTCACACGAACTTCGCTGAGTTTGTAGATATAGCGCGTCGTTTACAAGGTATGAATAACGCTGAAAAACACGGAGTGTTTCTGCAGGCAAAGACGCCCGCTACACACGCGACCGCGGCAAGCATCTGCCTGTACGGTCGACAAGGACAAGCAGTGAGACAAATGTTTTAGATGCGAAGCATCTCATGGTCTGGGCTATGTCCCTCCCTCCGCCGTGCGGCGTCCACACCCCCACTGCGCATGCCTGGCCAGGCACCGCTGATGATGATTGTGGCAGGATGCCCCTAGGGATTGGCCAACCAAAAAATCCGTCACGAGATAGCATCGCGTTCAACCACCGTCGTCATCTTCCCGTAGGGAACCTCCTCCCGCAACGCCGCGATGAGTGCAACGGGCAACGCCGCCGGTAACGCCACCTGCAACTCCAGCATCAACGCCAGTGTCAGCGCCGCGGACAGCGGCGCGGTGAAGAGGGCACAACAAGAAGAACAAGAAGACGAAGGAGCAGGACCTCCTCCTGCCGTGATCGTCCACCCGGAACACGAAGACGGCGACCTCATTCCGAGCCAAGACTGGGTGCGCCTGATCAAACACGCGAGTCCGTGCGCTGCCGTGCGGAAGCGCCAGGACATCATGAACCGGGACGACTACTACAACTGGATGAGGATGACAAATACGGAACAACATAAGCTACTGTGCGAGATCATCCACCGTCGGACGACGCCGTCAGCACCTCCGTTACGGGTCTTCTTCACCGGACCGGCCGGTTGCGACAAGACGTTCGTCCTCCGGCTTGCCATGCACCTCTACAACCGGTACAGCAACACCGGCATATCACACCGCCTACAATGCGTTCGTCATCTGCGCGAGCACCGGAAAGGCGGCTGTGGCAGTGGGAGGAACCACGGTGCATGCGGCTTTCAAGCTCTCTCGAAGGACCACCGGCCCCAACAAGGACGGAGGCCTCAGCGCCACCCAGTTTAACACCTTCCGCGTGGCTTTTCGCAACGTGAAATGCGTGATCATAGACGAGGTGAGCATGATGTCTGCGGACAACCTAAACGCAGTCGACTTGAGTCGACCCCATGGCTGCTTCGCATGCAACTCAGGGTTCCCCTACGGGAAGATGGTGAAATTTTTTATTTGGGATAGCTCGAAGCCGCAGGGTTGAAGCAGGGGGTCGACCACGAGCCCACTGTGTGGTGTACGCATGGTATGGCGTACACCGCAGCAGCTAAAACCTGTCACCGCCCACCACCAGAGCGGGTCTAATGCTGAAAATCAGTTTACAAATGCGTAAAAGGGTGGAGATAGTTCAGTGAAAGATTGCGCTGGGGATCGTTGTCGGCGGGGCCTCGCAAAGCGGTGTCTGAATAGCTGCGGCGATGCTAAGACTTTTCTCCGACCTCGGTGGGACCAGTTCGCCGCGACAGCGCCGCATTCAGAAACGCTAGTCGTCGGTGACAATCTTCAGTTATTGCCGTGAGCGAGTATGTTGTGTTTGGAACCCCCCTATGTGGCCTTCAACGCTCGTTTCCTCAATTTTGAAAAGGACTTGCCGACGCGGGTACGGCCGGTACGAGGAGCAGTTTGATGCGGGCTGACCACAGACCGGCCCCGCTGAGCGGTAGCGGCTTTAGTAGGCAGATATTTATTGGCCGTTGTCTGCTAAAAAAAAAGGAAACGTGACGTACCACCGAGCGGAGCCAATGGTTTTACGCATCTCGAACCAGCCTGTTTCTCTATGTGGTTTCGTGCCTGGTCGGTGACATCACAGCTTCCACAGTGCCTTGGAGGCGCTGAAAAGGTAAATGCGCCAGCCCTTATTGCGGGCCCTTTTCAATGAACGATAACTCGGCTAATACTGGACACTTCTAAACCATTTTTGCAGCAGGACGTTCTTTGAATAGTACTGCAAAGATTGCGCACGTACACTCGCAACCTTTGGAACCCTGTTTAGGGCCCCTTTAAAGGAGAAATTCATTTCCCCCGGTAATCCTATTGTCGAACACTGAGCATTTTTTGCCAGCACCTGTTACCCCCAGGGAGCCACAAGCCAAGTCACCACAAACTTCGCACAGATTAATACCACTGCTGTTCTGTTACTGGATTACTGCAGAATTACTGCAGTTTTCATTGCAAACGAATTGAATGAACCACCTCGGAAATTCCTGTGTTCAAAATTAAGCGTTCTGCACAGACGCATGCGCACCAGTAACTTGATCTATAACTTGTTGTTAGGTGCGTACCACCGAAGGTCATTCGTGCAATCGCGGCTTAAAAACAATCTTTCCGGCACGTTTAGGTATACGCGAGTGCATGCCCGAGAAAGAGCTTTTTACTTGTACCCACGACGGCTTTACATCTAATTAGGGCACCGGAGCAATCTGCTTTCCCTTTCAGCACGGTGTGAGATTTTCATTTTTTACACCATGGCTTTCAACCTCCATTCACTACGCAAGTAGAAGTTTCACATAAATGTCTGCCATGTGAATTAAAAGAACATTGAAAATAATTCAGATTTGCGACTAATTCAGAAATTCAGATTTGCGACTGCATTGTGCATTTGAACTAATGGAATTAATTATTTCCCTTTGCCTGGCAGTATGAAGCTTTAGTTGGCTTAGAGCAAAAAAGAAAAAGAAAATACCAAGTGCTGCACGCGGCCGCCGCACCTACTACCACAATGATATGACACTCGTTGGTAATTAGTTTTTATAACTGTGCCTCTAAAAATTTGGTTTCAAACCATTTCGTAGTTAATATTTACTCTTTAGTTTCTTGCGCACATGTAATGCAGGTTCTACAAGCAAGCAATGCGCTAAAAGTAGCCCTTTAGTCTTGCCGGCTTGTCGTCATAGCGGCGTCGGCAAATCAGAACGAAGACGTTGCGAAGGATACGACTGTCTCGAACACTTTTGTATCTTCAACACAATGCCTCTGAGTTGGCCGCAAGAACTCGGACCTTGGCCTTCGCATTCCACTCTTTATTCTGAAAATGCAAAAAGCGATATCTATAACTTACTTCAGAGCCCGCTCGGAACACGAAAAGTTCAATGCACTTGCGGTCAGTTCTGAAATGTTAGTTCATAACTGAAAAAAAAAATTCATACTAAAACTACTTCATAACTAAAAAGCAAAAAGCAAATCGGCTCAGAGGGCCTGGGAACAAATGATAGATAGAGTAAATGTTTATTTAAAAGGAGAAGAGGTCTGCCTGAGAAAGTGATCTTGGGCCTGGTATACTTCGCACGGGGGGTGGGTATTGGGGATAAAAAAAGAATGGAATGAATATGGACGGTATGGGAAATGACAATGAAATCGGCAAATGAACTATGTACAAGCCGTAAAACTTCACATACAACCGGGAGCTTAATCAGATGACTACAGTCCATTTTTCAGCACATGATTATCATCCAGTAAGAAAACATTGAGACATCATTTCGCAGTCTGTTAAATTTTGTTGCAACCTGGAGCCGAGAATCCAGAGAGGAGTCACTAAGAAATGTAAGCAGGGCTTTAACGGCTAGGCTTTGTTTCCTGTTGTCAGCCCACATGCCCAAAATCTTTTTGTTCGAACAGAGGGCGAGTGTCCAAGCGTGCTGCCTCAAGCTCCTTTCGCTCACTAGAGTACTTTGGAAAAGAGCTAAGCAAATATCCCATAGTCTCAGGACATTAGGATGGGAGTAACACTTAGGGAGAGAAAACGAGCTTCAGGGATCAGGGAACAAAGTAGATAATGTCATAGTTCAAGTAAAGAAAAAGAAATGGCCTTGGGCTGGCCATGTAGAGAGACGAACCTGCAACCAGTGGACAATTAGGGTAACATAGGGAACACCAAGAGCCGGGTCTAGAAGAAAGGGAAGGTCAATAACACAATGGAGGGATGAAAAACGGAAATTCGGCGGCCGACAGTGGACTCGAGCGGCGCAGGACAGCAGCGGTAGGAAATCATTGGAAAAGGCCTTCGCCCTGCGGTAGACCTGATTATGCTGTTGTTGACATCGTTTTTGTTGTTGTTGTTGATGACGATGATCATTATGATGATGGTGATGATAGTGTGGTGGGGCTGGTGATGACGGTGATCATAAATTAAACAATACTGTCACGCAGTCAAAGACGACGCAGTTGTCTTCAAGGAAAACAAGTTTATAGGAGCGAACTTGTGCTCCCTTAACAACTCAAAGAATACAGGCGGCGAAGCAGCAGTCAACAAAGTGACGTGCGAAGGCGAGCGCGACAATTCGAATGGCGCGGCATCTGCTCAGCGGGAATTTATCACTCGGCGCGAGGGTTTCTCGAATAGTCGAGTTGTATCCAGAACACTGCAGATCAACGAAGATTATTCTAGGCGGTTCACTTTAGTTCGGAACGGTCTCCCTATCAGAAGAGATAACACATGCGGCTGAGAAAGAAAGAACGGAACACGGGCCTCCCTTGGCACACAGACAACACTGATAACACAGACCGGCGCAGCCGGACGGCAAACGCAAAACACAAATAAACAAACCCAATTCATGGTTCGGGGCATCACCCCCCCTCTAACAGTGCATCGACCCGATGCTGACATAAGCGATAGTTCGAACAAATAAAGAATAAAAGTCCGTCATCGTGCGTGGAAATGTTTTAAGCGAACCACGTGGACGACTTCGGGCCGCGTGCGTCGTCGTGATGTTTCGGAATCACCATCGGGGATCACCTCGTAGCTAAGGTGGCCAACACGTTGTAGAATCCGGTAGGGTCCGAAGTACCGTCGTAGAAGCTTCTCACTGAGTCCACGTCGTCGGATGGGAGTCCAAACCCACACATGATCCACTGGGCGGTGCACGGCATCTCGGCGTCGGAGGTTGTACTGTCTCGCATCAACCAGCTGCTGGTCCGTTGTGCGAACTCGAGCGAGCTGGCGGGCCTCCTCTGCACGCTGAAGGTATCCTTGGACGTCTGCGTTGAGGTCGTCGTCTTCCACGTTGGGAAGCATGGCGTCTAGCATCGTAGTCGGCCGTCTTCCGCAGACAAGCTCGAACTGTGTCATCTGCGTAGTTTCCTGGATAGCCGTGTTCTACGCAAACTTGATATACGGTAGGACTTCGTCCCAAGTCTCATGTTCAACGTCGACGTACATAGACAGCATATCCGCGATTGTCTTGTTCAGGCGTTCCGCTGGTCCGTTCGTTTGGGGGTAGTACGCCGTCGTTCTTCGGTGATCCCTGTTGCTGCAGCGTAAGATTCCGTGCATGAGCTCCGCAATGAAGGTCATTCCGCAGTTCGTA
Organism: Haemaphysalis longicornis; assembly: GCF_048455015.1. NCBI lineage: Eukaryota > Metazoa > Arthropoda > Arachnida > Ixodida > Ixodidae > Haemaphysalis > Haemaphysalis longicornis. The sequence continues at coordinate 11,595 of NW_027526280.1, read as the reverse complement.
ATTAGGACTTCAGGGGCTCCATGTCGCAGCAGAACTTCATTTATGAAAAACTTGGCGACTTCTTGTGCAGTCCTCCTCGGAAGAGCGGCGGTCTCTGCGTAGCGCGTCATGTAGTCTGTTGCTACGACAATCCACTTGTTCTCGGATCGTGACGAAGGGAACGGGCTCAGAAGGTCCATTCCGATCTGTCGGAATTGCCTCGATGTGACGGCGATCGGCTGCAGAAGTCCGGTGGGTCTCGTCGGTGGCGTTTTTCGTCGCTGGCTGTCACGGCAGCTCCGGACGTAGTTTGTGACGTCGGATTTAAGGCGGGGCCAATAGTAATTCGCCTTGATTTTTCCAATTGTGAGAGCTGTGCCGAGATGGTCGGAAGACAAGTCGTCGTGGCGCCCTTCCAAACTTTCGTCGCGAAGATCAGCCGGGATGACAAAAAGGTAATTCGCTTTTGTTCCAGGGCTGAAATTCTTCTTCCGGAGGTTGGAGATTTTCAGGATGAATGCTGGGGAGTTGCGTTTGAAGGCCCTAGGTACGGCGACACTGCGTCCTTCGAGGTAGTCGATCATGACGCGTAAAGCCCGTACTACATGGAGCGATTTCGCCTGCGAATTCGCTGATGCGGCGCCGCTCGTGCGGCAAAACCACCTTTTTTTTCTTTTCTGCGACAAAGTGCCAAACATTTGAAGCGGTCGAGCAAGCGCCGCTCGTGCGGCGTGTGCGGCGTAGAGGGCCCGGACCTGCGGACAATAGGAGCACAGCTCGGCACCACTTGCACTCTTGGAAACCAGATAGCGTTGCTTGTACGAGCGCGACAAAGGCGCGGGCACACCAAAACGTTTGTCTTTTCTGCTGTGTGTGCGTATATTGATAAAGAATTGGCGATTCTTATATAAAACCGCAAATAAACTTATATTTACCGCAAACCAGGCAGAAACAACTTGCCAAGAAAGTAAAATAAAACCACCCTTGTTAAAATCACAACAACCTTTGCTGGTGGCAAACTTAATTCCGTCTGCAAACAAGGCGCATCTGAAATGCGAAAATCGCGGCGTTCGCAGGCCCCATGTAGACAATTACAGGCATTGCGAACTTCGCAAGTGCGAATGTTCGTTCCAGCCGATTCGCAGGCGAAATTCGCTCCATGTAGAACGGCCTTAAGTCGGGGTCAGAACGCTGCTGGGCTGCTAGGTCACTCTGTGTCACGATTCCGAAGAACGCGCTGTCTTCATCGGAGTCTTGCGGTGGTGGGTCAACGGGGACGCGAGACAGGTAGTCGGCGTCGGAGTGTTTCCTCCCGGATTTATAGACTACTGTAACATCGAATTCTTGCAGGCGCATGCTCAACTTACCAAGACGGCCAGAGGGGTCCTTCAATTGGCGAGCCAACAAAGCGCATGGTGGTCTGTCACAACCTTGAACGGTCTTCCATACACGTATAGGCGAAATTTCGAAACGGCCCATATAATCGCGAGGCACTCTTTCTCAGAGGCTGAGTAGTTTTTTTCTCCTTGGACAGACCCCAGCTGGCATAGGCGATTACGTTTTCGCCCCCGCTTTGCTTTTTGGACGAAGACGGCACCCAAGCCTATATCACTGGCGTCCGTGTGCATTTCCGTTTCGGCGTTTTCGTTGAAATGCGCGAGCACGGGCGGGCTTTGCAGGCATTGTTCAGCTCACAGAATGCTTTTAAATGCAGAGCATTTCTTAGCCTCGCCTCATCCTGCGTCGGACGGCGTTCACAGCTCCGCGTCCGCAGCAGGTGCGCCTCTCCTCCTTCCCTCCTCTCTCTCAACAGCAGCTGGCGCGCGCATGCGTCGTAGTCAGCCCGTTCGCTCCGTCGTGGTCTCGGCGTAACAGGTGCGCGATAGCAGCGTGGTGGGGCGTAGAAGGGCGCGCGCTGCTTGCGCATGCGCGCTCTCCCCCCCCCCCGTACTGCTCTCCCTCTACGGCGCGCGCTGCAAATATAAAGCGGCTAGCGGTCGCTCGTGCTTCAGTCACTGCGTTGCTCCTTCCTTCCTTGGTTGACGCTCGCTCCCACGTTTACTCGTGTCTGCTACTCCAGCATTACGGAAGAAGCGATGGAAGCAACACTGCCTTCAACCAGTACTGAAGCCCCAATGCTCTGCATTTACTCGTGTTCCCCTCGCGGGAAGGCGCGGGAATTTTTTTTTTCTTGGGCGCCTTCCCAGCTGAAATGGGTGCTATCTTTCGTCAAGCGCCTGAGTGACTCTGCAATGCGTGCAACGTTTGCGACGAAGCGCCGGTAGTATGCGCACAGTCCGAAAAATCTGCGCACGCCCTTCTTATCTTTCGGTCTTGGGAACTTCTCTGTGGCTGAATTTTTCGCCGGGTCAGGCAGCACTCCCGCGGCGTTGACGACATGGCCCAAAATCTTGAGTTCCTCGTACGCGAAGCGGCACTTTTCAGGCTTCAGCGTTAACCTCGACGTACACACAAAACTTTTTAACACCCTTTTAGCCAAAAAAGGTGTAGCATAAGTGGTAAAAGGGTGTTGGGAGGCCTTTACACCTTTTCTCATGTATCTCAACACCCTTTTTCTAGCTCTACGCCGTTTCTGTGTGAAAAAAGGGTGTTGACCAACTTCAACACCCTTGGTTCTTCCTAGGGTGTTGAAAGGGTGTGGAAATGGTGTTCAGCTGTTCATTGAATAAGGCCATGTTTGGATGCATAATAGCACTGCAAAAAAGAAGACATCCCCTCCTATACTCCTCTACTCGCAAGAAATTTTCAAAAGAAAAAAAATTATCCTATGCATAGATCGCTCGTTTCCATATGCGGTGCACCTCATGCCCCAAGTTTTGCTTTGGCACGTGAAACACCAATTTGAACCTTTAAAACTGAAAGGACTTTAGTCGTGTGGCAAAAAGGGTGGTTACCGACTGCAACACCCTTGGCTTTCTGTAGGTCTTTGAAACGGTGTGAAACGAGCGTTCCGTTGCAAAAAAAAAAAGAAAAGCGGAGCTGGGGGTCGCCCTAGTTTCTTCCGGTGTTGCTAAGTTTTGTTATGTTTGCTAAGCTTTGCAATGTTCTTGCTAAGCTGGAATGACCACGGAGGGGTGAGGCCAAGGTTAACCGAATTTTAAAAAGCTGTTCCAGTCCCCCCCCCCCCCTCCCCACCCACTTCCAAAGGATTCAAGGGGGAAACAAGCTAGGTGGGCCCCCAGCTATGCTGTTTCTCCAGCCTTGCACCACTATTGCAAGCTGCGCCAATTTTTGTGCCTTTTAGAATCCAAAAAAGACTAGTACTTTGAAATGGTACAGTAAGAGGTACCCATACGCATGCATACGCCCCTTGTGCTCACAATATAACTAGCTCGAAAGCCGACTTCACTGTTATAATACCCAATTTGCGGTGGTGCACCCTTTACAGGTGCCGCAGTTCTTTTTGTTTATATTTTTTTTTGCTAACGCTACCGAAACTAGCTCGAGCTTCAAAAGCTTCACTGGTAATAAATTATGCCAATTCATATTGCTTTAAACATCGTGAGGTACAAAACACCCCCCGCATGTAGAAAATGTTCAGTCCACCCGTGTAAACTGGTACCAAACGCCTCCAAAGTTGGAGGTCTCCTCACCTTTTTCTTATCCCTTCACCTTTTTTCTTAGGTGGCGGTGTTTTCTTACACCATTTTTCTTACACCCTTTTTCTTTACGCCCTTTTTCTTATTTTCGAACACTCTAATTTGTAGCTTTACCCCCTTCTGGGAAAAAGGTTGTTGAAATAATGAACACCCTTTTTGAAGGGTGTTAAGGAAGCGAGAAAGATTAGTTTGGTATTTAATGAAATTCTATAAGTTATGGAACACAAAAACTACCTCATAATTAAAAAGTTTTTGCAAATCCGTGTGTTGATTTGTATACTCTCATAGGAAAATCCATAGTTTCAAAGTTAGCGCTAAACTATGTTTTTTGCGACAAGCACACCGACTCGATCGGGGGGCTTTCCTTTGCTGGATATAAAAGCAAGAACAGCACATGTATTACTATGTAAGTATGCACTCTCTGTAACGTTTGCATCCCGTTGGTTTCGTTGCTCAATTCATTTGTGTTCCAACTGTGCGTTCCGCCGATTCACATTGCCAGTGCGCATGCCATCACCTTAAAAAAGGGTATGGGGCTCAACACCTCTCTTTTAGGGTGTTGAGCATCCTTAGAACCTTTTTTGAGGGTGTTGAGCTCAACACCCTTTTTTCATCCGTACACCTTTTTTTTCCAAAACACCTTTTAAGGGTGTTAGCCATGGGCCAAGATTTTTACACCCTTTTCGGCCAAAAAGGGTGTAAAAAAGTTTAGTGTGCATTGCTACGGCGGTTGGGCGACAGGTGTATGTAGGGCGATTGCGAACGGTTGAAACGGGCTGGGCCACGGCTGGTTTCAGATAGATACTCGTCGATCTCACGTGGTTGTTGGCCAGGGAGAGGGCGAGGTGCGTCAATATAGAAACCCCGTAGTCCGATTCTCTTGTATGGGCAGCGACGGAGTGGTAGCTCAGCAAACGATTGTCGGGCGTTCGCCACACGTCGGTCATCCGTGGGGCGGGGGGTTGCACCGCAGGTGGTCTGGTCGGCGACAGGGGACGACGATGCGGAGCCTCGTGACGATAGATAGGGCGCAGGTGGGCGAGGGCGACGGCCAGCAGCCGCCTAGGTCAAGGCTTGTGGATAGCGAGGTGCTACTGGCGTCGTTGAAGTTCCAAGCGCTTGCTGCACTTCTCCAATGACGTCAGTAAGGGAAGCGACTTGTGGTTGCGGCGGCGTTGGGAGCAGTTTCCGCAGCTCCTCCCTCACTATTGCGCGGATAGTCTCACGTAGGCTATCTGCGGGAATGCTCATGCTGTCGACGCAATTCGCATTGGCCATGCCAACAAAGTTGCGGTCATACTGCTTAGCACGCATTTCGAGGGCATTCTCAATGGTGCTGGCTTCATTCACGAATTCGGCGATGGTTTTGGGTGGATTGCGGACAAGTCCGGCAAACACTTCCTCCTTCACGCCACGCATTAAGAAGCGCAACTTCTTTTCTTCGGCCATGCCAGGTTCAGCAGGCCTGAAAAGCCTCTTTATCTCTTCGGCAAACACAACAACGATTTCGTTAAGGTGCTGTGTCCGCGTTTGCAGCAAGATCTCGGCCCGCTCTTTTCGCACAACCGTGGTGAACGTCATTAAGAATTGCGTTCTAAAATCGTTCCCAGTCTATAGGGAGCTCATATGGTTTTCGAGCCAGATACGTGCTGAGTACTCAAGGTAGAAGAACACTTGCCTCAGTGTCTCCGCGTAGTCCCATCGGTTAACAGCCTGACCCGTTCGACTTGCTCCAACCAGTCTTCGGGACCTTCCGAAGGTGACCCATGGAAGGATGGTGGCTGCCTTGGTTGCTGAAGAACGAGGGCAGGCAGGATTGGAAGCGCTGGTCATGGTGCCTGTGTTGATCATGGTGGTGGTCACGACGTCTTCTTCACTTTATCCGGAAGCAGTCCAAACTCTGGTTGAAGGCCTTGCTGTCGGCGGCTGACACGAGTTGGGCTTGCTTGTCGTCTTGACGATGGCGTAGGGTTCATGTACCAGCACCTCCACCAGATGTCACGTAGTCAAAGACGACGCAGTTGTCTTCAAGGAAAACAGGTTTTTTGGAGCGAACTTGTGCTCCCCTAACAACTCAGAATGCAGGCGGCGAAGCAGCAGTCAACAAAGTGACGTGCGACGGCGAGGGCGACTATTCGAATGCCGCGGCATCTGCTCTGCGGGAATTGATCACTCGGCGCGAGAGCTTCGCGAATAGTCGAAGTGTATCCAGAACACTGTAGATCAACGAAGATTATTCTAGGCTGTTCACGTTAGTTCGGAACGCTCTCCCTATCAGAAGAGATAACACATGCGGCTCAGAAAGAACGAACCGAACACGCGCTTCCCTTGGCACACAAACATCGATAACACAGACCGGCGCAGCCGGACGGCAAAAGCAAAACACAAATAAACAAACCCAATGCATGGTTTGCGGCAATATTCTTGAGGCTTGAACAGGGAGTTCAAAACAAAACGAGTAGGCGATAGCAGGAAGAATACGGCGATCAAACTGGATATACTGTGAAGGATAGTTAAGTCGAACTTAAATATTTCGGATTTATGGATAATTTTGACTGTACAATTTGGTCCAGCCAAGCTCCATAGATATCCGTGTGTAAGAAACCCCGTCTATTCGAAAACGAATAGGTTCGGCGCCGATAATCCGAACTATGCGCGACCGCACCGGCGGCAAAGGTGTTGGTACACAGGCAAAGGAACTCACGCGCTGCCTGCACACACGGCTGTGACGCCTCTGGAACGGAAGGAAAATGTAAAACGGGGTACAACTAATCAAAACCTCTATGGTGGACGTTTTGGAATGCGTATTCTTTGCAGACTTCGTCGATGTAGCGGATGGAGTGGTGAGTGGTGCGCTGACAGGTGAGGACCTCATTATTGAATAGTAAATGAGCACAGAACCTATCACTCCCAAAACGATGAGGAGAAAGAGAATGAGGAGGAGTACGAAGCACCATAGCGGCATTCCGCTCGGAAGTCATGGCCGCGGGTTAAATGTCTCCCGTCTCTTCTTCAAATTCGGAGGAAGCGAAGACGGATCATTTCGCTACATAGCATCGACAGAGCAAGGACTGCTGGCGGTCGCCTTCAACCACAAAAGGCAGTCTGCAATCACGGACATCTTCAAGCATGCAATGGCCGACATGATCTACTTCTCCCCAATTCCAGTGTACTGTTGTTATTCTTCACATTCATTAGTTCGAACACCCATTAATTCAAACTGAGACAGCTTGCCCTAGTGGTTCGAACGAACGAGCTTCTAGTGTACATAATCACGTTTTACATCGGCTGCACTGCATATCTACGTATTGAAGTTACAAACAGCTGAAAAATTGTGTGCACTTTTTTTTTAGTAAGACATGCAGAAATGTTTGTACGAAAGGGCTATTTGCGGGTCCAGTTGAAACAATTAAATACGTAAAAGCAATCTAGAACCGGCACCTACCGTGCAAAAAATTACACGCAGAAAATAAAAAATAGCGTCACTTTCAATTCAAGTATTGAGACATGTAAAAATAGAATAAAGGAGGACTAGAAAACCAAACCAAACATGTAGAGGTCCGCCGCAATTTGTTCCTGGATAACGGATAAAATTAGCTACACAACCCTCGTGTAAACGAACATAATCATCGGCTGGAAAGTTCAGAAGACATACAGCAAATTACTCATATATTGAAGTACATCACAGCAGAAAGACACTTCGTAAGACAGGGGAAAATCCGCTAAGTGTTTCTCCATTGGCGCAATCATTCCAGATAAGCACACCATTGAATTCTACCAGTATGTGGCCGTAACCATTACCACAAGGCGTTAGGTTAAGCCTCTTATGTGTCAGCCTAATGCTAACCTTTACGCTGTTGCTAACTTTTTATCGCACACACCGAACCAGCAAAGGCGGACGCTATTCGGGACACTCCCATAATCGAACCTCGCTATGAACCTGGACCTATACGGTCACACTCTCAGTCAATCAAGCTTGGGAATGGGGATCTGTTGCGATTGATAAAAATTCTGATCGAATGAAATATCTTCGAACAAGAATAATAAAAACTAACAATTAAATCTTTCTAAACACGAATAATTTTACTTTCGAGAATGTAGATCCTCTAAAACATAGCTACAAAGCAAGATACCCTAGGCAGTCAAGAATAGAGGTAATGATGTTGAGTTGACTTACAAAAAAATAAAGATAAAAAAAAAAGAAACGGCAAAGCAAGCAGGAACAAAAGCAAGAAGAAACCGACTACCCGTAGGCTCATGTTTGTTGCGACAGGCTGGATACAGATGGGAGAAGAGGGGTGCCTTGAAAATAATTCGCTTCTCCTTGGGGCTTTGCTCCGGGTCACGTCTGATCTGGAATTTTTACGCTGCCTTTTTTTACCCAAACCCACCGCTGTGGCACATACCATTCTAGTTTACGTACCATACATACCTGCCTTCTCGCTCTTAAAGGTAACGTTTACTTGAACGTTTTTACTTGCGCGTGCATGACAGCTCTGCATGCAGGTCAGCGTCGAAGAAAACGTTCGTGTACAAGTGCATGTCCACGTCGTTGCCCTGGTTGTTTCTTTGCGTCAATTCCTGTAGTGGCCGCCCGTCGGGCCACTTGACAGCAGCCTGCAGTCGATCCAACGAAAAGTGGAAACGTAATCGCCACCTTGTAACACGATGCAGCCCGAGGAAAGCGGTGAGAAAAGTAGCCGATGTAGAAAAACTGACGTGCGCCCGCTATAATGGCAACAAGTCCTCCCAGGTGCAGGAATGCGTGGCCGACCCGTAACGGTACCCCCGAATTAGGCGACCTCATCATTCGTTACAGCCACCGCCATCCCCCTTCATCCTTCTGCTCTTCCTCTCTTTCCGCTACTCTAGGCTTAAGGGGAGGGCAACATGTCCGGATGCCAGGGCGCCACCGTTATGTATGACAGGGGGAACGAACAGGGCGCTGACAAGAGGCGCATTTCTTTGGCTTGCGTTTTTCGGCGGCCTCTGTTCAAACGTTTGCGCCGAAAGCGAGTACACCGAGAGAAGTACACGAAGATGCAGTGGACGTGTGAAGATAGTATTGAGCCTCCTGCTTCGATGCGGCCAAAATGTGAGGAATTAAGATGGCCGAGCACGTGATAAACCCTTCAAAATTCTTACCGTTGGTAATCTACATCGGAGAGATTGTTAAAACAGAAAATTCGATAGCTATAATAAAATGCGCCTCTTAAAAAAATGTGTGCATTCGCGGCATAAGCGGGACACGCTAGACACTAGTGCAACCGCGAAATACGTCAAAGGTCTGTTATGCTTTTTGCCTGTAGCTACCATGTCATTAAGGGAATAAGAGTTTAAGGGAAGGTTAACATACGCGCGGACATATTTCTAGCTGGATGCAGGTGTACATCACATTCTGTGTTAACAACTTGGGGACTACCACACTTTGGCGCTGAGAATTGAAGCGTAATCTATTTTACATAACGTTGAATTTAGCAACGCAGCGAGCTGCAGGACGCTAGCAAACAATCAGGTGCCCTTGGCACGTGACGCCCTTTCTTATTCCTGCCGATCCCTCCCGTCGTAGGAATCCGGAATGTGGGAATTCGCATAGAGTTTAGCACAGATATACTGCGACGAAATCTGGCCTTAAGGTCTGGCGGGAGGCGGCTAGACAAGAGTGGCTTCGTGGGCCACAGGGGTGTGTTCCATTCTTACTTGGCTTGGCTTCCGCTAGTTATCGAATGTAGTCTGGGTTTGAAATAAAATGGTCATATTATAAAATGGCCATATTATACATACATACATACATACATACATACATACATACATACATACATACATACATACATACATACATACATACATACATACATACATACATACATACATACATACATACATACATACATACATACATACATACATACATACATACATACATACATACATACATACATACAAACAAACAAACTCACACACATATACGCCTCGAGCGCGGCCTGTAGGGGCGCCGTGAAATCTCCCTAGCGGCCCGTTTCGAAAGCACCCGCGGGAGTCCCCGGGCCCGCTCCCCCCTGTCGCCGTTGATTTTTGGGCTCGTTCAAGACTGTTTGTATGTGTTCTAAATACAGAATAATGTGGAGCAGGCACTCTGTTTGGAAACGTGGTGTGTTTACGAGAGTATAAACGTTTATGACGCGATCTTAGTGTGGTGCATTCGGTCTGTATGAGCGCCAGGTGTGTGTCACAGGCCGGCGTCCCGAAGCCGGCGTATGCATACACCTGATTGCAATACCGCTGCCCTGAAATTTAGTGGCAGTGTCTCCGTAAGCAGTGTTTCCTCCGATGGTCATGTTGCGGCCATACACTATGATGTAAATGGGCTTCGTGCGCTTACATAATCTAGGGGAGCACTCATACCTGACAGCAAGCGAGTTACGCTTTGCAATATCACATATCAGATATTGATCACTACACCGGACAAGCCAATGCGGCATAAATTTCACAAACCTTCTACGAAAGAAGTACTATGGATAATGCAAAATTATACTCGGGAGTCAGCACACGACGACAAATTTAATGCTCGGTCGTCTTGTTCCGAGGTGAGCGCTCGCAAAGAATCATCTGTTACATTTATCCTCCACGAGAAGCGCGGAGACGGGATTATAGAGTAATCCGCGTCCACGACTAAACTTTCCTAAGATACATCGTCATATGACACAGGGAGACTGCAGAATCTAGCATAAACCGAAATCAGAGGGCCTTATCAGATACTACACTCTTCCAACGAGCCCATGTGTACGAGATTTCGGCGCACATTAAAGATCCCCAGGTGGTCAAAATTAATCCGGAGCCCTCCACTACGGCGCGCCTCATCGCCTCCGTTGCGTCGGCGTGTTAAACCGTACAATCAGTCAATCAACTCTTCCAACGACATCTCGTATCGCTTGTGAACTGCCTACACTGTATTCTTCAAAAAATGTGTCCGCCGACTGATCAATCGTTCCTTGAAGGCGAAAAACAAACTGAAAGTGAAGACGCAGCTTGTGTGTGTGATTACTAAAACGTTCATTCGTTTATTTTGCTCCGCATTTGTAAACAACGATAGTTGATCCCCCCCCATGTCTTGCGAAATATCAGCACATTTCGCATCTATCTGGCCTGGTGAATACTCCCTTGCTTAAACACACGTCTTTATCATTTCCGAAGCTGCACTAGGTTTTGCATTCCCGTTTGACTATTCTATTTATTTCTGTCTTGCAGGCCATTCATTTTTTCGTGGTTTAATTAACTTATACCTTAGTTCTTGCCATAAGGCGTGAGTGGGCACATATTTAACAAGCCACAGCATTTGAATGTACTGAACATTTTCGCGTGGCTTATATTCCCATAAAAGGCGCAAGTTATTGTCAGCTATTGGGTTATCACATCCCCAAAACATATTTTTGTACGACGTACATATTTCATGCAAAGCCATCATTTGTTGTCTGCGCTGCAAAACGAACCAACCTCTTACAGTGCAAATATCAGATCTAAACAAGGCGGCAACAGACATCATTTGTGCATGACGTGTTTGAAGGTGACAGTGGTGATATGCTGCTGCCGTCGCCGACGCCCGCAAGAGCGGCCGAGAAGCGCGCAGAACCGCCTTCCCCGGGTAGCTCTTGTTGGCATTCCAGCACTCTAACAAGACGCAGCTGTTTTTTTAAGTGCACCAAACGTGCAATTTGCTTGCAGACGTCACCATAACAAGTTGTTTAGTGTTTGGGAAGGCAAAGAGAAGCGAAAGAGAACCAAAACACTGCATGACCACCCATCAGCCACGCAGTGCTAATCCCGTAAACGCCGCGGAGAAGCGGCGGCAGGCGGCGCAGCGATCGCCAAGCTCGAGGCGTATACATGCACACATACAGTAATCGAAACGATGCTCTAAGAATAATCTTACTACAGAGCAAACATTGAGATAATATTCAGAAAACCAGCTCGGTTTATTCTCTTCCCCTATATTTTG